>NC_134837.1:217530207-217872269 GCF_004210375.1 Tachypleus tridentatus
CACGAGATAAAATTAACGATGAATTAGACAAAATAAAACAATACTTCATCAACATCAATAAGTTTCCTCCACAAACCTTAGAATACATTATACGCACACACCTAGACAGAAAGAAAAACCAACTAACAAAAGTAAATATATCTCACAAATCAAAAAATCACGAAACTATTTACTGCTGCATACCATATATTCCCGACATCAGAAAAATAACCAACATTTGGCAAAAACTAGCAACAAAATATGACATTCCAGTTAATACCAAATTTATTCAAAAATCAGGCACAAAACTAAGGTCTATACTATGTAAAAACTACACTGACAAACACCACACCAACATTATTTATAAAATACAATGTGATAATTGCCACGACTTTTATATTGGAGAAACAAGTTGAAAAATGGAAACCAGATTCAAAGAACATAAGAAGTCACCTTCACACGTTTTCGAACACTGCAAGTCTAATAAACACAACATAACCATAGAAAACACTCAAATATTAAATAAACAAACATAAACAAACGCAAAATTAAAGAAGCCTTACTTATACAACAACTTAAACCCAAAATATACCAATACAAAGGAACACCTTTATACCTATATTAAAAATAATAAAATAAATAATATAGAATTATATATTCAAACATCTAACACCGCCCTCTACATTCCGAACTCAGTTACACAGTTACACAACCCCTTTCAAACATGTGGTCAGCTTACGGTCAGTTACCTTTTTCTTTCTTTGTGAACCTGACGATGACCAAAGAAGGTTGAATCGTTGTTCGCTCCTCTAGTGCAAAATAAAAATGAGCCGTTTTTACATATACAATTTAGATTTATTAAAGGCATTTATGCTAAGGTTAGAATAAGCGCTTAAGCCTAAATTGGAGAATAGTTTAAATATTTTAGGATGTTTCTTACTTTCTGGTGCAGCATAAAGTTTTCCATGAAAGCAGAATTCAAGATTATTAAAGTGAATGCTTCAAATATATTTAATTCAGACAGTAGAAATATTGACTGCATCTCTACTTTACAATAGGCTGCTTTTAACACAACGTGACGCAGCTGCTTTGGCATTTCTTCTAAGATTATCTACTTCTACATGTCCTCACTTTCGACCCACTTCTCCTGTCTTACAACAGTTTTTAAAATATAAATGTTACTAAAAATTCTAGCAGATATTTTGCTACACTTTAACCGTATCTCTTGGACTTTCTCTGATGGCACAGCTAGATATGGAATTTCCTGCTCAAATGTGAGTCAACTTGCACATCAACTTAATTATAACGTTACTACGGTTAACTTGCTCAACAATGTTTTTCCTGTGTACATAGATTACTGTGACGTTGCTTAACAATTTCCTTCTGTATGTAATACTGTAACGGTACTATGATATACAATGGAAGAAACAACGTCTGATATATATTGTCAACAACGTTTATCTCATATTTATCCACAGTTGAAGCCAAACCTTATAATTAAGATTGATTCATGAACGCTAGAAACAGTGATAACAATGTTCCCTAGTTAAATAATTTTCGAAAATCAAAGAACAATATTTCCTAATAACATAATAACTACAACTATAGCACAGTGTATCCTGACAAACCATTGTGATCAGATCTACTTGAAAACTCTCCTACTTAATATGGTTATTGCGCAATTTATTGTTTATCCAAACAGAAACACTAAGCCCCTGAATAGCCTCTGTATTAAATTTTGTATCTAAATAAGGCTTTTTCTTGAATAAAAATATGAAAATAAGTTTTAGTACCAATGTAGAAAATATTTATAAACACTAAAGGAATAAACAAAAACAATACGTCTACCTTACCTTGACCTCAATAGACGCTCCCGGACAAGAAGTGTAAACTGCCACAGCTTCGCGTGCTTCTTCCATACCTATGGAATAATAAGAAAATTACGAAATAGTTTCTTCACTTTATAAGATCTCAGTTTACTTTTCTTTCCATGATTTATACGTACATTAATAATTAGTTCGTTTGTGTCCGTGATGACGAAAAAACCCACTTGTAGAGAAAGATATATATGTGTAAAACGGCTGGTTTGGGTTGAGAAAATTTTATGTAGAGGAGCGAACAACGTTTAGACCTTCTATGGTCATCGTCAGATTCACAAAGAAAGAAGGAGGTAACTGACCGATAGCTGACCACACGTTAGAAGGAGATTGTGTAATTGAGTGTAGAAATGTAGAAGGCGTGCTTAGATATTTGATTATATGTATTAATATAGGTATAAAGGTGTTCCTTTATATTGGTTTATTTTGGTCTTGAGTTGTTGTATAAGTAAGGCTTCTTTAATTTTGCATTTGTTTATGTTTGTTTCTTTATTTAGTATTTGAGTGTTTTTATGGTTATGTTGTGTTTATTTGATTTGTAGTGTTCGAAAACGTGTGAAGGTGACTTTCTGTGTTCTTTGAATATGGTTTCCGTTTTCTATTTGTTTCTCCAATATAGAAGTCGTGGCAGTTATCACACTGTGCCTGGTTTTTGAATAAATTTAGTATTACTAGAATGTCATATTTTGTGCCTGGTTTTTGCCAAATGTTGGTTATTTGTTTGCTGATGTCGGGAATATATGGTATGCAGCAATATATAGTTTCGTGATTTTTTGATTCGTGAGATATATTTACTTTTGTTGGTTGATTTTGCTTTCTGTCTAGGTGTGTGCGTATAACGTTTTCTACAGTTTGTGGAGGAAACTTATTGATGTTGGTGAAGTATTGTTTTATTTTGTCTAATTCATCGTTAATTTTATCTGTTGAGCATAGTTTTATGGCTGTGTTTATTTGGTTTCTTAGTATGTTGAGTTTTTGTTTTGTTTCATGTGCTGCGTCCCAAGGAATGTCTAGTCCAGTGTGGGTGATTTTTCGGTGGATTTCTGTCTTTACATCAGTTGTTGTTACAAAGAGAAACAAATTGTTTGAAAAAAAAACTTTTAACATAATAGCGTTTATTAACATATATATATAAATAGACAAAATATAAAATAGAAGTTCTATATCTATATTCAGTTATTACTATTCTCACATTAACCTCACAATAATCTGAGTCAGAAAATGAAAGAAAATTAGCAAAAATTGGCTCCATATTAAACAACTATACAATTAACGTTAATGTTATCTATCTTTACTGATTACTTATATTACTTATATGTATTATAGAAATTCTTGTATTCGTGAATAGAACGTCAAATTACTAAGAGAGAAGTATTTCTTTTCAGTTCAATATTAGTTTTAACTTATAGAAGGTCGTTATTTCAAAAAACTGGTTTGAAATTAAGTATCTGTTTGAAAATTTGTACAAAATATATCTTGCCGATCAAGTTAATGACTTGAGTCAGAGCATGCGTATACACCTAATAATTGCACATTATTCTTTTAAATTAAAATTTTAAAATTCGTGAGTGTTTCTTGTAATATTAGAAGTGAAACTAGAATCAAGTAGGAAAAACATTTATAATGATTTCATAAATTTTGCTAAATAGGACCACATTACTTTTCAACAAAGAATAAAACAGCTTGTACTTTATTGATGTGACACTTGGAATTATCAACTTCTCAATCGGTTTTCGTTTTTCTTGACATGATTGGTTGCACGTCCATAAATAAAGTAATTATTTCGAAAAGAAAGTTAAATTGTGAAACTGAAGCAATCCAATCTAGGTAAACTTTGGATATCGCTGAATCAAAATGTCAGTAACATCACATGTCATCTCCCATACACGAATATAATCACAACAGTATTCGCAAAATGAACGATAACTAACCATCACAGATACAGTAATAAGATGAAAGAGGTCTTAACGTCATTTAAGTAGATTCTACATTAATATCTTGTGAGATCTACCATCAAATAAACGAGTTAGTATTTATTAGCAAAGTACTATGTTTAGATTAGAGAACATTATTTTGAATTTGAAAACAAACTCTTTCACATTCCATAACTACCTATCACCAAAATAATATAAGTACAATTTCTGATGTAGCTTTCAAAGTAGGGCTAGAATGCAGTCTCAGTGAGCCCAACGTCTTATGTAAGCCTAACGTAGGAGTGAAAAGACCGAGTTTTAATTTCAGTAACTGTTATATCTGATATAGGTCTAAGTAAAACCCAAAGATGTACAGATATGTTCAGTGTTTTTAATTAGATATTAAATACATCTGTTTTTTAAGTGAGATAATTGTAGAAATAAGTAGTAATACAAGGATCTTACCAACTCTTGTACCATAACCACTGAACTTCGTCCACCGCACACTATCCACAAAAGCTTCTGCGATCTTCTCTTGTGGTTTTAGGTTGTCATATACTGTGGGATCACCTATATAATAAACAAAACAAACTTTTACCGTAAGCAGAAAAGATTTGCAATATATGGAAAGTACAGCAAATTAAAAATCTGGTAAATAAACAGTAGATACATGGATGTTTTATTTACATATATTTTGAAAATCAAATAAATCTTATTTTAATATCTAAAATATAAAAACAATATTTTGGTATCTTTGAATTACTAGTAAATAATAATTACTTATAAATATTCATAATTATTTTTATAAAATAGCACAGAAAAAATTCTCATAATGACATTGTTTGACTGCTTGTTTTGTTTTTGTTTTTCTTATGAATCGTTCTGTTGTCTGGCGGGTTATTTTCGGTTAGATGGTAAAATATGTCAAGTTCGTATAGATATAACGAATTAATTTATTTTTCAATAACATTTGGAGAGTTTGGTTAACCAAATAGAATGCCTTTAGCGGTAAATAAGGTGGCTTATAACACTAGTCACCTTTCTCTAGCTTAATGCTTAACGGAAAAACAAAGAATCCAAATGGAATTTCATATTTCAAAGGGTCTGAATGACCTACTGAAGGAAAACGTGTATCTTTATATAAATTTCTGTTCCTCAACAAACAAAATAGAATTTTATATTTCGCCTGTAGAGTTTGTGCGAACCCTCGAAGAAAAACGTGATATAATTAACAAACAGTTAAGAGACAAAAATCTGTTGTATTTTATAAACTTATTTTTATCATGTGAGGTTTTTATACAGATGTAAATTTTATAATGTCACATGGTAGCTTGTAAGATAGCTAGTTAAAAGATATAAATATCTTTTTTAATGGGTGCAGTGCAACCATTCCAGTTCAGTTCAGCTGGTTTCAATGAAAGTTCGAATAATCTAATAGGCTCACTGTAATATGTGTGTGTGATTTAAAGCACAGCCACATCGGACTATCTGCTGTATCCACCGAGGGGAATCTTGCTCCTGGTTAGAGTGTTATCAATCGGTACACATACCGCTGTTCCACCTGAAAACTATTATGATATATTCAGTAATCGTGTCTCTCTCTAAATATGATTGTTTAACAGTTCTCGATTATTATAGGTGTCCATATTCAAGAAAGAAGAAAACAAACATATTTTCCAAGTTTTATTCCAATTTAATTTTGATATAAAAATAGTTAGTTCGATGCTTTAATAATGACTTTCACATGGTATTCATGGATGAATAAGGACAATTATATTTTATATCATTTCGGTGTGTTCTTTTAAAATATAAACACTGGTTTATAGACTTAGTTTCAAACAATATTTGTTTTAGCTTTTAATTTAAGATTATTTATTTTCTGTTTCTTAATCTGACAATCCTGGTGATGTAGCATAGACTAGTTGAGTAATAAATTTTCTTTATATATGTAGAAGCGGCTGGTATGGATAGAGAAAGCACTATGTAGAGGAGCGAACAACATTTCGACCTTTTTCGGTCATCGTCAGGTTCACAAAAAAAAAACCTGACGTGAACCTAACGATGACCAAAGAAGGTCGAAATGTTGTTCGCTCCTCTACATAGTGCTTTCTTTATCCATACCAGCCGTTTTTACATGTATATTTTTCTCTACAAGTGGGTTTTCTCGTCATCATAAAATTTCTTTATGACTTTGCACAAAACATAAAACAATATTTAAGAATAAAGGTGGATTATCTTATATGATTTTCATTCTTTTTTCCAACTAATGATAAATTAAATTATAATAACCCAATGAACTAATCAATAATAGACGATTTTTTTGGTAATAGTGAACTCTTGATAGATGAAAAATAATTAAATTACCCCATTTTTAAAGAAAGTAAATTTTCTAAGATTGACTTTAGTATCTATAAAACTCTTTATGTTAAGACATTTATCTTTATTAAGTATTAATTTTTAGATTTAAACAGATGTAAACGTTTGCATATCCTTTATATGTTGGTAAGAAATACCCTCCTTACTGATACTACTTCTACTACTAATTCTGTTCACGTTCCTTCATAATCTAATGACTAATCAACTGCTTAATTATCACTTAAATTATTTGTTTGTTTTGAAACGCTTGACTCAATTTGTTGTTTGGAATCTTTTATCTGATTCTAAATTGTTGTTTTTATTTTTCTCTTATTCATTTTTATCAAATATTGAATGATTCTTGAAAGCTTCACATCACAAAATATTTCGTTTTCATTCAATCTGTACTTGTGTACTCTCATATATCTCATTTTCCTTTATCTAAGGATTCTCATATTATCTGTTCCGGATAATGCTTCACAAAAGTCTTTCACAAAATACCAGAATTTAGAATCAGAACACTTCGTTTCCGTAAAAAATAGTTTAGTTGCAAACAGATCTTCTATACACGCTCTAAAACACTTTGAGGTGTAAATAAAATTTCCCCCAGTGGCTCAGCAATATGTCTGCGGAATTACAACGCTAAAAACCGGGTTTCGATACACGTGGTGGGCAGAGCACAGATAGCCCATTGTGAAACTGTGTGCTTAATTCAAAACAACAACAACAATAAATAAAATAATGGAAGTATAAATCCATTAAAAATGTCACATTCAAAACGTAAACAACGAATGTACGCACTATTAATTGAATAAAAATAATAATAACACCTGAAAAAGTTCCTTATGACACAATGAAACTTTAAAGTTTTTATTTTCATTTATTCTATTTGTAGCACGCCCTTTTCAATCTAGTGTGTTTCTTGGTTTTGTAATTTGACTGGTCAGCCTTTCTACTTATAACTGTAGAGTGAACGTGAAAGAATAACTGTTGTCATTCAAACACTCAGCACACACAAAACATGGACAACCTCAAACTATCACTTTTATAGAATAATGAATAAATGAACAATTCGTTACACAATGTTAGTTAAAGATGGTGGCAGGTTACTGGAACTTCGGTTGAATCATCAGATGACAGCGGGGTTGACTGTTCTGTGATGGTTCTGCTAACCACAACTGACTGAAGATGGTCTCTTTGCCTAACAGTGACATTGTTGCAGAGGTGGTCCTGACCGGGTCAACATGACCTATCTTCCATGGTCGTTGGATAGTCATAATGGCAACAGTCCATTGTTAATGGATGGTGATTATGACAACCGCTCCTTGGACGAATAGAGTCCCACTGACTATGTCATGACTACTCTGTAGTGGTTTGCAGGTAGGCAATGAATCTATTGTCAGGTGGTCAACATTGGTCAGAATGACTACCTAACGAAAGTCATAACGCCTATCATAGAGCAGTTAAATTTACTACCTGAAAGGTATCCCTGCCACCATCACCTGACTATTTCCCGACTACACAATAGTACAAATGACTAATATTTAATGGTCATATTAGGTAGTCATCGATTGTAGCGACTACTTGGAGAGTCTTTTTTGGCACCGCTTGACTACCTGATTTACTATTCAAAAGTAGTCGCCTTGACTAGTTCTTATTTTGAGTGATAAATGAACAATTCGTTACACAATGTTAGTCAACGATTGAATAGGAAAGAAAAATGAATAACGTTATTATATAACATTAGGTATGATAAGTATCAAATATTAAACCCAGTATTGTAAGCAAACAAAAACAATAATGAAATTCACATAAGGTAAGATTGGAGAAAAGGAACTTGTTTTTATATTACCTGTAAAACCTTCAGTTTCAAGTTGTCGCAAGCTCTATAAGGTCTTAACAATTTCAAGCTTCGTTCACAAGATGAAGAAGGAAGAGATTCCGTTGAAATGTTAGTCATCTTTATTTATTTGTATGATAGTAATCTATCTGGCGAAATAAGCCCGGATTTAATTATTTAATCGTATAGTAATTGGTTTTACTCTCTATTATAAATGTTCTACTGAGCACGATATACATTTCTAGTCTACACTAATCACAACTCTCATCTATATATTTTATAATTAATACAATACTCATTTGTTGGAGCAATCTTCTTCATTTAGAGCAATAACTCTCTGTTGTATGTGTTTTTTGGATAAAACATTTAATTAGTACCAAGTTGAGTTTGTATTTTCAGAAAAATGATATTGTTAGTGCAATATCCCTTTCTTTTCTAAACGTTCGACTTAGTACGATAAGCACTTTTAATGTAAACGTTCTTATACCAAAGCCGAATTGGTCTATTTATTATGACCAGGAAGAGAAATCGAACCTCTGATTTTAACATTCTAAATTCAAAGATTTCCGCTGTCCTACAGAAGCACTAAGCTGATGCAAATTACTGGACTGTCCTACATGGAAAATAAATGTTTTTGACTTTCAGTGTCGAAATCTATTAATAATTCGAAAGCTTTTAAAACAACGCTACTGTAATGGTTGTCTTTACCTTATTTATTTTTCAAATTTGTCATCCACAATAAAGAAACTTTGTCAGCTTTAAATGGAATGGAGAGCTCGAATTCTAGTAAAGTGAAGAATAGCTTAAAAGATGTTAGCATAATCATAACTTGTCAACTTAAGCTAATGAGTAGCAAAAATGTTCTATACCAAAAGAAAATTAAAGCGATTCCAGTAAGCTATACATACCTGGAAACTATTAATAAATTGGTATAAAGCGTTGAATCCTAGTCTACCTATTAAATACTCTTTATAAGTAAACACAGATTGTAAGAGAAGTAAAAAAATAATAATAAAAATACAGTGGTTGAACTGCTTCTTCTTTTGTCAGGTTTCTGCTACCAAATCTTCAGATCGTGAATGTTTGGGATTCTTTTATTCCCTTCAGTTTCAAGAAGACATGGATATTTTTCAACTTTTCGCTCGTTGACCTATTTAAGTTGTAATGGGCCTGGCATGGTCTAGCGCGTTAAGACGTGCGCTTCGTAATCTGAGGGTCGCGGGTTCGCGCCCGAGTCGCGCCAAACATGCTCGCCCTCCCAGCCGTGGAGGCGTTATAATGTGACGGTCAATCCCACTTTTTGTTGGTAAAAGAGTAGCCCAAGAGTTGGCGGTGGGTGGTGATGACTAGCTGCCTTCCCTCTAGTCTTACACTGCTAAATTAGGGACGGCTAGCACAGATAGCCCTCGAGTAGCTTTGTGCGAAATTCCAAAAAACAAACAAAACCAAAACAAACAAGTTGTAATGTATTTGCTGTTTTTATACTATCTCCTATATATATATATATACGATGTCGCGTTCTAAAGGTTCCCTCGAGCTTTAGTTTTAGGCTCTTAGTAGATGTTTTGAAAGATTTTCTATTGATTGAATATTAGTGGTGTGTTTCCATTGGAAAATCTCTAATAGCTGACTATTCACGTTTTCATTCAACAGAGACCTGTAAAGAGTCTAAAGATGCAAAAGATTTGGGTTAATGTCCAAAAATTCGTGTTGGTAATGAAACACCACCTATATTCAAAAAGTTGTTTTTAAATTAACCAGTACATCCAATGTAGGACTCAAAGAGTGTAACACCTTTATTTAATTTTTAGATATATACCATACCTTAATGTAGTTCCTTTACGAATTTCGTCCTGGTGTTACTTAAGCCAAGAGTAAATACTCAACACTCCCATTTCATTCTCGAGTTTTGAAACAACAGTAAATCTAAATAAAAATAACCTGTGAAATTCTGGACACTTGAATGGGTCTTGTCCTTCTTGATTACGAGAAACCCACTTGAAATAAAAACGTTTTCAGAACGTCTGGTATGGATATTAACACTTTTACTGATAAGGAGAGAATAACGTTTCGACCTTCCTAGGTCGTCCTCAGGTTAAGAAAGAGAGAGTGTTTGAATGTGACCGTTGTGACACATCTTAGGGACGAGAGTATAAAGGAGTACCGCATTGTAGGGGGCGTTGCAGGTTGATGTTAGGTTATTAATTAGTATAGATATAAAGGTGTTCCTTTATACTCGTTTAATTTTATTTTTAGTTGCTGTATAAGTAGGGCTTTTTTGATTTTGCGTTTGTTTATATTTGTTTCCCTGGGTGTTTTCTATAGTTATGTTGTGTTTATTTGATTTGCAGTGTTCAAAAACGTGCAAAAGTGTTTTTTTCTTAATCTAGTTTCTATTTTTTTCCTTGTTTCTCTAATATAAAGTCGTGGCAGTTGTTGTATTGTATTTTATAAATTATGTTGGTGGTGTGTTTGTCAATGTAGTTTTTATATAGTATGAACTTTAGTTTTGTACCTGGTTTTTGAATATATTTGTTGTTTACTGTGATGTTGTGTTTTGTTATAGCTTTCTCCAAATGTTGGTTATTTTTTCACTGATGTCTGGAACATATGGTATGCAGCAGTATAAGTTTTTGTAGTTTGTTGCATCTTGGGATTTATTGTTGTTGTTTGTTGTTAGTCTAGGTGTCTGCGTATAATTTTTTTCCAGAGATTTTTGAGGAAATTTGTTGATGTTCATGAAGTGTTGTTTTATTTTGTTGATTTCATCGTTAATTTTATCAGGTGAACATAGTTTTGTGGTTGTGTTTATTTGGTTTCTTATTATGTTGAGCCTTTGGTTTGTTTCATGTGCTGAGTCCCAGGGAATGTATAATCCAGTATTGGTGCTTTTATGTAGATTTTTGTTTTGAATTGTGTGTCAGTTCTTGTGATCTTAAGGTGGTTGAGAATTGCGAGTTGGTTAGCTTTTTTCTGTTCACAGATGAACTTAACGTTGGGGTGTATCGAGTTAACGTGACTGAAAAAATATATGTGTGTTCTGTAGATGTGAATCCAGTAATTGTATCATCAACATATCTGTACCAGTATAGTGGTGGATGTAAGGCTGAATTGATCGCTTGAGATTCAATCTTTGTCACAAAAATGTTGGCTAGAGCTGATGACACGGGATTCCCCATACTTAGGCCATTTATTTGTAAGTAGTTGTGGGTTATAGAACATAAAGTTAGTTTTAGTGGGAATTGATTTTATAAGAGTTACTAATTGGTTGTGGGATGTGTATCAATGGATTGGAGTCTTGGATGTAAATTTCTAAAGCTATCTTGCAGGCTTCAGTCGTTGGGACTTCTGTGAAGAGGGAGATTACATTAAAACTGACCATTAATGCTTTATGATTTAGTTGATTAAGAATATATTTAACGTTAAAAGAGTCTTTGAAAAAGGAGCCGGATGATGTTACATATTTAAAAAATGCCCACGCTATATATTTACTGAAGTTGTAGTTATATGATTCGTAGGTCGACATTATTGGTCGTAGTGGACAATCAAGTTTTTGAGGCTTGGGGTTGCCGTATAGTTGTGGTGTGCGTGAGTTGGTCTTTCGTAGGTAAGAATAAATGTTTTCTGAGATTGTGTTGGTTTCTTTTTCATTTGTAGTATAATTTTGTTTAACTAGTTTTCATGCGTTTTTGTTGGATTTGTGTTCAGTAGTTTAAATTTGTTTGTATCTGACAATATGTTGTTCATTTTTTTAATGTATTCATTTGTCTTCATTATAATTATTGCATTGCCTTTATCAACTTTTAGAATTTTGATGTTGTTGTTTTGTTTTAAGTTGTTTATAGAATTAATATTTTTTGTGTGAGGTTGTTTTTTAGATATCTTTCCTGTGAAATTATGTTGATAGTTGTGTGTGAAAATTCTTTGAAAAAATGTTTAAGATACAGTTTTGTGATGTTTCAAGGAAATAAATGTTTCCAGTTCTACCTGGAAAGATAGGTTGTTGGTGGAACTGTTGTAGAAGTTTTCTTCTTCCTGGTAGTTGATTTTCATTGTTTTGTTGGTGTTTTCAGTTGTGTAGAGTTGATTACCAGTCTTCTAGCTAGGCCATCATTTCGATGGATGAAATATTTCTAGGTGTTGCTGCGAAGTTGATTCCTTTGTTGAGTAGATATATTTCTTCATTTCTTAATTTTCGGTCGGATCTGTTAATTACGAGGTTTGATGGTGGTTCGTCGTGTTGGTGTCGTTTTTGTTGTTGGCACCTTAATTTATCTAGATTCTTGTTGTGGCGGACCTTGTTACTTGTCGTTCTTACTATTGAGTTAATTAATGTTACGTTGTATGAGTCCATAAAGGTCTGGTTGAATGCAGTAGGCCAGTTGTTAGTCCAGATTGATTTTTTATTTCTGCAGGTCACATGGTTCTTTATATTTCGACTCAATTTATCGTGAAAATTATATTTTCGTAAAAAAATGCAAAGGTAAGTTATATAACTTACCCTTTTTTTTCAGTCCGGAGCATTAGAGGAAAGCCGTGCCAGACTTTGGGAGTGATAGTGTTTGTTCACACGTTTTCTGCACCGACTTCTACGATAAAATTGTTTTATTCAACACAAAACCCCTGAATCAGATATATAAAACTAAATTCAAAAGTTATATCGTAGCTAGATCTATATAATATACGCAGTCTACGTTTTCTGTATCTAGCTGATACAGCTGCAAGCTAATTATGTAGCACATGCGTATAAACAATTGCTCGCTTTATGGGAAGAGCTGTTTGTTTGCCAAGTGGTTAGTATTCGATTCGTAATCTGAGGGTCGAAGGTTCGAATCCATATAACACCAAACATATTCACCTTTTCAACCGTAGGGGCGTTATTAATGTCCGGTGAAAGAATAGCACAAGAGTTGGCGGTGGGTTAGTGATGATTTGTTTTGGAATTTCGCACAAAGCTACTCGAGGGCTATCTGTGCTAGCCGTCCCTAATTTAGCAGTGTAAGACTAGAGGGAAGGCAGCTAGTCATCACTACCCACCGTCAACTCTTTTACCAACGAATAGTGGGATTGACCGTCACATTATAACGCCCCCACGGCTGGGAGGGCGAGCATGTTTGGCGCGACCCTCAGATTACGAGGGTTAGTGATAACTAACTGCTAAATTAGGGATAACTATCGTAGAATCTTATTTTGTTTTGGGGAAATGAGATTTTATGTTATTTTTTAATAGAATTAGAAAACCAAATTAACTTATTTTTTATTGTCTATAGTATTTTACTCACTTTTTCCATGTAGTTGTTTCTAAAATAATATTCTATCCAGCAAGTTTTCATTCAGAATATATATATAGGCATTGACTTTGTGAAAATGGCTTTAAATAATATTATTGACTTTTTAATTTTCATAATAATATCTATTGGCAATGTAGCAGTTTAGATGTGATTAATGAACATTTTTTACAGAGATTCATAAAGTTCATAGTTCGTAAACATTTCTGTGGCTGTTTAAAACTCACTTGAATATATCCATCTAAAGATATTAGTTTGTTAAAACTTAAAAAAAAAACAAAAAAAAACTTAAACAAAAATGATGCACTAACTTAAAAGATCACAAGATACAAGCTATAATGTAGGATGATAAAATGTACCATCTAAAGATATATTCTAATACCTTTATAAAAATTGAAGTTAAATAGTTTATCTATTTATCATATAATCTGAATTACATTTCCCATTTCACTGGTTTAATATAACTGCAGATAAAGCTTTTTTATTTGTGATTTTACTTTAAGTTAAGAAAAACGTTATTTTTTATATGGACACATTATCACAACATTGTTTTCCATCAATCATCTGCAAGCCTTCTAAAATGTCTGTATTTTCGACGTCATTGTATTAATGTGTCGTTCTATACTCTCAACATTCATTAATTATAAAGAAAACTTCCAACAGTCTTCTGCTTTAACTCTCTTTACTATAAAAACTAAACAATCATGAAATATTAACTCACAAAATAAGTAATTAATGCTACCTACGCTGAAAAATATTTTATATCATTACAATTAAAAAGTTTCATTACAAAGTGGTTTCAAGTAGGAATTTTGATATACATTTAATATTTAAATTACATTTTAATTCTATATGTGTCGAAATGTTTACAACTGAATACCACTATGGCCATTCAAGAAAGTGTGTTCTCACTTGACCAAGTCGCATCTCCCGTTTACTATAAGCCATCCCAGGACAAAGAGCAGTGAGGACGTTTTCACACGTTTTTACTGGGTACGGGTTAGTGTTGGTCATGTATGGGTCATTTCAGTGAAACGAAAATGGATTCAGTGTAATTATCAAACTTTAGCAACCGCACCTTTACTTTTCTCATGAGAACTTTTAACATTAGCAAGGACTCTTTACCGGTATTTACAAAATTCACTAATCTCCATAATGTAAACTTCCCTGTGACCAATGGATCTTCAAAAATGATTAATAACAACTTTCACATTTGAACCAATAAATAAAAAATGTGTACTTGAGAGTGATCGAAACGTCACACCTGTTCTAAAACATCTCTTACATAATGTAAAATCTGTAACTTGTAATATAGAATAATTGTTAAATTGAAGGCATTACTTATGTTGCAAGGCAATAGTATTACACGTACTATAATTTCAACAAAAGAAGCTAGTAGTTTTATTTACCAACAAAATGATACAGCGAAGGAACATTACAGGTAATTAGAAACATGAACTTAAAACGAGAAAACCTGTAAAACTACAACCCAATGGAGCTGGCTATACTTACAAGAAAACGATTTAATTAAGATTACCATAGTCTGGTATGACAGTGTTAACTAATGAAGAACAGTACATATTTACACTATATCCTCGTATTGTTTCCTCGAGACAACAGTGCTGCAAAGTAGCATAATCTAGCATAAATACAGTAACGAACAGTTTTATGATCCAGAACAGTAATAATATCACAGACTTCTTCTGTACAATGTACAAAACTTAAAATTAGTTTGCTCTGGATGAACAAATGTAATTTACACAACAAGTCATAATTTAGACTTTGTTATATTACAGTTACGTTTTCCCGTAAAGCCAAACGAAGATTTTACCATTTTTGAGACACAATTCACACATTTTTCTTCCATAGGACCAACTTTCTTCAGAGTTCATAAAAAAAACAAAATGTCACACACGTAGTTAACATGAAGCAACAACATTGTTACCCAAGTTCCCTGTAACAACTCTCTAAACATAAAAACTCCATATAAAGTGACGTGTATTAGTTTATTTTCAGATACATTTGAATTAGAGGTAAATATTGTGAGAGTTCAACACCGAGTAAAAGATTCAGTATATGAAACCGACATCACAAAATACACGTTACTTTTCACAAGACATATGGAGATTATTCAGTTGTGCTCAATAACTTGAAATTTAACAAGCAGGAGAGTTCATAAAATTACAGCTGCTAACATCTGATAGGTGAGTCTTATATTACAAGAGAGTGTATTATAGAAACATTTAACTGGTAAGCTAAGCTAGAGGTCGTGATCAACTTCCCTGTTGAAAGTTTTTAATTGTCATTCGTAGTTTAATATAGATCAAAGTCCTTTCGGAGATATGTATGTCAAAAAAGCGTGGGCATGATTTATAAGAGTTACAAATTCAAGTCTTTGTCCTCAGACGTCTGAAAATTGACTGATCTCGTTCTCGTTAAGGTTGTCACAGTCCCCATAATGGCAGCTGCAGAAATCAGCAATTCTTTCACAAGCTTCTTGCATTTGTTCTTCTGGAACAGTCAACACGATCCTCATGAAGTCCGGGTAGTTAAAGCACTGAGCATAAAAAGAAACATATTTTTATATTATATATATATTCTTAATCAGTAATTTGTGGGAACTGAATAGTAAATGTTACAAATCCAGACAGTTCATTTACACAAACTACCAAATACCACCTAACTAGACACTACCTAACACACATTCTTTTTATGAATGAATTAACAAAAATGAGCTGGAGACTATAAATATCAAATCCATTACATTCTGAGGATGAACAAAGTAAATGGTGACTAATGGTTTAAACCTTTCGAAATTTCTGGTTTTATACGAGTTATCCTTTAGCTCTTAATATAAGGTTTTTTTGTTGGAACAAACTACTGATTTAATCATTTAGTTGTATTTTATTTTATTAATTGGGGTTGTTTTTAAAATTTTATTAACTTTTATTTATTTTCTTATTCATCTTATCTCCTAGTGACAGTTTTACGTTTACCAACTTACAATGCTGAAATCCGAGGTTTGATTCACCACTGTAGAGAGGGCAGATTCCCCCTATGTAATTTTGATATAAAATAAGCAACCATCCTAATTCATCCTAGACATAATTTATAGGTTTTCTCTAAAGCTCTTCTAACATCATCTTCGAATGAAGCAATTATTATGATAATTTTTTTTAGTATAACCTAATAATCGTATTGATTAGAATATACCACGAATCACTTCATGAAACTCTTCTCATTAATTCGAAAGACAAGGAGTGAACATATGAAGTATCCTGTAAACTTTAAAATTAATTACAAGTAATTTTGTTTTATTAAAGGAAACCCATATTTAGGGCTTTACAAAGTTCACTGAAGTTTTCTAAGCGCAAGCTATACCACTAATCAAATTAACCAATGAGAAAGATCGTTCTTATACGTTGATATTCGAGCTTAGACAACGTAAAAGATTGTAGACAACTTTTGCCAAATTTAATATTTACTTAGAGACAAACATAAATATAATTTATTCCAATGTTCCACTGATCTCACTTCGGAAGAAAGCAAGCTCGTTATATGTATCGAGAGAGATGCCACCTTAACCAATGAAAAACCTCGTTCTATACGTAGACAATTTCATTTGAAAACTTAATAATAAAACACACAGACTAAATCTATATCGAGTCTTTATAATTAAATGAAAAAAAAATGTCTGGTATTATTTCAAAACACGCCACCTACCGTTCCAGGAAGACAAAACACAGATTGCTCACTAACCATGCGTTCCACAAACTCGAGATCACTTGTAAATTCCCCAAACCGATCCATATCAATGCCCACCTGTAATTACAAAACAAAATAATATAAACAGTAATGTCACAGGTTAATCAATATATATGGAGGATAAGATATATAAAACATTATTTCTGACCTTCGTTTAATTATATTTCTTTGACGTTTTTAAGCTAAAGTTTGGAAGAAGGGTTCCCTGCCTTTTGACTTGTGCTGGTGTTATAATGTAATATCAATAACACTATTCGTTGACAAAAAACTAGACCAATAGTTAGTTGTGGTTGATGTTAACTAGCTATCTTCTCTCTAGTCAATCATTGCTAAATTAAGGGGGGCTAACGTAGGTAGTCCTCGTAGAGATTTGCACGAAATTCAGAACAAATAAAATCAATTATAAAGTTCTTTCCAAACTATGCATTATTAACACTAAACAAGTTCATATGATGCTTGTGTTTGTGTCTTCGCTATGATTTCAGTTACCACAATGATTTCATTTAAATACCACACACGATGTAATGCTTGATAGAAATGTTTTCTTCTTTTTTAAATAAACTACAACAAGTATCATGGTAAACTCTAAATTGTATGTTCAAAATAAATATTATATTCTAATTATATAATGATGACTATTTCCTTCCTCTCTTTTCCTTTTTGTCCAAAGTATACACTTATGTTTCTTCATAATATTTAGAAAACGTTTTCGAGAATTGCCGCTTGGATCTATAAATTTGTCACGATTGGTTTCGAATGTTATTATCACGTAACAGTTAACTTCTTTCCTCACGAAAGGTTTTCAAGTTATTTTCTTACACATGAGTACCATGAAAGACTTTAAGAAATGTTAGTCTTGAACCAATGAGTCTTGGTGGTATGAAACTTACCATCATGTACATTGCTCCAGCTGGCATAATGGGGTTCAGGCCAGGGACCTGAGAAAGGATTGTGTACGACAATTCAGCATTTCTCTGCAGAAGAAGAAAAGGAAAATTTTATTGTGTTTTTTATATAAGTTACTGCACAGGATTTTTAATATATTTAATGTTAACATAAAAATATGTTAGTCTGATTTATTCTGTGTTTCTTACGTAATAAGTAATTCATCAACAGTACAGAAAGTACAGGATTTACAAATAACAACAATGGAGTTTAATTTATCTTGTATTTTCATATGATAAATAATTCATCAATAAAACAAAATGATTTGAGTTTACGAAGTCTGCAAGTTAGAGATCAAACAATCAGTAAAAGTACAATAAAATGTTGTCCGGTGTTTTTGTATGTTTAGGTTAATTTCGAATTGTGGTATTTTGCGTCATGTTACTAGATGTTTGCCCGAATATTATTACATCATAATATCCTGCAATGAATGAAACTTTCTACGCTTTAATTGTTGTTGTTTTTTTTGTAAATTTGTAAAGATATAAGCAAACAGATCTTGACAGCGTATTTTTCAATTTAGAGGACAGAGTAGACAACGAAAGATGAACTTTGATTGAAAGAGACGATGATTTATAGCACTAGATACAACTGTGTAAAGAACAGTTGTACATACCTTTTAACTGTCTCACATTATTTTACAACCAAGTGAACTGTGTTCTCTTTGTTTATTATTGAAATTTATCACGAACAAATCACAGACACCTGCATAATTCGATCTATGTATATATGAAAACCTGACATTAGTGATCCCACAAGAATCTTCGAGGATAAACGATAATAGAAAAGAAGTAAACATGAAAGTTTGGTAAACAACAAGAGAGAGTAGAGTGTAAGCAGAGAAGAGTGTAATAAAAAACTGAAAGAATAAAAAAAGAACAAAAGAGAAAAGACTGAAAATATAGAAAAATAAGAATAAAAATTGAAAAAGAGGAAAAGAAGAGACTAGAAATACAGAATGAGAGAGTGGATAAAAACACTGAGATTATTAAGATCACTCAACAAAAAGATGAACGACCCAACCTACCCAAATTTAATGAACAGAAAAACGACATGGATGACTTCCTGATTCACCCAAAGTCAGAAATAGGACAAAAGCGACTCAACAGTCTGTCTTAGCTCAATTCTAATAGCAAAAGAACTTTCAGTGTTTGCAGGCATCACGCCAAATTATGTTATCGATTATGACAAGTCAAAACTGGGCTTGTTGAAATGTTAAGAACGTACTTATGAAGATTTTCATCGGAAGTTCAGAGAAGTCAAACCACACACAACAGTAACTGTTTTTCAGTTTCTGGTGCATTTTCGGCAATATTTAACAAAATGGACTGACATATAATAAACTGAAAGTAGTTTTCTATTACAAGCAAATCTACTAATACGGACAGGGTACTATCACACGCTTCATGATATTTTAGTGTTCCTAAAGGACAGTGTACTGAAAAAGATGTAAAAGTTGGCAAAACAGTATATGGAAGCACATGGAAGGAGCATAACTATCAAATTCAAGAATAATTACAGTCGAAATTGGACTGGGTCACCACAAGCAACGTACTACCAAAAGTAATAAGAACTCGAAATGGAGAACAAAGGTTCATACTCCATACTACATGGAAACCGTGGAGTCATGTGTATGAAAGACACCGACCTACGACTTGGAAACTGGTAACATACCAGACAGTAGAAGTTTGGAGAAAGTAAAGCACAAGACAAAGTAGAAAACTGGAAGGGAGTGCTGTACCAGATATATCGAGGCACTTCTACTGGGGAAGTTACAACATAATACTGAACTTAGGTCATAAAGAGTCGATTGTCAAAGAACACCTTGAAATAAAAAATATAGTAGATAGAACCACCAACACACATCTGTTAGCCAGGTATCATTCGAAATACGATCACATTGTGCAGAAAGCAATAAAATGGACTACAGGGTGAAATAGGGTGGAAAGACAAAGATCTATCACACCGAACTGTTTAAGAAGTTCTTTTAGAGGAAAAACGTCCCGATGGGTGCAATTATTGAGGCGCAAAAGACCATTTAGGTTTGGTTGTCATAAATTCAAAAACATAAGGTAGTGCCTTTGCCATAGAACATGAAAACCTATTAGATTTAAGTTTATTATGTTGAGATGAGATGTACAAAGATGTCAACACCAATGAAGAACTCATTAGCAATAACAAGAAATAGCTACAATATTTACAGTGCAATTATACAGGCATCGTATAACACGAACAATACGAGATCGAGACCACGACTAAGGATGGAATCGAGGCGAAACCCTACCAAATATACTACGCAGTGAGTGATCTGATCAAACAGGAAGTCGTGGTGATGTTAAAAACTGAAATCACTGCGCCTTCGAAGTCAACCTACTGTTCATTAGTCATAACCATTCAGAAGAGGGATGTATCAAACCACGTCTACACAGTAAATATTTTTTTTCTGGAAGAGATGTTTATTTTCAGATAAACATGAATGTTTTAATTTAAACATAGAACGAGTATTAAATTTAGTTATTTTTGGAAGTGATAGTTTATCACAGGTTTGTTTATGTAACTATGCAAATCATATGTTGCGTAGCACAGTTGTAGTAAGCCGGCAAATGTTGTACTATTCCATCATATCACAATAGCCTTCTAAGTTTTTCTCTAGTATTCTTACATCATAATATCTGGAAAGTCCTAGGCCTTAGTTGAACTATTTATAATCATGTGAAAAATATAATAAAAAAATCTAGACTGTGTGCTTGTAAGTTTAGCCATAAAGACCGTGTAGTGGCACTTTTTGTTAATTGAAATTATTGGAGATTACATTGTAACAACAGAGTAAAGAAGGATAGTTTGTCTTGTCAGTTTGGTACTACAGTAACTGTACCAGCGTATGTGGACTTTGACGAGAAGAGAGGATTATTTAAAGTTCTAGATACAACTGTTATAATTAAGTCTGTAACAAACATTCATATATACATTTGGCATGTCTTAAAATATCATTTTCAAATATGTGAACTGTGTGCTCTTTGTTTAATATTGGAATTTATTACTAGAAAGTCACAGACTCCTACTGTAAAGAATTTGTCCCACAGATACTTAAAAACTTGATAAATATTAATCACACTAATTAATTCATTTTGACTGATGGCAAACAAATAATTCACTTTCTGTTTAGTTGCTTCACTTTAAGCTCAAAATTACATAACATATTATCTGTGGTATTCATGCCATGGGGACTGAAACCTTGATGCAATATCGTTATGAGGCCCAAAACTTACTGTTAAAACACATTATTATATATTTATTCTTCATTGAGTTATCCTACATCAAATCTTCAAAAGGGTACATTACTTAAAAAGCCATTAATGATTTTTATTAGTTTTATATACAAAACTTATTATGGTATTGCTTACAATATCCAAGAATATTCTATTAATATACATTGTTTATAAACTGAATAATAGTCAAATGTACGGTTTCACACAGTAGAATGATAACAGTATCATCATATATTCAAATATCACTGTCTAATGTGTTTTCTAATAACATATCCACATCGTACTATCTGCTGTGTTCTTCAAGTGTAATCAAACACCTGATTTTTAACGTTGTAAATCAATAGACTTACTTCTGTCCCAGCTGAAGCTGCGTCTTACGATATAAAATATAATTTTATATAATTGTAATTTTATTATTACTTGAACTATCACGTAACCATTTTCTACACTAAATCATGCATTCCTACATTGTACTCATTATGTCAACTTCACCCTTCCATACAATAGATTTATACATACAGCTTACCCTAACACACTCCACAGTTCCGTTGTAAAATCGTTGAGATGTTTCCTTCAGTATTGTAGGAAGCGCCCCCTGGATTAATGTACACGGTCCCATGATCTTCTGACTAAGTGACTGTAAACCTTTTCTTATCTGTAATAGCAAAGTGTTGCTAATATATTAATTGTTATTAATGTAAATATTTTAAGAATGAAACATGTAAAACAACAATGTACATAAGTTACATATAAAAGATAACCACCACCAGCGAAAAAAAACGGAATTCCAAATAAATGATTGTAAAGAGATACTTGGATGTCAAATTTCTCTAATAAAACGCACAGCGTGTGGCTAGAGTACATTGTGTTGATGTGACTGTTTCTTTGTTTTTTGGCAGAAAATTACAAGCGAGATATCTGTACTTTGTACCCCACATGGTATCACAACTAAATTTTAGTCATAAAAGTCCATAAACATTTCCTTGGCCCATTAGTGCAGATTTCACGAATGCATCAAATAACAGAGGAGACAAATTGCAAAATTATTCCCAAACACAAATTGATCAATTTTTAGTTCATATCTTCACTATGTAATGTCAGAACGACATTTCGATGCCTAAATAATTTAACGTTTAGTGGGTATGTGACTACAATACAGATTAAATATAACATTTCAGTGTTCGTACTTCAGCACAAAGCTGCACAAAGGAGTATCTATGCTGTTCTCACAACGCGATTTATAGCATTAAAAGCTCACAGCCTTCTATGTTTACAGATTCATAACATTAATTAAGTTAATTTTGGAATCTTTAATTATCTCTGTTTCGTTCGTTGCTTTTATCACTGCTACCAAAGTATGGATTGAAAATCGTATCAAAACCTGTCCAACTAGAATCATGGTATCATCTCGGGTATCGAAAGTCAGTTCTAAGATTATAAGCACAGAGACAAATGTTGTGCCACTGAGGAATATGTCAGTATAAACATATGCGTGATAGCTATAACTTTTACAAAATTTAAAATTTCAAATACAGATTTACAAAATGAAATTATTTCTTTACCTTTTTAAACCACTGCTTTTCTAATATTAAATACGCACCGCCATCTATTGGGTTCAATATGGTTTAACTGGCTTTCTATGATATTTAAGTACGTTAAGGACATGTTTGCTATTTATAGAAACAATTCTCTCTATATTTATCAAAACATCAAAGGCGGATAATCTCAGACGAGTTATATAGGCTGGAAAAATCTTGTAGCAATTTTATGAGCCGTCTAGGGTCTAGCCTCGCTGACGTGATCAGGTAGGTTGGTAGGTAGTAGACTAAACAGTTGCCGTTTTAGAAAATTTTCAATTACCATAACAGAAATGTTAGCCACCTTTTTAACATGTTACTAGTGTTTAAATGCACAGTGTATATCGTAACCAATACTTTAAATGGTCGGTTTTCGATAAAGAATTCCATATGGTGATTTTTCAGAGTGCTAGTTATTTGGAATACGTATCGATCCCTACTATTAAGTACTACCATACATAACAGTGAAGAAATAGGAAACTGAGAAGAATTGTGTACATATCGGTAATGATAATAACAATTGTTTATCAATGCAGGTAGAGAAAAAATAATTCATTTAAATTAGCAACAACACTTCATTATACTGATGAAACATGAAAACATATAAGAGAAATGGTAGCGAACTGAATAAAAACTTTCAAACATTTGCGAATACTTAAGCAGTTACTATATGTCAAATGTTTCAATAATTAACGAAAATATGTATCAGGTCATCCCTTAAATAATGTCTGATTTTTTCTTCAGAAAAAAGAAGATTTCAAACGCTTTTAATGTTATTTAATCAATAATGCATGTTTTATTATTATTAATTACATCATTTCAACGATTCACAAGCTTCTGAATGCCACTTCTGTAAAATTCTTGGAGTTTGGAGGAAAACAATGTAGAGAGGGTAGTTTTGACATGTGTTCCAAGCTCTTTTCTACCAAGATAGTTTTGCAAACTTCGGAATAGATGATAATCAGATGGGGCAAGGTCTGGAAAATAAGGAGAATGTGTAAGGTTTTCTCAGTCTAGCTCTTCAGTCTTTGCAGATGTGATCCTTGCTGTATGGGGCCATGCATTATCCTGGTGTAACACAACACCTTTACGATTGATCAAAGCAGGCATGTTTTCTTTCAATACAACATTCAAGTGCTCTAACTGTTGACAATAGAAGTCTGATGTAATCGTTACATTGAGTGGCAGCAACTCAAAGTGGATAACACCAACAATATCCCACCAAACGTTTAACAAGACTTTACATGGTTTGGAGGGCCCATTGAGGCTGTGCCTTAGCCAGTTTACCTGAGCCATTGTCTGCAGCGCATAAAATTTTTATAAAACATCCATTTTTCATCTCCAGTCACTAAGCTGTCCAAAAAAAAGGTGAGTTACGTTCACGAAAGTGTAGAGAAGTGGAAATGCCCATTCGTGCTCTAAGGTTGGCTTCTGTCAAATCACCATCGACGTTTTCTTTCATTGAGAGACTCCGCACCATAAACGCCTTGAATGTTTCGTGTAGTTTCTGTTGTAGTTCTGTCTTTTTTAAACTCCTAAAATATTATATACCTGATGTGCTTCTCAGAAACAACTATCTTCATATGGAATTATTTGATTAATAATCTGGAAAAGTGGAGTTGGGTGAGTTTCCTTTATTTGTCTGAACATTTTTATATACGTCCTGCTACATATTTTAGTTATTAAAGCCTTTTACAAAGGTAGAAATCTTGATGCACTTTCTCCATTAAATTTTCGAACATTAGTTATGAGAAGATCTGACACATTTTGTTCAAACGCAGACAATATATGAATATATGCTACAACAAATTATGTTTTGTAATACAGAGAATACATAGGAAAGACAATTACATTCTAATGCTTGCTCAACACAGAATCAGAGTAGAATGTTCCACGTTAAGAGTTACGAAAGTGACACACCTACAACTGTTACAGTGCATGGGTGAGGTATGGGTTTATCCTCAACAGAGTGACTCCATTATAGCAGAAAAAAATAGAGAGAAAAATTTATGTTAGAGAATGTAATCGGAAATTTGAAGTGAAATTAATGTCAAGAGAAGGGACGAGAAATATAAGTAAATAGACTGTCAATTTACCAACTCTAACTGCAACCGATCATTACAGACGTTTGGTTGTGGTTCTGGAAAAACCAGGAAGATTTACAAATTGTCCAATAAGGTGTCAAGAATTCTTTGCATGTGGATGTGAATACTATCTGCACATTCACAAGCATACTAAAGAAATTAGTATAAACTTCATGCTTGAATTAAAAGTACGTTTCTCTGAAGCTGAGAAAAATGTGTTAAGAATACTGTCAGTTTCCTTGTGAATAATTAAGAGTTTTATCCACGTTGTAGTTCTTCTGAAAGATAAAAGTTGAGTTCTCTATGAATGTCTGTTTTATGGAAGTTGGAGAGAGTTTGTTCGAGAAATGTGGAAGTCACTGCGAGAATGCTTTATTTCTTTTCGTGAAAAAAACACACAATAGGCTATTTGTTCTCTGTATACTAGAGAGAACCAAACCTCAGATTTTAACATTGTTTGTTTGAAAGTTAAGCACAAAGCTACACAATGGCCTATTTGTGCTTTGCCCAAAACGGGTATCGAAACCGACTTTATAACACCGCAAGTCTACAGACATATCTATGTGCCACTAGGAGGCTTTTAGCATTGTAAGTTCATAACTTACTGGTGAATCCCATGTTAATAATATGCAGAATGTTACATGATAAAGCCATTTTTATGGTACAAGTAAATCAAAACAATAATTAAGTAATTTTGAAAATAATTACATGAGAAATATTTATAAAAAATACGTACACGAGGCCCAAAAATATCTTTTCTGTCGTGAATGGTTATCCATCCTAATCTCCACCCAGGAACAAGAAACCTAAACAGAAACAAGTTTAAGTACCTTTGTCTTTTAAATATTTACACGTAGTTTTGGATGTACCGGAACTTAAACAATCTAATGATTGAACCACAACATACTAAATTTCTTTATTCATAAATATAAATCTGAATAATTACAGCATTCACTGTTATTACTGGAACTTAAGTAACAGCACAAAAATCATTCTAGTTTTAGCTCAAAATTATAACATCGACCTAATAAACAACCTAATAAGTAAAACAATAAAACATTAAATCAAAGAGCAAATCTATAAAAGTAACTGAATGAAAATATTTATTTTAATAATAAAAAAGCTTTTAAATATTAAGTTTTACAAACAGATACGCAAACATTAAGAATAAAAATGTAATTAAAACATAAAAGTTACAAAAATGCCACACCTCTCTCATGTGAAAATTAACTGTTCCAAAGTGCAGCGATGAACACTGTGACTGAATGTAATTGAACTGATCAGATATTGCCTTTAAAAGTTCAGGTTCCTTTCTAAATACCATAATAATCGAGCTCTAATTACTTTCTTTAAAAGTTTGCCAATAATGGGTGATTCTGGTCCTGATTCCACAGGTTAATATACCATATGACAAGTATATAGAAATAAATGTTGTTGATAGCCAAGAATTACTGGGGAGCATACACATCTTAAAACATGATTTTTACTCACACATTATTATTTTCAAAATGATACACATTGTGTTGTACGGAACTTAGCAACCTGCCCTAAATGTTATGTCCTTGGACTCATACGGCTAGAAACCAGGTTTCGATACCCGTGGCTGGCAGAGCACGGATAGCACCATTGTGTAGTGTTGTGCTTAATTCCAAACACAAAACGAAGCAACCAATCAGTGCACGTGCAACAACCGAAATGCACATGTATATGAATGAGAAAGATATTCCTGTTGAAAGTTTAAAACTTCCATTCGTTGCGGAGAAATGTTTGTGGATCAGTATCATTTAAATTGTTCAATATTTTTCAATTTATTAAAATACTGATAAAGGCAAAAGACAAAGTTCTCATGAAAATAATAATAATAATACAGAAATTAGTATTACCAAAAATTGTGTGTATGTGATTTTTCTAATAAGAAAGCCACATCACGCTATCTGATGTGTCCACCAGGGGGAGTTGATCCCTAATTTTAGCATTGTAAATCTGTAGACCTTTAAACAGCTATTTAGTTTCATACTTGTGTCACATTTAAATCATGATTGTTTGCATACAATAAGCATTGAAAAGCAATTAAACCCACTTTCAATGACACTATAAACGCAAGAGGTATATTACTTATTGCTTCAAAATATCGGTAGTTATGCCAAAGAAATAAACTAATTGCAAAAGTTTAAACAATCAGAATCATACAGCTTTCACAGAGTCGGTAGTCATCTGATGTTGTGGTTAACAGGAAGTCAGATGGTTTTGTTTTGACTCAGGTTAATACATCTCTACGCCCATGTAATTAAGACTGTTTAGATGAATGGAAATGTATCGCTCAATATTTCAGAAAGAGCATTCGGTTACTTTTAAGTGCAGCTAATTAAGGAGATCATACCTAAAACTACTTTCAGCACTGACAACAATTTGCATGGGTTTTAACCACACTTACACTAAAGAAGTTGCAATAGGAATTATGCCTGGTCCATGTCGTTGATGTCATAGTGTTTGGCTGAATATTTAAGTTTGGTGCTAAAACTATTAGCATGGTACTCTATAACATAAAAATGGAAGGCTATCAGATGAAACAATGGAAATATGTGTTGTCAAAGTTGTCTGTCATATGTGTGGCCAATTTCTTCCAAGACTGCTACATAAACATCTGCTCTATTACTAAAGGTGATACTTAAAATCAACAATGAAATGTAAAGAAACATTCCAGTCCCTAAAGCTCCAGTGTCGGTATAACCACAGAAGAACTGTGAGTTCTTTTTTAATACTGATGCCATCACCAGTACAACTGGATCAACCTTATCACAGTTGTAAAACAGAATGGGATGTGTAACAAGATATGTTAATCATACGCTAATAGCTCCTAAATGCAGATATTTCATTGAAATATGGTTACAATTGTTCTTTTCATCAAACACTATCTGTATTATACAAACTTCATAATTTATGTGTACCATTCATTGGAGAAGTAGCTCTTGAAACTTAAAATCCAAAAGAAATAACTATACAATGTTAAAGAAGTAATATTTTGTCATATGGTATTATCTGTGTTTGTAATGCACAGATGCCAACTGACTGTCCTCCCTCTGGTAAGACCCTCTTTATTCATAGACTGTCATAACTCTGGACATCATGCATAAGACAAAGCCATTTTTCCAATAATGACATGAAACATATGGTAGAAAATTCTATTGGTCATTCGATGCGATGATTAATACTTCAAGAGCTCTTATGGGCAAACAGTATATAATCTAGATTCGCTGTCATGAGAATTACAATGGGCACATAGTAAATATAAGTACAATGTAAATTTTACAAGTTAATGCTGTATGTTACTGATCAACACTATGATTTACTGAGTAGGCCAGGAATATGAGGTCAAAATTCTGTACAAGATAAGTTAAATGAGTAAGACCCTGGAGAAAATGTTCAAAATAACTCTGGTGATTGGTATGCTGGTTGTGACCTCATTATCCTCAAAACAGGGTTTAAATGCCAGAGTAGAAACTACAACATGCATTGATTGTAAATAGTATTTTACTGTAAGATGTTTTCACTATACTGCATGAATGAAAACTGAATTTTACAAAGTTATGAGGTTTTATTGATTACAAGATCAAATGTAATTAAAGAGGATATTTGTCCCTTTCTTTCCAGGTTATACAGAAATTTCATTTAGCCAATAGTGGCTCAGTTCTTACACATTTAAAATGGGTGATGTCAGTGCGTGCAGTGCAAAAAATGTCATTAATTTTTATGACTGAAGATAATTACTAAAAGTTCATTGCAGCCCTCACTTTCCCAACTATAGAGCGATTTTCTAAGAGAAAATATCACTATTTAAATATGTATCGTTACTACGTTTAAGGGTGTTCATAAACCTCATCCATGTACAGTAAATATGTTGTATTCCTTCTGAGTACAAAATTTTAATGATGTTGTAATAAATAAAACAGGACTGGTCCATGGTATATTTCATTTGCCTGTATTTAATTTTTTCCTGATTAGAACTGTAGTAATTGGATAGAGTTACAAATTGTGAAATGTTACTAACGAACCAATAAAAGACCTTGACTTGTCTGATTGTTTATTGATTTATACAGTAGTGACAACAGTAACATTAAACCTGGATAAAATAATATTTAGCTGAAAAAATTAATAAGCCAAATTCTGCTAGTGATTATTTATTCTGTGATGGCAAGAAAATTCAAACAAAACATCCCACAATCAGTGATGACGAGAAACCCACTTGTTGAGAAATTTTATGCAAAAACGGCTCGTTTGGGCTGAGAAAACACTTTTACATAGAAGAGCGAACAACGTTTCGACCTTCTTCGGTCATCGTCAGGTTTACAAAGAAAGAGATAACTGACCGGAAGCTGACCACATGTTTGAAAGGGGTTGTGTAACTGTGTGTCGTAATGTAGAGGACGGTATTAGATATTTGAATATATAATTTTATTTATTTTATTATATTAATATAGGTATAAAGGCGTTCCTTTATATTGGTTTATTTTGGGTTTAAGTTGTTGTATAAGTAAGGCTTCTTTAATTTTGCGTTTGTTTATGTTTGTTTCTTTATTTAGTATTTGAGTGTTTTCTATGGTTATGTTGTGTTTATTTGACTTGCAGTGTTCGAAAACGTGTGAAGGTGACTTTTTATGTTCTTTGAATCTGGTTTCCATTTTTCTACTTGTTTCTCCAATATAGAAGTCGTGGCAGTTATTACATTGTATTTTATAAATAATGTTGGTGTGGTGTTTGTCAGTGTAGTTTTTACATAGTATAGACCTCAGTTTTGTGCCGGGTTTTTTGAATAAATTTGGTATTAATTGGAATGTCATATTTTGTTGCTAGTTTTTGCCAAATGTTGGTTATTTGTTTGCTGATGTCAGGAATATATGGTATACAGCAGTATATGGTTTCGTGGTTTTTTGATTCGTGAGCTGTATTTACTTTAGTTGGTTGATTTTGCTTTCTGTCTAGGTGGGTGCGTATAATGTTTTCTACGGTTTGTGGAGGAAACTTATTGATGTTGGTGAAGTATTGTTTTATTTTGTCTAATTCATCGTTAATTTTATCTGGTGAGCATAGTTTTATGGCTGTGTTTATTTGGTTTCTTAGTATGTTGAGTTTTTGTTTTGTTTCATGTGCTGAGTCCCAAGGAATGTATAGTCCAGTATGGGTGATTTTTCGGTGGATTTCTGTTTGAAATTGTGTATCAGTTCTTGTAATTTTGAGGTTAAAAAATGATATTTGATTGTTTTCTTCCTGTTCATATGTGAAGTTGATGTTGGGATGTATAGAGTTAATGTGATTGAAAAAAATAAGTATGTGTTCTGTAGATTTGAATCCCGCAACCGTGTCATCTACATATCTGTACCAGTATAGTGGTGGATGTAATGCTGTGTTAAGTGCTTGTGTTTCAACTTGTGTCATAAAAATATTGGCTAGAACTGGTGATACTGGGTTGCCCATGCTTAGGCCATTTGTTTGTATATAGTTTTGGTTGTTGAACATGAAGTTTGTCTTTATCGTGGTGAATTCTATGAGGGTTGCTAATTGGTTACTGGGAATGTCTATAGTTGGGTTAGGGTCTCGGATATAGAGTTCTAAGGCTATCTTGCAGGCTTCAGTGGTTGGAACTTCTGTAAAGAGGGATATAACATCGAAACTGGCCATTAAGGCTTTATGATTAAGTTGATTCAGATTAGACTTGAAATTAAAAGAGTCTTTGATAAATGAGCTGGCTGATGTTACATATTTGGAGAATGCCCATGCTATGTATTTACCAAGGTTGTAATTAAACGATTCATATGTGGACATTATTGGTCGTAATGGACAATTTGGTTTATGAGGTTTGGGGATGCAGTATATTTGCGGTGTGCGTGAGTCGGTTTTACGTAGGTAGGAATAAAGTGTTTGTGAAATTGTGTTGGCTTTTTTCATTTGTAGTAGTAATTTGTTCAGTTGCGTCTCGTGTGTCTTTGTTGGATTTGTGTGTATTAGTTTAAATTTGTTCGTGTCTGATAGGATGTTCTTCATTTTTTGGATGTATTCATATTTATATTTATATTTATATAAATATAATTTATATATATAATTATGATAATTATTATATTAATTATAATTATAATAATTATATTATTATATATAAATATATAATTTATATATTTATATTTTCCAGAAACACCTAAAAACAACATCTTAAACGATTTTTTCAAAGAATTTTCTCACAAAACCATCAACATAATTTCACAAAACAGAAAACTGAAAAACAACCTTACAAAAGAGACATTAATTGAAAAAACCTAAAACAAGACAAAAACATAAAAATTCTAAAAGCAGATAAAGGTAACGCTATAGTCATAATGAACACGAATGAATACATCCAAAAAATGAATAACATCCTATCAGACACGAACAAATTTAAACTAATACACACAAATCCAACAAAGACCAATAATGTCCACATATGAATCGTTTAATTACCACCTTGGTAAATACATAGCATGGGCATTCTCCAAATATGTAACATCAGCCAGCTCATTTATCAAAGACTCTTTTAATTTCAAGTCTAATCTGAATCAACTTAATCATAAAGCCTTAATGGCCAGTTTCGATGTTATATCCCTCTTTACAGAAGTTCCAACCACTGAAGCCTGCAAGATAGCCTTAGAACTCTATATCCGAGACCCTAACCCAACTATAGACATTCCCAGTAACCAATTAGCAACCCTCATAGAATTCACCACGATAAAGACAAACTTCATGTTCAACAACCAAAACTATATACAAACAAATGGCCTAAGCATGGGCAACCCAGTATCACCAGTTCTAGCCAATATTTTTATGACACAAGTTGAAACACAAGCACTTAACACAGCATTACATCCACCACTATACTGGTACAGATATGTAGATGACACGGTTGCGGGATTCAAATCTACAGAACACATACTTATTTTTTTCAATCACATTAACTCTATACATCCCAACATCAACTTCACATATGAACAGGAAGAAAACAATCAAATATCATTTTTTAACCTCAAAATTACAAGAACTGATACACAATTTCAAACAGAAATCCACCGAAAAATCACCCATACTGGACTATACATTCCTTGGGACTCAGCACATGAAACAAAACAAAAACTCAACATACTAAGAAACCAAATAAACACAGCCATAAAACTATGCTCACCAGATAAAATTAACGATGAATTAGACAAAATAAAACAATACTTCACCAACATCAATAAGTTTCCTCCACAAACCGTAGAAAACATTATACGCACCCACCTAGACAGAAAGCAAAATCAACCAACTAAAGTAAATACAGCTCACGAATCAAAAAACCACGAAACCATATACTGCTGTATACCATATATTCCTGACATCAGCAAACAAATAACCAACATTTGGCAAAAACTAGCAACAAAATATGACATTCCAATTAATACCAAATTTATTCAAAAACCCGGCACAAAACTGAGGTCTATACTATGTAAAAACTACACTGACAAACACCACACCAACATTATTTATAAAATACAATGTAATAACTGCCACGACTTCTATATTGGAGAAACAAGTAGAAAAATGGAAACCAGATTCAAAGAACATAAAAAGTCACCTTCACACGTTTTCGAACACTGCAAGTCAAATAAACACAACATAACCATAGAAAACACTCAAATACTAAATAAAGAAACAAACATAAACAAACGCAAAATTAAAGAAGCCTTACTTATACAACAACTTAAACCCAAAATAAACCAATATAAAGGAACGCCTTTATACCTATATTAATATAATAAAATAAATAAAATTATATATTCAAACATCTAATACCGTCCTCTACATTACGACACACAGTTACACAACCCCTTTCAAACATGTGGTCAGCTTCCGGTCAGTTACCTCTTTCTTTGTGAACCTGACGATGACCGAAGAAGGTCGAAACGTTGTTCGCTCTTCTATGTAAAAGTGTTTTCTCAGCCCAAACGAGCCGTTTTTGCATATAAAAAACATCCCACAACATAAATAAACAAGATTGAGTCAATTTTTTGGAGAATAATATAAATTAAAATAGTTATATAATCTGCTGGTTTGTTATCTCTAGTTGCTGTTAAGAGTAGAGCCATAAAACGTGAAAAATGAACTTTCACAAACAGAACAAAACAAAACTTTTTACAGCATAAAAACTCGAAAACACAAACAATAAAATCCTGAACAAAATAAACATTCAGCAAACAAAATTCTACACAACAAACACAGAAAAAATAATACTATATACAACACAAAAACACTAACAACACACATAGAGAACAAAAATGTATATATCATAATAACTCCCACACCAAGAAGAAGAAGAATTGTGTACATAACAATAAAAGTCAAGCAACAAACGTGTAAATCACCTTTTTAATGTGCACACAATGGACGCCGGGGTCAGGATCATTGACATTTCTCTTCTCCTTAACTATGTCCACGAAAGCATTGCCCCAGGGTCATGTTTTAAGCTTTAAAAAGTAGGAAAAGCAGAAAGAACAAAATCGCCGAAGAATAAAATGTTAATACTATTATATACTAACATGTCGTATTAAGTTAATTATTTACATGAAGTGCAGGTATTATTTATCACTGAAAGCACTAATATCAACTGCCAATACAATCAGTGGCACAACAGATTGTGTGCGGACTAACGACGCTAAAATCGGGGTTTCTAAACTCGTGGCGTGAAGAGCACAGACAGACAGACAATCGTGTGTCTTTGTGCTTAATCACAAATAAACAAACGAAAAGCAAACCAACACATAAACTGTTCCCCAGTAATACAGTGGTAACTTTACGGATTAACGCTAAACTCCGGAGTGGTGGACACAGTAGATACTGTGTCTTTTCTCTAAATCTATATTTCAGGAAAAAAGAAGTAATGGTCAGTGTGTCTTATGTTTTCTTATTTAAACCTTTGAGCTGTAAGATGTGCGAGCTAAATCATTGAGTAACAACGTGTTCACTTTGTAAGTGTATAAAAGCTGTTGAATGAAACAAATAGATAATCCCAAAACAGTTGATTCACAACTAACCAATCAAGATGGTGTTTAACATACAGAACAAAATCTTCTTACCTTTTTGTCAAACCGCTGCAGGAAAGAACAGGCACTTCAGTTGACAGAGAAGCAATGGAGTGGTAGTTGTACCCTGGAAACACCTGAAAAGTACGTTTATTGAGTCCTGAGTAGGAACACCTGTTACAGAACGAACATATGAAAACATGATGTTGCCAAAAAAAAAATGTACAAGGTGAGATCAAGTTAAGTGTGGTTAAAAGTTATTACTTCAGGTTCACCATACTGAGCTTAAGCAAAACGTAATTTAATATGAAGTGTAAATTCGGAAACTTCATTAATTTAACAATGCTCTGTTTAATAGTAGTAACTCTTACGCCTAAGTCAAGGCTAGTAATGTTTTCTCATGTATGCATTTCGATGCCGAAGCCACATATTCTAACACTGAGCTGCAGTGTTAGGGAATCACTCTTGTGTTGTTAACTGTTACACGACTATGTTGCTACCTTTGTATTTATTGTCATTTGTCTTACACATCATTGATTCATGAAAGTATATGCAACTGCTTACTTACAGTTGATTTTGAGACCAGTGGTGGGTAGGAAGTATTTCCTACTTAGGGAATTTGATTATTTATATCGATGTGCAAAATTGTCCATTCAGTTGAAACTATACATCATACTCACATATGTTACCTTACAGTAATTTGTTAGGCCTCGGTATACTGATCATTCCACTCTACACTGGATTTACTCGCTGCGTGATTACGTTCATTTTAGCAGCTCAGGCATGAAAGGTGTTAGTACATTTGTTAAAATGTAAAGGGAAAAGAAACTGTACAAAGAGTCATGATATGATAATTATGAATGTTTCATAATATTGCACAGCTATGGGACGCATTTATTTCCTCATGTATTGTCCCCACCGTCAACTGAGATAGAAAAGAAATCACACGTTTACACCTCTTCTGGTACTAAAACAAGTACTTTAAAATGTGATTTAAAACCATTGTAAACATAATTTTTTTAGAGATTGTCGATCAAGTACCAATGTAGGGTATTACAAACCTAACATCGTACGTGATGGCAAAAGCGGAGTGTAACAAACCACATACACTTTATTTAGACAAATTATTGCACTTACGTATTAAAAATGTTTGACAAACAACACTAACTTCGAACTTCAATAGATTCAAAAGTTAGACTTTGAAGAAATTAAGCTTTTTTTTTTTTTTACGTTACGAGTTTAGAAACAATTTATAAAAAAGCAGGTCGTAATTCTGATAACTTACAAAATGTTCATAAATCTCATCCGCAATTATAGGAACGAAGTTTCTGGCAGCGACATCTAGGATTGCTTGTATATGGTTTTGTGAAAACACTGATCCACAAGGGTTAGATGGATTATTCACGATGACTGCAGCAGTATTATCGTCAACCTGGTCTTCAAGATCTGCTAGATCCACTTCCCAATTCTGCTCAGGCTGAATGGAAAAAAATGTTAGTAGTTCGGTAAAAATAAATATATTAAAACAAAAATTGATAATATCCATCAATTTATTGATACACGTCACATATAACGTTATATAGGATATTAAAATTATTGTTAATAAATATTTCACGTTACTGATTCTATTTATATTTCAGTTTTATTTAGTTTTACCCTTTAAAAAGCAACCATGTAGAACCAAATTAATCAGTATATAAAATTACACCAGATATCTGAAACCAATTAAAAACGAAGTAGATAATTAATTTATTACCAAAGTTTGTTTATTCTCATACCCATGGATGAACAATAAGTTTACAGAATAACAAACCGATAATCCGCTAAAATCGATTTCCTACGGTAGGCAGAGTGCAGATAGTCTATTGTATAGCTTTAAGCTGAAGCAAACAAATTTTGGAAAGTGTCAAAAGGTGTATAATTATTACGTTTCTAGTTAATGAAGCCATTTGTTTCATTTAAAGCAATTATTGTAAGCTAATGAAATACTTATTTTCAACAGAACTGTTTTTAATTTCTAGTTAGTGTCAGCACTTGTAATGCAATGTTTTATCAAACAAGAAAAAAAAATATTGTTTCTCAGAATGTTCGATAGGGGTTGTCTTAAATTGGTGAACCTTTAATATCACTTATTTTAATATGTATTTTTATACCAATATAGTTCTTTCAACATTATAAAATTTTAAACACGTTCGGACACAATAAAGGTAAAACATGAGATTCTGAAATCCTAAAAACATTAGTGAATGAATAATAACAAAACTTACTTGTTGCCCTACTTATGCATAAATAATTTCGTTGCGTAATAACTCATATTTCAAAGCTTACCAAAAGGTTGTAGTATTTAACTTCTATCCCAGCTGATTCTGCCAGTGTACGATAAAGAGGAAACCCAGGCCTGGGGACGAGGATATTTTGACCAGGATTGGCCAACACAGTGATACACATTTCCAATGCATGAGAACATCCACTGTTTAGGATAACATCCTATAAAATAGAGAGGAAAACATTTGGTAATATTATTTATTTTCTTTTTATATTACACCATCGTAAAAAAAACAAGAACGAGAAACGAAACAAAATCAAACAGAAAACATCACATGAAACAAACTGATATGATCCTGAAATAGTTATGTTATCCTACAAATTACAGACGTTACAAGTTCAGTAAACAAATCTGCACAAATCAGCAGATAGATAAAAAAAAACTACTAAGGCATTTGGTCGATGGTTTTATCAAAGTGCATCATTTATTAGCGGGAAATTTACGAGGTCGTCCCCTTGAAATGGCGTATCAGTTGACAATAATTGTATTGAAAATAAATACAAAATTCAAAGAGAGAAAGCTTGGGTTTAAATATTTTAAATTTAGAGATTCGCTGAATGGAACTTCGAATTATTTTAAAATATATAAAATTGTCAATATGTTAATAAAGGTTACGCTTTACATTTTGCAAGAACGTTCTAACAAAACTACGCCAACGATCTTGCATAACAGTTTTACATCTATATGTCAGTAAGATCATGAGGAAGAAGGGGATAAATAAGCCTAAAAGGACAAGTAATTGCGTAACTTAGTTTTGTACATTCCTATCACGTGAGATTTTTAAGCTCGTTTCAAATCTTGCAGAAAAACAACTAGGACGAGAATGGCAGACCCAGGACGAGGCTAGCTGAACTTTTCGTAACTCTTCCTCCTGCTGCGCTGCCTGAATGATACGAAATCCGATAACAACCAGATATGATAATCACGATGTCCACAGAGTTTTGAAATTATTAAACCCGGATGACCTTGACTTCAGAAACTATTTAAGATTTTTAATAAACGTTTTTGCAGGGAATGACGCACGTGGTGCATAATAAAATAGCCTCACGTTATTTTAATAGTAAACACTACGAATTAAAAATACATCTACTAGGAAAACTTGTTTGTGTTTAAGCGGAGAAGCTGCACCAGCTGTGGGTATCGAGTTCAAGTTTTTAACGTTTAAGTCTTCAAGCGTACTGCTGAGTCGCATTAGCTGTGACTGGGAATTATTTTCCAATAACGTGCGTAGCAGTTTTGTAAATCCGAATACACTTGGTTTCCAGCCCGTGATAGAAATAACTCACTCAGTAATTTGGGGCCGCGGGTGCGCTATAACAGTGATGGTCAAATGACTTGCGTTGTACCTTTCATTTAGTCCGCTAGTTCAAGATTAGGCACAACTGTCTGCAGATAACTGTTTATGTAGTACTTTAGCCAACATTTAAGTTATCTTGCTTATAAATTATAATTTACGAACTTTTGAGAACATTTCAAACAATCAAAGGATCATCAGACTAAATGTAGAATGTAAGTAAGTGGACTAAGATGTTAATTAATGAATTCATCATATAATTTCATATAAATTCAGATTCAAATTAATTTAAACCGATATCAACCTGTAACTTTGTGGAAGGTATGTCGGTATACCTTTATTATTTTCAACCTCAGTGGTAAACTTGAAAGCTTATAATACTAAAATTCTATGTTTTATCCCTGCAACGGGTACGAAGAAAATAACTCATAATATAGTTTTCCACTTGAACAGAGAGAGTAATTTCATTATTCCTCATCCATTATAATGGAAAATTATTCCCTTCGGTTATGGTCTATAGAAGGATAGACTAATTATGAATTATTTTAAGAACATGGTAAAATTTATATTCTTATAAATACCTCTAAAATTAGATCTACTCTACATTTAATTCATTACTTACATTATATTAAATCCTTCTTTAAGTAACATTACTCTGTCCGTACAAATTGTAAAAGTGCATTGTTGAAGACTGTATCCCCCCTGTATATCCAGATTATTATAACGCTGACATGAATATATTTCCAACGATTTCCCCTCTGTATGAAGATTATACAGCGTTAGCAACCAGAGCGAAGCAAAGATTAGCATAAAAACTGTAGTTCTTCAAATATCAGCTGAAGATGCGGTAAATATACAATATCAAGGAAAACTTGTCTCGTGTGAATGGAACTCCTCTTAATCGAGTTAACCAATTCAGACCAAATTTGGCAACTAAAATTCATATTAAATTTTCCAACATATTTTAAACACTTAAAACCTTTTACTCAATAACTCCTATATAATTACCGCAGAATCTAATTGTATATAGTTGAACTTCAATATGTGTGTGTGTGTGTTTTCTTACAGCAAAGCCAAATTCGGTGGGCTATCTGCTGAGCCTACCGAAGGAATTCGAACCCCTGATTTCAGCGTGGTAAATCCGGAGACATACTGCTGTACTAGAACTTGAATAAAGGTCATATCATAAGGCAATTCTACAAGTCAAAAATTGTAAATAAAATGTTCAGCATTTTAGCTTTTTCTCCATAATAACCGAAAAATACAGCAATAACATATCCAGCTATAATGCGGAATTGAATATATAGGATAGGTGTTTGGTCATGTGTCCTCAACCTGGGAGGATCAGGTATTAATTAAACCTTTCCTCCCTCCTTGGACCCGGCATGGCCAAGCGCGTTAAGGCGTGCGACTCGTAATCTGAGGGTCGCGGGTTCGCATCCGCGCCGCGCCAAACATGCTCGCCCTCCCAGCCGTGGGGGCGTTATAATGTGACGGTCAATCCAACTATTCGTTGGTAAAAGAGTAGCCCTCAGGTTGCTTTGTGCGAAATTCCAAAATTTCTTAATGCCCCCCGCTAGTACAGCAGTATGTCTCCGGATTTACAACGCTAAAATCAGGGGTTCGATTCCCCTCGGTGGGCTGAGCAGATAGCCCTTTGTGGCTTTGCTATACGAAAAACACATTGTACTTTCTTAATATGTGATGGTGCAGTGTTAGACTATGCTGGACAGGTATATTATATTAGTGAATACTGTTTATATATTTTAATAAGTTTCTTGGTGGTGCTCCTGGGGAGCATCTGCCTCAGGAGTAATATACTTATATTTTCAATGTGAAGAATTACTACATTGTTGCTGTTTAAGTTTTCCTCTCTTTTCTGATTCATACCATCTCATTTCCAATTTATACTAAGGTTAGAATAAGTGTTTAATTCTAAATTGAAAAAAGTATTTAATAATTCAAATATTTAGGATAATTTTTATTTTTTTTATGCAGAACATACTTTACCATAAAAGCAGAATTCAAGAGTATTAAATTTAATTATTTAAATGTACCAAATTCAGACAGCAGAAATCTCGACTGCATCTCTTCTGTAAAACAAGCTGATTTTAACAAAACGTGACGCAGCTGCTTTGGCATTTCTTCCAATATTCTAGACTTTTATATCTTCTCACCTTCATCCCACTTCTCCTCTTACAACATACGTTTAGAAAATAAACGCTATTGAAAATCTTAGCAGATATTTTACTAGATTTTCACCGCGTCTCTTGGACTTTCACTGATGGCAGAACTAGATATGGAATTTTCTGCTCAAAAGCTAGGCACTTTGCGCATCAATTTAATTATAACGTTACTACGATTACCTTGCTCGATAATGTGTCTCCTGTGTACGTAGATTACTGTGAAGTTACTATGATAAGATTGCTTAACTATTTCTTTTTGTATGCAATACTGTAACAGAACTACGACATATCATGCAAAAAACAACATTCAAAACATCCTGACAGACACTGCTAACAATGTTTATCTCATATTTATCAAAAGCGGATTCCAGACTTTACAGTTAAGACTGGCTCATCAGCACCAGAAACAGTGATAACAGTGTTCCCTATTTATATAATATTCAGGAAATCAAAGAACAGTGTGGCCAACTAACATAATAACAAAAAACTATTAAGAACAGTATCGCCTTGTAACATAATAACTAGAACCAAAAAGGACAATGTATCGTGATAACACTGTGACCAGATCCATTTGAAAACTCACCATATTAATATGGTCCCTGCATAACGTATTGTCTTCCAAGCCGAAACCCTAACCCACTGAACAGTTTTCTCCGGGCTGAGCCTCTGTATTAAATTTGGTATATAGGTAGGGTTTTAACCCCCTTCAAAAAAATGCGTTTTAGTACTAAAGGAAAACAATAGGAAAGCAATCTGTGTTATGTCTGTATATAAGAGAGGCAATGAGCGAATATGGGCCGCAGAAGAACTTTAGCCTTACCATATCTTTTATTCTTTTTCCTTTTGGAACACTTCTTGCCCCTAGCAGTACACAGGAGAACACAGCTAGTTAAAGTCTTGAATCTTAGCGCCTAGTGTTAGACAGAATCCTCAGTTTTTGAACTTTGACCCATTTTACAGTTCTCTGAGATGCAACAGTAATAGCCTTGTGATTCTGTTTTTTGTTTTGACAAATTCAAGTAAGTTTGTTTGTCTCTGTTCTGTAAAAAAAAATACCTTCTAAAGTAATAAGTGTCGCCTGTGACTGCAAAACATTTATCCAATGTTCGTAGAATTCTTTTAAACCCATTAATAATTAAACCTGTTTTGCTGGAAATTTACAAAAAAATGTAATTAAAAATATATAACTTAAGAACGAATAATCATGAACGTTTTAGCTGCAGCACAGCAGCTCATAGAAAGGCTCTGAGTTTTTCGTGTTTCGTTTTTTCAAGTACAAACTTTTAGCTTGTGGCTACGTCCTCTCTTGACTGGTTTGAGATCTATATAGATACTGATTTAGAATCAGGATTGATATATTTGACCACGCCCAAGATCTCGTAGATTAAGTTACTATAATCCTGCCTAAAATAATTAATATTTGAGGTATTGGCTGGTACGCTCTGTCGTAGAAAATATTATTGAGTATATTAAAATATTTCTTTTCAAGAAAATAATTCACTTTCCGCAATTCCTAAAATTCCATATCGATATCAACGTCAATTTACATGCGCTGGGCGCAACATGGCTAGGGCGTTCGACTCGTAATCTGTGGATTACGGGTTCGAATCCCCGTCCCACTAAACATGCTTGTCCTTTTAGCCATAGAGGCTTTATAATGTAACAGTCATTCCCGCTATTCGTTTGTTAAAAGAATAGCCTAGGAATTGACGATGGATGGTGATAATTAGCTTCCTTCTTTCTAGTATTTTACTGCTAAATGAGAGATGGCTAGCGCAAATAGCCCTCATGCGGCTTGTTACGAAATTTTAAACAGATCAAACAAACCGTATGTGCTGAACAGTCAATAGCAGAAAAAGAACTTATTAAGAATGGAAACTTTTCTACTTTTAAGGGAATTTTACAAAAAAAAAAAGGAACTTCTTCCATTAACTGTTTGGAACATAGGAGCATAAAAGGAATAAAAAATCGCAAAAAGAGCAGAGGACCACTTTCAATATGGATTTGTTGGCTGTTAATTGTTGTCTGAAAGAGATCACAGACAGCAGCACGATTATATATATATTTTGATCAAACAGGGACTAAATGAACACTGTAACCCACTCCTGAAATGTTCCGTCGCAGAGTGTGATGTGTTTAAGAAGTTTATGGTATTCCCAAGCTCAGTGAAACCTTTCTAGGGTTTATTACCTTTTGAAGATAGACTACGGGCGGGTCAGAATGGGAGAGAATCCTGTACTATTCTAACACCTCCAGAGTTACCAGGTTCAGTGCCATTTATTGCCATGATGACTGTTGTAATGGTGCAAATGGTCCATTCAGCTTACAGACTATCTCTACACCAGTGGAGGAATGTAAATATCAAATGCTGGACCTGCCAATATTTCAGGTTAGCCAAGTATTGCCATTCACATGGCTTCAAGAACAACTCCAATGTTAGCCAAAGGTCATCACAAACTAACCCATGTTACAGTAGATCCCTATCAACTTTGGCATTGTCAAAAGATGGTTACTGAATTAGTTGAGACTTGGACATTCGACAAGAATGAAGACAGCTAGCTGTGAGGAAGAACTCACAAGACAGCATGTGAACCATTTTGACCATCAATAAATGAACCATTTTGACAACCAATGAAAAGACAACTACCGTAGTTTAGTGTGGAGTTTCATTTTAGTTTTGTTGAAAATATAGGCTTTGCAATCTAAACGATAGTCAATGTTGTAAGCCATACGTTTTTAATATTGCAATTTAGAACTTAGCAAAAGGGAGATATGAATCTTAATAATAATTTCCGAAAGTTAAAATAGATCTAGACAAAGCATACGGAACATCCCAAAGATATGACATAAAATATTGTTTTCATAATTTAACGAAACTTTCAAGGAGATAACTACAAAAAATCCCCTTTCATCACATAATAAATAATTATAAGTTACAACAGTGTTCGAGATAGTAGTAAAGATAAAAGAAGAAATAAATTAATTCGTTTTCATTTAAGAGAACTGGACGTTGATTCTTAATGTAAATAATTTAGTAATTTTGAATTGTATAGAGTAAGAGGGAGTAAGATTTTTGTATTTATACTAATAATGCTTAAGTCCCTATTTTTAAGACCGAAATAAAAGTTTGCTTACGATAACGTTTATCCAAGTTTATGAACGTTCATCAAAACATTCACTCAAGATTAAAGATCATAGTCTCTCATTTAAGCGTTGTTTTTAAATATAATACAACGAAAATAGACAAAAAAACATTAACATAGATTTACGATAGTGAGTTGTTTCAAAAAAGATACCCATCCTCATCACACAGCCTATAAAATCCTCTGACGTTCTTTCACGGTGTGACACATAAAAGGTTTTGAAAACAGCTGCAAGGTGGCAACAGTCTTTATTACAGAAACACAAAAAACGGTAAATTCAGAATGAAATAAAATAATTTCGAAATACTCTACTATCTCATCTAAAGAAACACATTAGTTTATTTTATAATTAATATCGTGCAAAATTTCGAAACGCTTTTTAGAATTATTAATTTTATTAACAAAAATATGAATGAAATATATTATCCAGGAAACGTTATATTTTCCATAAATTGGGCATAGAACGAAGAAATTATTCTCAAGATGTCATAAACGTTTTGTCTGTGATTTTCGTTTTCTTCTTGAGGGTGGAATTTTTACACAATTATAACGGGATATCAATTAAGTAAAACAAAAACCCACGTTTATAAAATAATTTATTCGGCAAATCTGAGTAATAATAAGTTTAGCCTTGGGTAGTTTCTACCAGCAGAATGTAGAAAATATTTATAAACACCGAAAAAAAACAAAAAACGATACGTCTACTTTACCTTGGCCTCAATAGACGCTCCTGGACAAGAAGTGTAAACTGCCACAGCCTCGCGTGCTAATTCCATACCTATGGAATAAGAAATAAAAAAAAAAACAATTAGTTTGTTCACTTTATAAGATCTCAGTGAACTTTTCTTTCTAAGATTTATACGTAGATAAATAATTAATTCGTTTATTTCAATTGCTGTTATAAAGAGAAACAAATTGTTGGAAAAAACTTAACATAGCAGCGTTTATTAACATATATATATAAATAGACAAAATATAAAATAGAAGTTCTATACTTATATTCAGTTATTACCATTCTCACATTAGCTCACAATAATTTGAGTCAGAAAATGAAAGAAAATTAGCACAAAATTGGCTCCATATTAAACAACTATACAATTAACGTTAATGTTATCTATCTTTACTGATTACTTATATACATATGTATTATACAAATTATTGTATTCGTGAATAGAACGTCAAATTACTAAGAGAGAATTATTTCTTTTCAGTTAAATATTAGTTTTAACTTATAGAAGGTCGTTATTTCAAAAAGTGGTTTGAAGTTAAGTACTTGTTTGAAAATTTGTACAAAATATATCCCTTTATGTCAAGTAAATAACTTGTGTCTGCACATGATTACCGAAGTTCGTTTTAAGTAAAAATTTAATATCCGTGAGTGTTACTTGTAATGTTAGAAGTGAAACTAGAATCAAGTAAGAAAACATTTTATAATGATTGCATGAATTTTCCTAAATAGGACCTCATTACTTGTCAAAAAAGAATAAAAAAGCATATAATTTATTGAAGGACTGACACTGAATTATCAACTTGTCAAGCGGTTTTAGTTTCTCTTGACACGATTAGGTGTACGTCTATAGATAAAGTAATAGTTTCGAGAAGAAAGTTATATGGTGAAATTAAAGCAATCCAGTCTAGGTAAACTTTGGATATCGCTGAATCAAAATGTCTTTTGTTTGTTTGTTTTGGAATTTCGCACAAAGCTACTCGAGGGCTATCTGTGCTAGCCGTCCCTAATTTAGCAGTATAAGACTAGAGGGAAGGCAGTTAGTCATCACCACCCACCGCCAACTCTTGGGCTACTTTTGTACCAACGAATAATGGGATTGACCGTCACATTATACGCCCCCACGGCTGGGAGGGCGAGCATGTTTAGCGCGACGCGGGCGCGAACCCGCGACCCTCGGATTACGAGTCGCACGCCTTACGCGCTTGGCCATGCCAGGCCTATCAAAATGTCACTAACATCACATGTCATCTCCTATACACGTATATAATCATCATAGTATCCAAATGTATTTCAACCAACCATCACAGATACAGTAACAAGATGAAAAGTGTCTTACGTCATATAAGTAGATTGTAATCATTATCTTGTGAGAGTTACCATCAAATAAACGAGTTAGTATTTATTAGCAAAGGACTATGTTTAGATCAGAGAACACTATTTTGAATTCGAAAACAAAACTTTAATAAATTCAATAAGTATCTACTGTCAAAATAACACAAGTGTAATTTCTGATGTAGCTTTCAAAGTAGGGCTAGAATGCAGTCTCAGTGAGCCCAACGTCTTATGTAAGCCTAACGTTGGGGTGAAAAGACCGAGTTTTAATTTCAGTAACTGTTATATCTGATGCAGGTCTAAGTAAAACCCAAAGAGTTACAGATATGCTCAGTGTTTTTAATTGGAAATTAAATATATCTTTGTTTTTAAGTGAGAGAGTTGTAGAAATTAGTAGCATTCGAGGGATCTTACCAACGCTTGTTCCATAACCATTGAATTTCATTGAGCGTACACTATCCATAACAGCTTCTGTGATATTTTCACATGGTTTAAGGTTACCAAAAATTGTAGGATCACCTATATAATAACAAAAAAAAAATTTACTACTAACACTGAACTGAATCACTCACTGAATATTCATTGACTTATTAACTACTTATTGTTTCGTCGCTTTACGTTATTCATATTAATATCGTACTCACATAATGCTCACTAAACTAATTTTCCTAATCATAAATTCATACACCCTCTAGCAAACAGTGAAAATAGAACTCACAACATTTTATACGTTCATGCAGCTCTCGAGGGATTTTTGTATACAAAAATAACATTTAAAACTTTTTTATGATTTCATATATTCTATATATATATTTGAAATTTATTGAAATTCAATAAATTTCTGAATGCAGAATAAATTCAACTTTGGGAAGTTTTCTTAACTAAATAGAATGCCTTTTAGGGGTAAATCAGGGCGTTTATAATACTAAAAACCGGGTTTCGATACTTCTGGTTGGCACAGCACAGAATAGATCTTTGTGTAGCTTTATGCTTGACAATACACAAACAAGCCAAATTGAACTTCATATTTCAAAGTGTCTGAGTGACTCGCTTAAAAAAACCATTTTATTGTAGATAGCGTTGTATAAGTTTCTGGTCATTAACAAACGAAACGGAATTTTATATTTCGCCTGAAGAGTTTGGGTGAACTATCGAAGGAAAACGTGATATAACTAACAAACAGTTAAGAGATAGAAACATATTGTATATCGTACAAACTTCTTTTTATCATGTGATGTTTTTAATACAGATGTATATTTTATAATGTCACAAAGTAGCTTCCACGATAGCTAGTTAATGTGTATAAATATGGTACAGTGCCACCTTTCCAGTTCAGATTAGCTCGTTTCAATGAAAGGTCGAATAATCTAATAGGCTTGCTGGTAATATGCGTGTGTTTTAACAATTGGACGATCTGCTGTATCTGCTGAGAGTAATCTTACTCCTGATTATAGTGTTGTCAATCCCTACACAAACCGCTGTTCCACCTGAAAACTATTGTGATATATTCAATAATCGTGTCTCTCACTAAATATGACCCTTCAACAGTTTTGAATTATTTTAGGTGGCCATATTCAAGAAGGAAGAAAACAAACATATTTTCAAAGCTTCGTTTCAATTATTTTTGATATAAAAATAGTTTAGTTCGATGCTACAATAATTTCTTCCATATATTATGATTGGATGAATAAGGACAACTATATTTTGTATTATTTCGGTGTGTTCTTTTAAAATATAAACACTGGTTTATAGACTAAGTTTTACACGATATTTTTTTTAGTTTTTAATTTGAAATTATTTATTTTCTGTTTCTTAATCTGACAATTCTGGTGATGTAGCATAGACTAGTTGAGTAATAAATTTTCTTTATAAGTATCAATTTGCACCAAACACAAAACCATATTTAAAAATAAAGGTGTATTATCTTATCTATTTCATCTTCTTTTCCATATAATTATAAATTAAGTTTTAATAACCTGCTGAAATAATCGATATTAGACGATTTTCTTGGTGTTGTTTAGAATTAAGCACAAAGCTACACAATGGGCTGTCTGTGCTCTGCCCACCACGGGTATCGAAACCCGGATTTTAGCGTTGTAAGTCCGCAGACATACCGCTGAGCCACTGGGGGGGGACAATTTTTTCTTGGTGATAGTAGACTCCTGATAGGTAATAAAAGATTTAAATTAGCCTATTTTTAAAAAATATATATATTTTGTAAGATTGACTTTGTTATCTATAAAACCTCTTTAGAGCATTTATCATTCAGGCTATAAACTCTTCATGTTAAGACGTTTATCTTTATTAAGGATTAATTCCTAAATATAAACAGGTTTAAACGTTTGCATATCCTTAATAGGTACACAAGCACATAAACAACAAAGAGAAAAAAAGATTTTCAAAAACTCACCAATTGATAAAGCGATCATGTATTTATTTGGATTTGGTGTGATTTTAATATTCTCCACAATTTTACGAATTGGATTCACGGTGTTGACAGCTAACTGCGAAGGCGTTACATTCCAGGATCGTCTTGTCACAATATTTGGAAACTCGTCATCAAAATTATGAATCTGAGGAGAGATATTATCACTTTGAGGAGCCATTTTTCTGGTATGAAGTTAATTCTTCTACTTAATTTGTTTGATAACGAATAAGGGCAACAAAATGTAAATATGTTCTTGTATTACTTTACAATACTGTCTTCTGTCATTAAGAGTTTGCCAAACAAGCTTTAAAAGCACATATATTATTATACTGGTTAGATACACTACGATGTTACTTTGAAACAGAAAGGCGGACAGTGCAGAAACTTGCAAGTTAGCATTGCTTATATAATACGTTTAAATAAAACCTTGGACCTTTATTGTACCAGCTGATGCAAGAGATTAATTATATTTGAATAATTTTTCAATTTTGTTTTCAATTTCACTTGTGGTTGGTTACTTTAAAAGGTATTATCGACACGTACATGGTTACCTTGAAGTAGCTGAAACTACCAATCTTTATTAATTTTTAGTTTAAATAGCTACTCGACTAGTTTTTCTGTTATACGAATTATTCTCATGTAGTTACCTAGATATACAAGAACGCTGCAGAGAGAGTTCATACCTTCCGTTGTTTGTTTGTTTGGTTTTTGAATATCGCGCAAAGCTACTCGAGGGCTATCTGCACTAGTCGTCCCTAATTTAGCAGTGTAAGACCAGAGGGAAGGCAACGAGTCATCACCACCCACCACCAACTCTGGGGCTACACTTTCACCAAAGAATAGTTGGATTAGCCGTCACATTATAACGCTCCCACTGCTGAAAGGGCGAGCATGTTTGGTGCGACGTGGATTCGAACTCGCGACCCTCGGATTTCGAGTCGAATGCCTTAATCCACCTGGCCTTGTCAGGCCTTCTGTTGTTTGTAATTTTAAACATAATACACATGTTGGGGGACTTGAGTGTGTTTATATAGGACATGGTTAACTCAGTTTTAAATTTTGCCACTTTAGGCGTTGTTCACATTATGTGACGCCACCCCGAAGTGATCTTGTGATTATTTAAAAAAACAACTTTATTTTAAAGTTAATACGTAACTTAATGTAAAAATATAGATTTATCACCCCCACTTTACTGAAACAAACTGTTTTTAACATTATTTTGCTGAACATGTTTAGGAGTTTTCATTGTCTGCTGTTATTTACATGTTCCAACATATATTGGCAACTGACTTCTGTAAATAGTAAGAATGTTCTGAAAATCAACAGTCGTCTGCCAAAGACCAGATTCCACAAACGGTTTCAAATATTCCTCCTTAACAAGATTTATTCACCTAAACCCTTGTGTAGCTGTTTCCTCGCAGTGTTGGTAACATAAAAACAATGTTCTATTGAATGCCCATGATCTCATACAGAAATCTTTAGGTCGTAATGAAACCGGTGAGCAAATGGATCTGGAAGTTTTATCTCGGATAATGTGCTTGTGGATATACTTTCAAAATAGTAGCACAACTTGCATCCATGTATATAACTGTTCGTTTTGAGGAACAATTGTGGAAACATTGCGTTCGCTTATCTACTTAACATTTTGTGTATATATTACAAACTACGTAACCTCGAATAAGCTGAATGACATTCCACAAAGTAACTCCACGACACCTTGTTATGTATGCTAACAATTATTTCTCTAAAGTTATTAATTTCTGATTTATTTGCCTGTCAAATTACTTCTGAATTCCTTTTTAAGTCAAATTAATAATGCGTTTATTTGTTGTTAATCGGAAAGCTACAAAATATATCTGTGCTGTGCTGAGTACTGGTATCGAAACCCGATTTTTAGCGTTATAATCATGTAGACGTATCGCTGGAATGCTTCAGAATAAAAATGAGCATTAAAATAAACTTACGTATTCTATCTGAATGTAATATTTGTAGATATAATACTTACACGTTACAAGATGTATAAAACAAATTGGATATTCAACTGAATTCAGATTTCTGTAACATTAATTAATTAGTTTACACATACAAAACAGGCGAATCGGAGAAAAAAAACTGAAAATCGTTTTCAAGTGCATATAGAAATATAATTATTAGAAGCAGTATATATGGGTGTTATAGTCAGTTAATACTGACCATACTAAGCTCAAAACATTTAGTTTTACTCAACCGAATTCCATAATTAGATGACATAACCCTCCTAACAGCACACAAAAGAGTTCACAGTATTTTCTGACCGTTTTTGTTTAAAGACGTTTTAAATAAAATGGTAAAACATAAAAAGAAACTACTGTAATAAAATAACCTCCAGATCTATCATATTACATTATAATTACTTAGAAAATATTCCAGTTAATGAAAACGTCTCTTTAGATAAGTCCTAATTCATTTATGAGCTGTTGTTTATTACTTTTATTCATTAACAATTAGGGACACTAAAAACATATAAAATATTCTAATACATGAAATGAATTTCGGTTTTCAAACATTAATTCCTATAACATTGTTAAAAATGGGCAACACAAACACCAAACATATTCTTACAGAGTCAACGAATTACAGCTTTAAACCAATTATTTTCATAAAATGGTAACTAGGAATAAACAAAACACCAATAACATTCTTATAAAATCAACAAATAATAATTTGTAAACAATAATTTCCATAATATGGTTAACCAGGGACAATAAAAGCAGGAAAAATTATCTTATAGAGTCAAATAAAGACAGCTTTCAAAGATTAATTTCTGTAAGATTTCAATTTGGGTAAAACAAAAGAGTTGCTTTTTTTTGCTTGTAATTGAAGTATTAACATAATATATCATAATGGTGAATGTTTTATTCTTTCTTTACTTTATGTGTAAATGTTTTATTCTTCCTTTACTTTATGTGTGAACGTTTTATTCTTCCTTTACTTTATGTGTGAACGTTTTATTCTTCCTTTACTTTATGTGTAAATGTTTTATTCTTCCTTTACTTTACGTGTGAACGTTTAAATTATAGGAGATGAATTTGCACTCTTAATTTTATTAATATTTAATTTTAATATAAATTAATAATAAAAATACATAATAACGTTAATAATGTACATTAATTTTAATGTATATTCTAACAGCACTAAGATATGTGTCGTTCACTTAAGTCCTGAGAATCAACATGTTGTTCAGAAATACACTCATTGCTGTTACTACTTAGACTGAACGTGAACAGAATTCGTAATCTAATAACTAGTTCATTGCTTCATCATCACTTAAATTATTTATTTGTCTTGACTTAATTTGTTGTTTTGAATCTTTTATCTGATCCTAAGTTGTTGTTGTTTTCATTTCTTGTGTAAAAGATTTAATTACCCAGTTCCAAGTCTTATTCATTTTTATCAAATATTGAATGATTCTTAAATGCTTCACTTCACAAAATATTTCGTTTTCATTCAGTCTGTACGTTCGTACTCTCAAAAAATCACATTTCTCTTTGTTTAATTATTCTCGTATTATCTGTTCTGGAAAATGCTTGACAAAAGGCTTTCACAGAATACCAAAATTTGGTGTGTTAGAATAAGAACGCTTCCTTTCCTTGAAAAATAGTTTAGTTACTAGCGAATATTATTTACACGCTATAAAACACTTTGAGGTATAAATAAAATAATGGAAATATAAATCTATTAAGAATGACAGATCCAAAACCTAAACAAGGAGTGCACGCACTACTAATTAGATAAAAACAACGTTACTATCTGAAAACAAAATTTTCACACGATGAAATTTTAAAGTTATTTTATTCTCATTAATTATATTAGTAGTTAGAAGTAAACAAAATCAATTAGTTCAAATGTTAAAATTTATTTTTTCTTTATTTTGCTGTACAGAAAAACGAAACAGGATACCCTTGTTATTATTATTATACCTAGATTAACAAAAGTACATTTACTTTAGTCGAGACACAAGACAAGACATGCAAGAAATAAAGTTAAAGAAACGGTCTTTTAAAATCTAGATCTTATTTTAAAAAGTTGCTGATAAAAATTTATCAGGTTTGCCTGATAAAAAATTATATTAACTATACTTTATTTCTATTTCTTGTCTGTCGCTGTTCTTATGAAAAAAAAAAAAACATTAAATAGTATTATAACTTTAAACGCTTGTTATAATTCAAGTTAGATGTCATTTATCGAACGGTACTTGTCTCTGTTAGTTATAATCTGTTGAATTAAAGATAGAAACGTTTGACCTCTTTTCACAAATACCTTGCTTTCAGACTTCATTTAAAAGTTTTTCAAATTCGTTAATTGTAAGAGGAAAATGTATAAAATAAATTTAGAGAATTTTATTCACTTTATAAATGTTTCAAACTAAATGTCCCTGTCATTCCACGTATGACAAATGTTTCAAACTAAATGTCCCTGTCATTCCACGTATGACAAATGTTTGAAACTAAGTGTCCCTATTATTCCACGTATGACAAATGTTTCAAACTAAGTGTCCCTGTTATTCCACGTATGGCCTTTTTGATATCGTGTATTACTTGCCTTTCTAATTTAACTCTACTTAGAACTGTAAAGTGAACGTCGAAGAATAATTATAGAAATGCAAACACTCTGCACACACAAAACATGTACTACTTCAAACTATCAGTTTTATAGAATAATGAATAAATGAACAATTCGTTACACAATGTTAGTCAACGATTCAATAGAAAAGAAAAATGAATAACGTTATTATATAACATTAGGTATGATAAGCATCAAATATTAAACCCAGTATTGTAAGCAAGCAAAATCAATAATGAAATTCACATAAGGTAAGATTGGAGAAAAGGAACTTGTTTTCATATTACCTGTAAAACCTTCAGTTTCAAGTTGTCGCAAGCTCTATAAGGTCTTAACAATTTCAAGCTTTGTTCACAAGATGAAGAAGGAAGAGATTCCGTTGAAAAGTAAGGCATCTTTATTTCTTTATATGATAGTAATCTATCTGGCGAAATAAAACCGGATTTATTTATTTAATCGTATAGTAATTGGTTTTACTCTCTATTATAAATGTTCTACTGAGCACGATATGCATTTCTAGTCTACACTAATCACAAGCCTCATCTGTATATTTTATAATTAATACAATACTTATTTCTTGTAGGAATAGTCTTCATTTAGAACAGTAACTCTGTGTTGTATGCGTTTATTTGCAGAAAACATTTAATAGTTACTGAGTTCAGTTTGTATTTTCAGCAAAAGTAATATTATCAGTGCAATATGCACTTTACTTTACGTTCAACTCAGTATGATATGCACTTCTAATATAAACGTTATATACAAATAAAATAGAATCGGGCAATACGTTATGAACCGCTGATTTTAACATTCTAAATCCAAAGACTTACCGCTGTCCCACAGGAGCACTAACCTGATGCAAGTTACTGGGATGTCGTACATGAATTATAAATGTTTTTAACCATCAATCTATCAATAATTAGAAAGCCATTGAAACAACAATACTGTGATGGTTCTCTTTACCTTATTTATTATTCGAATCTGTCATCCACAATATAGAAACTTTCTCAACTTTAAATGAAATGTAGAGCTGGTATTCCAGTGAAATGAAGTATATCTTAAAGGATGATAACAGAATCATAACTTGTCAACATAAGAGCATGAGTAGCGAAAATGTTCTATACCTAAAGAAAATTAAAGCAATTCCAGTAAGCTATACATACCTGGAAACTATTAGTAAATTGGTATAAAGCGTTGAATCCTAGTCTACCTATTAAATACTCTTTATAGGTAAACACAGATTGTAAGAAAAGTAAAAAAAACCCACGAATTAAATCAGAATAAAAATCACAGTGGTTGAACTGCTTCTTCTTTCCTCAGGTTTCTGCTACCAAATCTTCAGATTGTGAAAGTTTAAGATTCATTTATTCCCTTCAACTTCAAGGAGACTTGGATATTTTCCAACTTTTTGCTCTTTGACCTGTTGAAGTTGTAATGTATTTGCTGTTTTTGTACTACCTGCTATATATATATAATGTGGCCTCCTAAATGTTCCCTCGAGCTCTATGTTTAGGCTCTTAGTAAATGTGTTAAAAGAATTTCGATTGGCTGAAAATTAGTGGTGTCTTTCCATTGGTGAATTTTTAATGGCTAAGTTATTCCCGTTCTCATTAAACGGAGACCTGTGAGGAGGCTAGAGATGAAAATGATTTGTGTTAAGTTCCAAACATTCTTGTTGATAATGAAACACCACCTATATTCAGAAAGCTGTTTTTATATTAACTTCATCCTGGTGTTACGTAAGCTAAATGTAAATACTCTACACACCCATTTCATAACTGAAATTTGAAATAGTTTAAATCTAAAAAAAGTTAACCTTGCGAAATAGTAGACAATTGAATTGAATGGGTCTTGGATAAAATGTGGTAACTGAAACGTTTGTATATCAAAAATATTTCAACAAATCAGGTAAAAAACTTTATTAAGCAATGTAACTACACCACCTTACAACGCTAAACTCAGGGGTTCGATTCCCCTCGGTTGGCTCAGCAGATAGCCCGATGTGGCTTTGCTATAAAAAAACACACACAAACTACACCACCTAAATTTATTTTTAAGCTATTCAAGCTGCCTCCACATTTTGGAAGTATACTTTCGCTGTTGCTTTCAAATGAAACAGCTCAGTGCATTGAGAGTTATACTCTAGTTAGGCCCAGCATGGCCAAGCGTTTTAAGGCGTACGACTCGTAATCTGAGGGTCGCGTTAAATTATAACGCCCCCACGGCTGAAAGGGCGTTATAATTTAACGATAACCCCACTATTCGTTGGTAAAAGAGTAGCCCAAGAGTTGGCGGTGGGTGGTGATGACTAGCTGCCTTTCCTCTAGTCTTACACTGCAAAATTACAGACGGCTAGCACAGTAGCCCTCGAGTAGCTTTGTGCGAAATTCAAAACAAACAAAATATGATCTAGTTAGCGCCATCTAGTATCACGAAATTCACTTACTTCTATATATTACAAGAACAGAATATTTCCTAACATTTCCATTGTAGTTAACATACTGATCTATCTCATGAATGAAACGTACGAACAATTATATATAAATATTAAGTATATTATTACCTGTAGTTCCTAAAAGAAATCATAAAATATAAAACGTATAAAGATGCTTCATAAATAGGCGATCTTCATTAAAATGGAGGCTGTAAGTAATTAAGCAGAATTTATTAACCCTATCTTTCTTTTTGTCTGCCTATCTATTTACCAATATATATATATATATATATATGTATACGTTTGTGTGTTAAACCCATAAATAACTATCTGTATGCAGTTAATGAAATTTGGTTTAAAACACAATACTACCAAATGTGTATTATATTGTGATACAAATAATAGTTATACTGAGTTTAACAACTGAGAATCGTGAACAACAAACATTTAAACCTTATGATGAAAGAGAATAATCGTAGAAATATGTGTAAAAGGAAAAGAAGCGAAATGTTCAATGTTTCAGCTTAAAGTTTTCCATCGAGACTTTATGTAGTTTATGAGGCCGAAACTTTGATTACCTCTTTCTTTTATCGTAAAATCTTGGAATTTCGAATATTAATTTACGGTGTCAGATGACCAGACCAATATTCTAAAGACCAAAAAGGTCTATTATCACCTGTTACATACCCACAAGTGTTCGAGTTAAGTTTATTGCGAGGGTATTAATTAGTTTATGTTGTGCAAACATTAAAACAACTTACTTTTAGAAGCGATAATTTTGACATGTTTGCTGATGTATGTGTTTACGAATAATCTGTTGTGTAGTTTAATTGTTATGAATTGATTTCATGTTTTGCTGAATCATATATCTAGTAATGTGTAAAAAGTTCTGGACTGCTATCGATACATATATATATATATATATATATATATGTGTGTGTGTGTGTGTGTGTGTGTCAAAAATTAGTAAGAAACGTAGAGATAGATATCGATTATGTAATTTGAGTTTAGTCATCGAGAGTGTATGATGGTGACTTTTCAAGTTTAATAATTGCAAACTGTATTGTAATGACAGAGTAAAAAAGTATAATTCGTTCTGTTTCTTGAATTCTAAAATAACTGAATTAGTCTGTATAAACTTTTGACGAAAATAGAATTATTCAAAGTCCTGAATTAATCTGTGTTGGTTAATTGTGTAACAAACACTCGTATTTATGTTAAATTTGTTTAAATATATTATTTTAGAACAAGTGGATTGTGTGCTGTATGTTTATCGTTGAAATTTATCGCCAACAAATCACAAACACCTGTTGTAAAAAATACTGCTCTATAAGCCCTCACATCTTCTAATTTTATTTATCCTTAATAAACATCTTACTTTTTCTCTTTTAAATTTTCTTAATACGCTCATTTTACAAGTTTAAGTTAAGCTAAAGTAAATCACTTACTTCTTTCTGTAGTGGCCCGGCATGGCCAAGCGCGTTAAGGCGTGCGACTCGTAATCTGAGGGTCGCGGGTTCGCATCCGCGTCGCGCCAAAAATGCTCGCCCTTTCAGCCGTGGGGGCGTTATAATGTTACGGTCAATCCCACTATTCGTTGGTAAAAGAATATCCCAAGAGTTGGCGGTGGGTAGTGATGAATAGCTGCCTTTCCCTCTAGTCTTACACTGCTAAATTAGGGACGGCTAGCACAGATAGCCCTCGAGTAGCTTTGTGCGAAATTCCAAAACAAACAAACTTTCTGTAAAAGAAAAGTTCCACATGTTCTGAAAGAGAAACCCTTCCAATTCCCAGTCTGTAGAGTTTATTACGCATCTGTACGTATATTCGCTTTTGTTTACTCTGTAACTTAAAAAACTAACAGAATATTAATAACTTATATTTTTGCACATTTTCCGGAATTTCATACTATTTCTTATCATCACTTATTAGTTGCTTTGACTACAAAGCGGGCTTGGCATGGCCTAGCGCGTTAAGGCGTGCGCTTCGTAATCTGAGGGTCGCGGGTTCGCGCCCGAGTCGTGCCAAACATGCTCGCCCTCCCAGCCGTGGGGGCGTTATAATGTGACGGTCAATCCCACTTTTCGTTGGTAAAAGAGTAGCCCAAGAGTTGGCGGTGGGTGGTGATGACTAGCTGCCTTCCCTCTAGTCTTACACTGCTAAATTAGGGACGGCTAGCACAGATAGCCCTCGAGTAGCTTTGTGCGAAATTCCAAAAAAACAAACAAACTACAAAGCGAACAGGACCACTCGCTCACCCCCCAGTGATACAACGGTATGACTGAGGACTTACATTGCTCACTATATTGCCTTGTGCTTAACTTCATTCAAACAAAGAAACTCGCTCGATTTGAATAATTATGCTTGTGTGCAACGTCTTTAAGGATTTCTATTTACCAGCGGGGAGAGAATTTGGTGGCTAAAAGTTTTAAGAGTTTTGTTACAATTATGAAAAACTTGTGAGTGCTTATAACGAGAATAATTATAATTATAATTCACTTGTTCAGTGTAAAGCAAAAGAATGAAACTTTTAAATATTCTTGAGCTGGTGCCAAACCTGCATTGGAACTATCTCTGGGCGTGAATATGTGTTAAGGTTACAATATTTGTACATAGTAATGTTGAAATAAAATTGTTGCTTTTTGAATTTGGCTCAAAGCTACACAATAGCATAGTTGTTCCTAATTCTGAAATGATAAACCAGAAAGAGATTAACAGTATCCACTGTCAACTCCTTGACTACTTACTTGTTTAACCAAGTAGTGCAATTTGGCCACTACTCTTATGGATTGTGCCAAAATGTGGATTGCGTTTTAGGGCAACAGGCCCCGCAATGGCACAGCAATATGTCTGCTGACTTACAATACCAGAAACCTGGTTTCGATACCCGTGGTGGGCAAAGCACAGATAGCCCATTGTGTACATTTGTGCTTAATTTCAAACAAACACACAAAGTAGCAACAGGACTTGTTATACGAACAATTGAAATACAATTTGTAAATAGCAAGGTTTAAAAGACAAAAAGAGAGTTTCATAGTTCTAAAATATATTGATTCTTCTTTATGTCTGCAGCGAAAGTATTTAATTTTAATGTTATAATGATCAATAACATTTACATTCCATGGCACACATCTTTATTAGGTTTAATTCAGAGAGTTTTGAAGCACACAAGTTAACAATTATGATGAAAAATATATTACTTTTAATACCTTGCCTCTCTTAAATTTTACTTATTTTGGATATTTCTACAAACGTAAAATTACCAACCCCTGCTAATGGCCATATGTTTCTATAAATGTAATGTTTGTACGACGGTAAGTGTATAAAAGTTTTGCATTAGGAATAAATTTGCTAATAAAAATGACAAATGTAAGTATATGTTTTTTGCCTGTTACAACGTGACTAGTGTAGATCAAGGTTTAAGTGACTTTATTCAAATCTATTGTTACATCATGAAATAAGATATGAATATATGGCGTGAAAGTAAATTATGTATTCAGAGGGCTTTAATCCCTTTTAGGAGATCATTTTACACACGTTTTACACATTTTCAGCTTTAAAAAGATGAATTATAACTTAGTCTCATGATAATCATAAAAACATATTTACGTTTTAAAAAGTATCTTTCCGGCATTCAAATTCATATTTGTGTTTTGACTTCATCACCATTTAAAAACAAATAGCAAAAAAAAGAACAATTTAAACAAAAGATCAACAAGTACTTTAGTCATTAATTACAACTTGTAAACATGACCAAAAGATAAGGGACGTGCTTTCAATTTCTCTATTAGCTTTATAACGCAAATGACATCCATTCCACCTCGAAATGGATACCTGTACTTGGTAAGAGGACTTCCCAAAGAAGGTTCTGTACTTTCAGTTCACCTCCTCTTGGATCTGAACATATATACATTCACGTGCTTGCTGTGCGTGGCGTCCCTTTGGATGAGGGGTCCAACATTAACACACCACTTTCGTCTTGAATTCCTGTAAACGAGCGGCCTTCGGATGGCCCCTCAAGGTCAATGAGCTGGTGCACTTAGACTAGACTCAACCAAATACCAGTGTTGAACGTTCTTAACAGATGTTATGGACATTGTGTCTGATGCTGGTATTTGGGTATAGTGCTCACGAAACCCTAGCGTTGCTGCAATATCCTTCTTTGGCATTGTAGTGCCTCCCTCTTAGAGCTCCTTGGTGGGTTGGGACAGTGGATATTGAAATGTTCTTACTATATTATGGATAACACTATTCTTAAAGATAAAAATATAAATAAAATTGAGAAAAAAGCAGTAGTTGGTAAACAGCCACGAATGAATGACCCTGTTCAACAATTACCATCACAGTCGGTTTCTGTACCTAGATTACTCATTTTACATTTATTATCTGAGAAATCTTTAAGGCAGACATCTCTCTTTTTATTCAAAAGGGATTAAAGGAAATTGTTGGCTCCCACGCGTCAATAAGAAAGTTATACTCTGGAGACATTTCGGTGGAAACATCCTCACCACAACACACTAAACTCCTCTTGAATAAGAAGAGGATTGGAGGTATACCCATCGAGGTTACTCCCCATAATTCTCTGAATTCCTCAAGAGGAGTTACTGTTAAGAGAAAGTTGAAAAACATTCCCGAGTCCAACATCCTCGCTGGTTTTAGTCAAGGCGTTTCTGCAGTGCGTCGAATTTCCATTTGTAAAGACTGAATTATGCAGCCTACTAATGTTCTGATTTTGACGTTTACATTACCACGTCTACCTGCCACAGTCAAGCCCTCTCATATGTTTCCAGTGCTAGCAGTTTGGTCACTCGAAGACATCACGTCGTGGTTCTTTAATATGTGCTTATTGTGATGGCAAAGACTGCAATGCCTGTGAGTGTGAATTGGAACCACACTGGGTTAACTGTAGTGGTTCACCTCTCTTACTCATGTTCTCGCCCTAAGTGGGTAGATGATAAAAAGGTGCAACATTGTAGTCTGTGAACAATATATCCTACCAAGAGGCTCGGAAGTTATTGTTCCCCACTCCATTCCACTGTTACAATGGGAGTGCAGACAGATCTTTCCATGCTTTCGACAGAGTCGTTTGCAAAGAATCTGAAAAGTATTTTTCCCTCCATGGTTCAAAGAGTTGACCAGTCTGCATTCACTCCCATCTCTGTATCATCTCTGTATCTGCCATTCCTAGCGCCCCTTGGACCCACTTCCTTTAGCTCCAAGTTCGAGCATTTCTTCGGGTCCATTTTCTTCTCTGGCCCTGAGATTCAAAATGATTATTCGTTCACGCCGTCAGTTGCTGGAATCTTTGTCCACAGACAGAAACCTATTTACTAAACCCAGGGTAGGATCTATACAGGTCGATAGATAACCCTACAATAAGAAACAATCGTGATTGAAAATAGAAGGGTTCTCTGTTCAGTTCTCCCCCACACAAGGCAGTTTTATTTGTACAAAAATGGTAAGTTGTGTGATGGGAGAATGCATGGAGGGGTGGCACTGCTGGTAGATCAGTATTTACCCATTCTGTCTTTGCCACTCGATACATCCTTGGAGGCCATAATCATCCATGTTTCCTTGGATCATACAATCACTATTTGTTTTCTCTACCTGTCTCCTGGAGAGACCTATACCATTAATCAAACCTTGATGCTCTCAGTGAACAGTTGCCCTCTCCCTTTTTAATCCTGAGGGACTTTAATGGACATAATGTTCTCTGTGGTGGTGCTGATATTGATGAGATGAGTCATTCCATAAAGTGCATGCTCTCGGATCACAACCTGTTTTTCTTCAATACTGGTTCTTATACTTATTTTCATACACCTCTCTTTCTATTCTTATGTTTAATTTTAACCAGATCTGGCAATAGAATGCTTTTCCTAATGCTTGGCACCAGGCTATTGTCCTCCCTTTTCTAAGCCCAGGAAGGATCCCAATATTCCTTCAAACTACCGTCCATTTGCTTTGAAGAGCTGTCTTTGTAAGATCTTAGAGAGTATGATTAATGCTCGTCTTGTTTGGCTCCACGAATCAAACAACCTCCTCTCGCCTGCCCAATGTGGGTTGCAATAATGATGCTCCACCATGAACCACCTGATTGGACTTAAAATATCAGTCAGAAAAACCTTTCTCAAGCGACAGCATCTTATTTCTGTTTTGTTTTTTTACTTTGAGAAGGCGTATCATACTACATGAAATTATGGCATTTTGCATGTTTGTATGGGTTCGACACTTTCCTTCTTTTCCATAAGAACTTGGAGTTCCTCAGGGCTGTGTCTTGAGTGTCACACTTTTCATTATAAAGATTATTGGACATACAGTTGCAGACAGACTCTATGTCGACGACTTCCACATCTCGTGTCAGTCATCGAGCATGAGGTTTTTTGAGTGGCAGCTACAGACTGCCCTCAATCATTCATTGAAGTAAACCACAGTAAACTGTCTTTCCTTTTCTCTTTCCAAAACCGTCTGAATGCAATTTTGCCACAAACATAGTATTCACCCCAATCCCAAGCTACGACTCAATGAAGTTGTGCTTCCCATGGTCCCTGAAGCAAAGCTCTTAGGGCTTATATTTGACTGTAAGCTGACTTTCATTCAACACATTAAACAGCTATGCATCAAGTATACAAGGGCACTGAACACCTTCCATGTACTCTCTTACACCTATTAGAGAACAAATCAATATTCTATGTTTGATCGCAATTGGACTATGCGTCTCTGGTCTATGACTTTGCCAGAACCTCGGCCTTGAAAACGTTGGACCCTGTTCACCATCTGGAGCTTTGGCTGTACACGGGGGCTTTCTGCACATCTCCAGTCCAAAGTTTGTACACTGAGTCTCATAAACCTCCTCTACACTTCTGCCACTTGTAACTGTCTTTACTATATACTCAAACCTTCTATCTTTACCACAACATCCCACCTAGGGTTGTGTTTTCCTTACTCAGTGGGTTCAGAATAGACGGTCTGCCGTTGTTCCTTTTGACCTTTGTATCCAGATGCAGCTGCTGTATTTGGTCTGTCTTTGGATGATGTTGCTGTCTTCACTGGTCTGCCCATCCCATCATGGATTATTACCTTCCTCAAGTGTGACCTTTCTTTGAGCCATCTGAAAAAGGCGGATACTTCCAATTGGAAATACCGTCTTCTACTTGCTGAACGTTGTTTGAACCCTTCCATTCCCAGTTATTCAGATAGCTTGAAATCAGGTAACTCTGTGAATTCTGCCATGGTTCATTGTAGTTCGGTGGTTGCACACAGAATCCCCTCTACAGCTTCTGTGCTCACTTTCGAATTGTATCCCATTTCTGTTACCCTGGATCATGTAAAAGCTATGCAGTGCACGAAATGTACTATTTCTAATCACTCGTTTAGCTCTCGACTGGCCCTGGAATCGCTTCACGTTAGTTCTTATTCTGTTCTCATCCATATTCAAAACCAACTAACTGGGGTTGCTAAGTCTGTCTGCGCTGTCTGTGCTATTACTGCCGTGCCTTTTCCATATGTGGACTACGGCTCTATATTCAAGGTTCAGCTCCGCACCAGTTGACAGTCGACTTGGAGTGAGTAACGTGATAACAAGCTTTTCAAGATAAAACCTTTTATTTGAAATTGGCTGTCTTGTCTCTTTAAGGATCAGAGGAAGTTGTCATAACTAGGCTACGCATTCGTCACGGTTTATTTAACTCGTCAGTTTCTTTTATTTGGGAATGATGCACCAACACGTGGTCTGTGTGACACTCGAGTCACAATAGCCCACATTGTGCTGTCGTGCCGTCGTTACTATCGTAAACGAGGGCTCCATTTTAGATATGTTTTACCATGGGTTTGCCCGTGACGTTAGACAGTGTCATTAGCGTTGGTGACGCTCTCCATCTTACAAATGTTTTTGTTTTTTTTAAGGATCATTGGCCTTTCTAATTCTATTTAAGGTTTTATCCAATGTGGGACCACTGTTTTATTTTAACTTAATTTCCTTTTACACTTTATAATTCTTTTACTGGTGGTGTTTTTTTACCGGTTGTTTGGCGCTGATAAGCTAGTTGCTTTGCGCCATAAAACACCAAACAACAACAATGGCATCCATCCACATGGTGTCCCCTTCTGGGACAGCAGTAAGTCTCCAGACTTACAAGGAGTTTGATTGCCCTCGTAGACACAACAGATGGCCAAATATGGCTTTGCTATAAGAAAAAAGTCACACCCATCTATATGTCCCTTCACTTTTTTAATATAGGTAATATGGAATAAATCTCTGTGAAGCAGAGAAAATAAATAAAAATCTTCCAAATTCTCCTTAAGGACAACACAGTCAGAGTTGATCAGAATTTATTGAGTTGCTGTGACTGAAATTTTTAATTACAGAAAAACCAATTAGTATCAAATTATAATTTAACGAACGGAAATATTAAATGAATTAGATACATTATTTACTCAAGGCTCTCTCTTAAAAAGTAAACTGGCGACTACCTCTGAAAAACAATCCCTCGAGTACGTATCAGATCATAACAGACCAAATCTGGAACATATCACTAAACACTTGGTTTGTTATAAAAGTATTAATTCAAAACAATTAAAAACATGGCTAGTTATAACAGAGCTTATTTTGGAAAAACTATTACATATTTGGCTAATTCTAAGTACGTAATTTGAAAACGATGCACTGAACAGTGGTTACAAAATACTTTCTTTGAAATAATCCACTAAATGTTTGGTTTGTTTTAACAAACTAAGTATTTCTAACAACTCATTAACACTCAGTTGGTTATAACAGATCTTGTTTTAACAACTACTAAATACTTGGTTGATTGTAATAGATTTAGCTTCGAAAAATCTATTAAACCTTTGATTGATTGTAACAGTAATAATTTTAAACAATCAGCTCGACATTTAACTGATTCTAAAACACCTTATTTTTAAAAATCTACTAAATCCTTGATTATTTGTAACAAACATATTACAGAACAATCCATTAAACACTTGGTTGGTTTTAATATACCTAACTTGGAACAATCCATCAAACACTTGTCTAATTCTAATAGACCTAGTTTCGGTAAATCTACCAAAGATTTGTCTGATTCTAACCTAGTCTTGAACAGCTCACTAAACTATTGACTACTTATAACTGACCAAATCTGAAATAATATAATAAACACTTTGCTATTTATAACATGCCTAATCTAAATTTAATATAAAAGAATTGTAAAACATGATGTCACATTTATTTTATGTTTATTTTGTTAGTGGTGGATTTTGTTGTTTTTATTTGTTTCTGTTATTCTAGCATTGCTCATTCTTTTATTAATATATCTAGAAAACAAAATTAGCCTTAGTAAGGATTGCTCGAAGCAAACTGATAAGGTCACCTTGCTGAAAGCATGTTATATGTTTAGGACAACTTAGCTCTTAGATGTCACTTAAAGCTCAAGTCATACCCAACACTTCAGGCTGTTTTCATGTCCCAGTATCTTGTCAGGTAACCAAGGCCAAATTAAGGGTTTTATTGCCCATAGGCTTTTCAACTTATAGATGCCCCTCAAATATATTTATAGTCATAGCTTGAGGCCTTGCCTTCAGCCTATTTTGGCCATGCCTTAATCCGGGGTTACAGGTAAGAGTGGCCTGAAAGCTGGCGGTGGGCTAGCCGATTATCTACCATCTCACTAGTCTGCCAATTCAAAATTCGGAACTGCTATTTACAGATTTATTCCTCGTGTATTGTATGTTTGTTTGTTTTATAATTTCGTGCAAAGCTACACGAGAGCTATCCGCGCTAGCCGTCCCTAATTTAGCAGTGTAAGACTAAAGAGAAGGCAACTAGTCATCACCACCCACCGCCAACTCTTGGACTACTCTTTTACCAACGAATAGAGGGGTTGACCGTCAGATTATAACGCCCCCAAAGTAAAACGGCGAACATGTTTGGTGTGACGGAGATTCGAACCCATGACCTTCGGATTACGAGTCGAGTACCTTAACTACGTGGCCATGCTGGGCCATTCCTTGTGTACCTCTGCCCGAAAATTCTAACACAAAGAAATACTGTTCAAAAGGGGCACCTGGTGAGACAATGACTAAAATAAACCTGTGTTAGTTCTTTCATAAATATTTTATTATCCCTTAATTTTTATTTGATTTTTTCTTGCAAATAGTATTGAAAAATATTAAATTCACCTCAGTTTCATAACGTTAAAAATTATATACAATTATCATACAAAAACCTATAGTAGAATTTAAACACGCAAAAAACTACATGCAACAAAAGTCCACGTCTATAACACTATGTAACAAAATTTTTACTTTTTCTTGTTCCTAAGCAGAAAGTGTTATTTCCCAATTGCTTATGCCTGAAGTAAATAGAAAAGACCTATTTTTGTCTTCAAACTTTGCTTTTGTGATCTGAGTAAAGAAATTTTCAAATTTACCCATTTTTCAGAACATTGTAGGTAGATTCAGTGCTGAGTAACTGATGGAGAATTTTCAAGAACTTTCTAGAATGTTGTGGAACATAAAAGGATTTTTTAGAATATTCTAGAACTTACGAGAATTTCCAGAACCTTTTAGAATTTTCTAGAACTTTCCATAGTAATATCCATACAGGGGCTCACCACTCATCACTTCATTTTGTTCTAACTGCCTAAGTGAACACATAGACCTATCTGATTTTATCAGAGATGGCATCAAGAAGCTGCAAGCATTCTCCAGACGCATTCTGCTATGTATGTGACCAATTTATCAAGACAAGAGCGAAAACGTACTCTGTGACAGCATCTGCTAAAATGTGTGAAGCCTACAAGACATATTTCGGCATACCTGTCGTGGATCAAGAAAACCCTGGGCACCTCATTTTACCTACGAGCATTACAAGAAAACTCTAGAAGGTAAGACGGACAATTTTTGCTTGCTTGAATACTAAGATTTTATATTATACAAATTTTAGACCTTTTAAAATTTAAATATATTTTAATTTATTTTTTAAAATTTCCAATAGTATAGAAAAAATATCACATAAAATATTTTGCATGAACCTCTTACACATTAGTTGTGAACGAAATAAATTTATTTTTCATAATAATAATTTTATTTTGCATTTTGCAGGATGGTACAGAGGGGAAAAGAGAGCCATGAAGTTCACTATTCCAAGAATTTAGCGTGAACCCACTGACCACACAAGCAATTGCTACTTCTGCATGGTAGACCCTTCCAAACGTCGGGCTGGCAAAAATGCATCTACTATCATATATCCGGACCTTCCATCATCCATCACCCCAGTGCCAGACTGCCCTAAGCTCCCTGTACCCACTCCACCATAGAGAAAGCAGCCATCTTCAGAAGACGTGGTAGACATTGAACATACAGATTACAATTTCAGAGGTGCAGCTGGTGAGAAAAACCCATACTACCCCAATCAAAGAAACCTCAATGACTTGATAAGATATTTTGATCTAACAAAGTCGAATGCCGAACTTTTGACATCTAGACTCAAGGAGTGGGATTTGATAGATGAAAGTGTGCAAATCACAAGTCAGAGGAAGCGTCACCGACATTTTTCAAGCTTATTCACTCGACAAGATGGGTCTACTTCTGCCACAATACATCCGGTCTGTGCGAGGCTATTAGAATTGCCTGTAACCCGAACGAATGACACCTCTTCAATGATAGTTCATCCAGAAGCCTCAAAGCTGTGCTGCTCCATAACAGGAATAAGTATCCATCTCTTCCCCTGGCTCATTCAGTGCACCTCAAAGAAAAATACAACAGCGTCAAGACCTTGCTTGAAGCCTTGAAGTATGATGAGTATGGCTGGGAGGTTATCGGAGGCTTCAAAATGGTTCTCCAAGGAGGCTTTACGAAGTTTCCCTCTTATCTTTGCCCTTAGTACGGCAAGGATACCGCAGCACACTACAACAAGAAGCACAGGCCACGACGGATCGAGTTCTCTGTGGGGACGCACAATGTTCAGGGTGAAACACTAGTAGACCTCCAGAAGGCGTTGTTCCCACCATTGAACATGAAATTGGGTCTTATGAAACAATTTGTCATACCTCTTGATAAGGAGTCTGCAGCCTACAAGTACCTTCGAGACTTCTTCCCTAAGCTGTCTGAGGCAAAGGTCAAAGCTGGTGTCTTCATCGGACCACAAGTAAAAAAGATCCTGGAATGCACAGAATTCCCCAAGAAGCTCAGTAGGAAGGAAAAAAAGCTTGGGGCAGCTTTGTCGCAGTGGTTTGGAGCTTCTTGGGCAATCACAAGGCCAAAAATTATGGGTAACTAGTTGAGGCTCTGGTGAAGAACTACGGCAAAATGGGCTGCAGGATGTCCCTAAAGGTCCATATTCTTGACGCTCATCTTGATAAATTCAATGAGAACATGGAAGCATACTCAGAAGAGCAAGGCGAGTGCTTCCACCAATATATACTGGATTCTGAACGCCGCTACCAAGGAGAGTATGACGAAAACATGATGGGAAAGTATGTGTGTGTGTTTTCTTATAGCAAAGCCACATCGGGCTGTCTGCTGAGCCCATCAAGGGGAATCGAACCCCTGATTTTAGCGTTGTAAATCCGGAGACATACCGCTTTACTAGCGGGAGGCTAACATGATGGGAGACTATATTTGGGGTCTGATATATGAAAGTGATTTACATTACAGTTGCAAATCTTGAAAAACTACTCACTTCAAAACATTTTTGTTCATTTTTGTGTAACTTTAGCCTAAATACATGTAAATCTTGATTCATATGTTGTTTTATTCTGACCTTATGTAAATGAAAATGTGCAAATTTGCCCATTTTTACATAGAAAATAGGTTAATTTCATTATCCAGATCACAAAAGCAAAGTTTGAAGGGAATAATGGCAATTTTCTGTACTTTTACAACATAAGCAATTAAGAAATAATACATACTATTTAGGAACAAAATTTGTGTTACATAATTTAATTGAAACACTTCGATATTTGAAACCTGTTCCAACTACTATTTCATCATTTTTCGATTTTTAATTAACTTTATCATTTGAAACACATTTCCGTATTTTAAACAAGAAAAAAAAAAACTTCGGTTTTCTTTTTGCTTTAATAAACGTTAATTGGATGATTGTTAAATCAACAAAATATTCTTTCTCAGAAAATATTACAAGGTCATGAGAACTGGGACACAAAAGTTATTTAATCATTAAAAACATGGAACAAATACAAGGTTACGGCGATAGCTGAAAATACCCGAGAAAGTCGAAATGAAATGAATTTGCAATCTCAGTAATACAAATAACTGCACGACAAACATTGACGTGGAATAATAAGTTCAGCTTTCCTGTGTGCATTAAAACATTGAATTATCGTCTGACCATAGATGTATGTCTGTTGTGAATGTTTGTCGATAAATTATTCTCAAATTATATTATTTTAAAGGTTTCCAGATTTCTCCTGACACAATAAAAAAGACCTAGAAATTAAAACGTATATATATATATACATATGGATCACATAAAGCCAGCTGAGTCCGACACAGGATTTATTTTCGAATTGCTAAATGTTTTTTTTTCTCCAAGAGAAAGCTTCACTAAGTAAATATTAATGTCTATTATTAATTTTTAATCAACAAAATCTTCTTTCTCAGAAAATATCGTAAGGTCATTAGAATTGGGACACAAAAGTTGTCTAATCATTAAAAACATGAAGCCCGAAGATGACCTAAGAAGGTCGAAATGTTGTTCTCTGCTTTACTAGTAAAAGAGTTACTACCCATACCAGCCGTCCCGAGATACATTTTCATTTCAAGTGGGTTTCTAGTCATTACGTTCGTATTTCTGCCTCACGGACAAAATCTACAATGAGGAGATACAATTATAAAATTGTAAAACATATTTGAAATTATGCATATCTTTAAGAAAAACTGAAGACGCTGTTGTGATTAAAGCTTTACTAGTTGATGAAATCAAAGGTATCACAAGTACCTGAACAATTGAACGTATCACTACTGTCAATAAGAAGATAATATAAATACAACATTTTTCTTGAAATCACCGGTATGTCCAGTACCTGTATAATCAAACAAGTTATTGGTGCCACCAACAAGCTAACATGTAATCACAGTACCTTTCTTTAAGCATCTGTACAATCAAATAAATAATTACTTTTATTGAAAGGTGAACATAAACTAAGGCATGTTGCTTACTGGTATCCAAAGAAAAAGACTAGTTACGCATTTGATCCTGTTAATTTTATGAATTCCCATTGCAAGAACTAGATATATCACAGTTATTTCAAATAGTATATTAATCTGTAATACTGACAAAGTGTATTTCTATGTATATTCAATCAGTAAAGTTTGAACAGGAAAGTTAACTTTAGTAATGAGACAAAAAATGTCACCTGGACACTTTATTAAGTATTAAAATCGACCTAACTGTGATATATATATATACATAAATGTATACACACAGTTATGTATATAAACTTAAACAAACAACGATATTAAAATATATTTATATAGTAGTAAACCCGTCACACTTCCCTACTTAAACAATTAAAAACTGGCGTTATACAATTTTAAACTAAGATATTACATATATATACATTGCGAACAATACATTAAATACAAAACATTGTCAAAGAATTACATAACTTCGGTAACCATAACAGTACATAACACAATTAATACAAATATCCTTATGATCACAAAATTATGTTGCACGTGAAAGTGCATCAGCATAGATGTTATAAACTACCTTGAAGTGGAATATCTTCAAAGCATAATCTTATAACGATAAACTCCAATATAACAGTCCTCTGTTTTCGTCATTCATTTAGTTCAGAAACGTCAACAGGTTATGATCAGTGTAAACAACAATAGTTTTTTGTGATACAGATACGTACGTACAGAAATGTTCTAAATCTAACACTAAAGTCAATGTTTATTTTTCCAGAGTAGAATAATTCTTTTGGTAACAATTAAACTTCTTAGAGAAATAACAGACAGGGTGATTAATACCTCTGTCCTCTGATTGTAACATAATAGCAACAGCATCACAATCGCTGGCATCAACAGTTAATGTGAAAGGCTTATCAAAGTCACGTGCCACCAATACAGGGTAGGTGAAAAATAAGATTTAGCCTTTTGAAAAGCAGATTGACATATTTCAGACCACTGGAACTTTTGATTTTTTTCTTCAATTGTTTTTTTACTGGTACACTAATATCAGTAAAAGTGTTTATGAAACTTTCTATAATAACAGGTCATTCCCAAAAAATCTTATCAAACATTTTGGTGGTAGAAGTTGAATAATGCACAATACATTGAACTTTCACACGACTGAAGAGCTCTTCAAAAACTGGGATAGATTTCAAAGGAGCAACAGAAATTTTCTGGTTAGCTTTTACAACAACTGAAAGTTATTACAAGTTATACAAAACTGAGAAATATTATGCCTGATCTCCAGACAAATGAAATGTCTCATAATTTTCTCACGCGTCTCTTGTTAGCACCTAAATGACCTCCCATTGAGATTTCATGGGCAACTTTCAATATTTCATAAGGATATGCTTTGGTAACAACGATTTGATAAAATACAGCCCAGTCCTATAAAGCTGGTACATCTGATGGTCTCTATTTCTTCAGAAGCACATTATTAAAAAAATAGTCATTTTGAACTTTCTTCAATTTAACTTTTGGAGTGTATATTTCAATAGTGAAAAGATCCATGGGTCATTTTCTTGCTCGGCAATAAGTTTACTTCTAGCAAACGGAACTTCATCAGGTGAATTAGATCCCTTACATTTATCATTGTCAATTACCAAAATATCGTCAGTAGGACAATCATTCTCAAGATCTATGTCAGATTCAACAAATTTCTGAAGCAAGCCTATAATATCATCCTCTGAATAAGTGTATACCGTTTGTTTTAAGATTAATTTATTAGCCTGAGCTCGAGTCACATCTCCCAGTGGAAACATATTGGGATTCTCCTTAATGACAACATCATCCTCAGATGAAACAGTGATAGACTTAATAACCATTTAAAATGCAGCAACAAAATTTTCCCCAGCTGAATCTTTTCTCAACAATAATGATACATTCTTAATTGGCAAAGTAGGCCTTACCCCAATCACAATTGGTCCTGAAACTAGGTCTGATGTTAAATATATGTTATGAAGAGAAACATGAACAAAACCACCCTCAATACCTTGAATAATAACAGACTAACTGGTGTCATAATTCGAGCCTAAAGGCAGTATACCTTCTAACAACAATATGATAACAGAGTCGCATCACGTAGAATACGTATAGATATAGGATTGGCAGCATCATTTGTCAAAAACACAGAACTAACAGCCATAAAAGGCCTAAATTCCTCCCTAACTACATCGGCCTTTTCATCAGCGGCCAAATCAACAACATTGGCTGATCTGGTGAAACTATATATAAGTGGACAAAACGCACTGGATATTGCCTCCTATTCTTTCTTTTTTTCTTTTCAAATACTAACAATTAGAGATAACATGACCAGTTTTTTTTTTAAATCGCAGACAGATCTTAAAGGTTTTGATGAATTTTTATCCTGACTGTCTGAAGATTTCGAGCTGGGGGAGCTGGGTTTTTAAAAGAATAATCGATTTTAAAGGATTTAACAAATATAGGTTTTTGCAGCTGCTTCCTTTAGTGTTTCAACTTTCTTTTCATCCAAGTGAGTTTGAGGTCGTCACATCTACAATGTATAAATTCCTCATTTAGATATAACTGTCTCAGTTAGTCAATACTATGGCCAATGTGCATAAAATTGCACCATCGATCAAAATAAACCTCTCTTCTCGTGGGCCAATTTCATATAAATTTGACTATCTTGCTTGTGATAACCCCAAAACCTTTGGTGATAAGTCTCCGATGCTAACTCGTATGCTTTGAAAATAGCTGATTCAACCTTAAAATAATTCATACAGTCTTCAAAAGAGAAAGCGACATACACTTATTGTGCTTTGCTAGTTTAAACACTTTGTTATGGTAATGACCATTTTTGGTAGGCCATTTCATGGCTTTGGCAACCTTTTCAAAGTGTTGGAGATATTTATCAGCTTCATTTTTATTGAATGGGGTACTTTAACATATCAATTAAGTTCAAAGCTGTCATTTTTGCCTTGGTCAATCGAAGTTAAGCCTAATTCCTGTTTGTTTGTTTTTTTTGCAGTCTAATTTCTTTTTCGGCTTCAATGCAAAGTTTTCGGCCTCGAGACGTTTATTTTACCTTTCAGCTTCGATACTACCTTGTTCTTTCTCGGCTTCAGTACAAGCTCTTCCATGCTCAATTTGTCTGAGTTTTAACTGAATCTCTAACTTATCTTAATTACTTAAAGCTGATTGGCTATTTTGGACTCTAGAATATTCCCATGATTCTTCCTTAGACAACAAATCATTATCGATTAGTATTTCGAGAATACACTTTTTAGTTCATTTTTTCTTATTGATTTCTTAACTTTTAGTTTTTAAACTTTAGCAATTTTGAGCAATTCACTATTGTTACATCTTTCTAGTTGTTCGAGGGACGGTGATTCAAGAAAATCTTAATAATCAAACATAATCAAAACTTGTTGATGAATAACAGTTGAATTATGATTTGAATTTAAATTTAAATCGAATTTTATCTATGATTCAGATCTCCGTCAATCTTCCAATTTATTATGTTACATATTGCAATTTCAAGTAGCCCTAAACTGAATTAAATTGTAATTTAGATTTAGAAGATAAATAAATGTCGACATGTATCAATTTATGGTGCTTGCCAACAAGCTTAATACACACAGTTTCTTTTTTCATACAAATATATCTGAATATATAAAAATAATAAAATTTATAATAGCGGTTATAATGAATAATGATCTAGAAACAAAAGGTTTACAATCTTAAAAACAATATTGAGTTTTCTTTCTGGTTTGGAACTTTCTTCCTATCTTATCGAGGGTACACGGTAAGTGAATTAATTTTGAGTTGATGCAGATACAAGTCACTTAACAGAAAACTAACTAGCTCTGTGTTCTTCACTAAGCTTTCAACCACTTAAGTAATATAATGTCCTTGTAAAGGTACTAATGTCTGATGTGAATCAGGCCCGGCGTTGAATTCGTAATCCGAAGGTCACGGGTTCGAATCCCAATTGCACCAAACGTGCTCGCCCTTTCAGGCGTGGGGACGTTATAAAGTTACGGTTAATCCCACTATTCGTTGGTAAAAGAGTAGCCCAAGAGTTGGCAGTGGGTGGTGATGACTAGTTGTCTTCCCTCTAGTCTTACACTGCTAAATTAGGGACGGCTAGCGCAGATAATCCACGTGTAGCTTTGCGCGAAATTCAAAAAACAAACAATTTAGCAAAAATAACTGCAACTGGATTTAAATATATACATTTCTTTTGTCATGCTGTTTAAAGCCGCTCGACTAATTTCAAGGACGCCCTCTTATTTTTAATATTTAAGTAACAAGTCTCTCCTTGTAGTATAAAAGGCGTTAGGCATTTTCTAGAAAATATAATTTGATTTGATTTTTGATCAGAAAAAAAAGTTTAAAAGTTTTAAACAAACAGCAGTTACATGCATATAAAAGATAATTTATATTAAAATATTAGCTACACCTTTGAAAGTTCCACCTTTTCGAGACACGTATCACACCGGTTTTTGAGGTAACAATAAATAATTTTATTGTTGGTAGTCGTAAAACACGAAAGTTTTATTGTTTGAACTAGAATTAGTTCAAGAATAATTTTGTTGAAGTTGAGTTGCATAGAAATATTTCTGAGAAGACCGAGCAATACAAGAAATGATCTGGTTTAAAATCTAAGGGTTTATTTAAATTATTTATTACAGCGAATTGATTAACCCCTCAGATGATTTATGATATATTAACCTTTTTTATCTCAGTTATAGCTGGGGTGAATTTTAGTTAGCTTCTTTGTTAAGAATATAAAAAACATTTACTAAAAATATTGCACGTGGTGTCTCGCAAATAAAGGTAAATGGGTTAGAACGTCATCACTGGGCCCGGCATGGCCAAACGTGTTAAGGCATGCGAGTCGTAATCCGAGGGTCGCGGGTTCGCATCCCCGTCGCGCTAAATATGCTCGCCCTTTCAGCCGTGGGGGCGTTATAATGTGACGGTCAATCCCACTATTCGTTGGTAAAATAGTAGCCCAAGAGTTGGCGGTGGGTGGTGATGACTAGCTGCCTTCCCTCTAGTCTTACACTGCCAAATTAGGGACGGCTAGCACAGATAGCCCTCGAGTAGCTTGGTGCGAAATTCAAAATAAACAGCGTCATCACTGACCAAACTTTGACTACCACCATCGCTCACTAAACTGATATCATATATAACTCTAGTAGGCTTAAGGTAGCTTTAAAGTAACCCTCGAATTAATGGTTTATTTTTATATCCTTGATTACTAGTAAAGTCTACTCGGTGCATAATGATGAACAATTTAAATATTTTGTCTGTTACTACACTCTATGTGAATACCTAGTCAAAAACATTAGATCCCGCGAATAGGACAGCAATAAGTCTGTGGACTTACGAAGCTAAATAAGGGGCTCAATTCCCCTCGGTTGAAACAGCAGATAGCTAGTTGTGGCTCTGCTATTAACCAAAAATATATACAAAAAAAAAACACTGGATGAAAGACTCCAGTAGTACTTAGTTTAATTAAATGCAATACTGATAGCATTTGTATGGAAATGTATGTTGCTAATGTTTATTAGGATTGCACAACCAATAAAGTCATGGACCCACGAACAATTTGTGGTTTAAATAAAATGGTTTAAAAAGGTATTAATCGGCATGATTATATTGACCCCTTTGGTAGTTTTACAGCTAAAAATAAATCACATTAAATTGTCCGTTTGAATTAAATTTATTTTAGTTTGTTTAGCGATAGTTTGAAAATTGAATAAATGTAAAACTTAGACAGCGATGTTCGGTAAAAGAAGTATTTGTTTAGTTTACCCGTTTTTATCTTATTATATCTTGACCCTCGTAGGCATTAAATGTTTAGCCACACGCGGAACACCTCATTTATTAAATTATGGGAATTCATTTAAATATTCCTCAAGAAAAGAGAGCTAGCGGAAGTCGACACAAAATGTAAAAGGTTCATCATGATATACGAGGGCTGTTCAAAAAATACGCGGACTGTTTGAATTGCGCGGCTCCAGTTGGTTCCAGGGGAATCCGCTTGGTGTCGCTAGGTTTGCACAGATCAGCTGATTACGACGCCATTTCCCGATTGCAGATATCTTCATTTGTGTATTAGCTACGCGGTTTTAAGTGAAGTGCGATTTTTTCGTTTGGCGGATTTCAGAATGAATGACCTGAAGAAGCAACGACTTGCTGTGAAATTGTGTGTTAAACTTGGAAAATCTGCGACTGAAACTTTTGCCATGCTTAACACGGCTTACGGTGGTGTTGCTATGAAGCGTACGGCATGTTTCAAGTGGCATGAACGTTTTAAGGATGGTCGACAGTCCATTGAAGATGATGAGCGTCCTGGACGTCCTTCCACGTCAACTGGCGACCCACACGTCGACAAAATCAACACCCTGGTGCGGGCAAATTGACGTCTGACTGTCAGGGAGCTTGCTGAAGAGTGTGGGATATCAGTTGGATCTTGTTACGAGATTTTGACCGAAAAGTTGAAGATGCACCGCGTTGCTGCGAAATTCAGCCCTCAGAACTCGTGAGTTTTTGGCCAAACACTCGATCACTGTTCTTCCCCACCCCCCCTACTCACATGACCTTGCTCCTTGCGATTTTTTCTTGTTCCCCAAACTCAAAAGACCCTTGAAAGGAAGAAGATTTGAAACGATTCCCAAGATTAAGGCAAATGCGACGAAGGAGCTACAGGACATTACAAAAGAAGCGTACCAGGACTGTTTCAACAAGTGGAAACACCGTTGGGATAAGTGTGAGCGTTGGGGAGGAGAGTACTTTGAAGGGGTTCCAGACCTGTAACTTCTAAATAAAGTACATTTTGTTTTATGACGTCAGTCCGCGTATTTTTTGAACAGACCTCGTATATATCTTAGAATTTTGAATAAATATCTGTTCCTCAGTGAAACAGCGGTAAATGTATGGAATTACACTCCTGAGATATGTGGTTCAGCAGACACAGTAGATAGCTCAATGAACAAACACATTGACACTTAACAGACGTTTTTTTAACCCAAGTATGTTTCTGACCAGGTATTTAGTATACTTATCAGCATATTTAGAAACTATATAATCACAATAAAATACCTTCATAAACAGAAATAACTAAGAACATTTTACCAGGTATATTTAGTGTCGTAACGTGTTTAACTTAGCCATCAACAAGAAGTCGCATGAAGTTAAAATTAAGAAAGTTCTAAAAATATTTGGAGCAAGTCTGCATTAGAAATACGATGTTCCGTGAATCATCGTTAGATCAGTTAGAGAGTTAGTTGAAAAATAAAGAATGTGTTAACTATCGCGGTTATTTGTAAATGTTTTAAGTGGGTTTGTTTTATGTTAGTTAACGTCATTGGTAAAGTAGGCCTACAGCAACTTTCGACATACCTATTAATACCGTGTTTAAATATATGTATGATATGCGGATATATCATGTGTTTCTTACCTTCTTTAATATTAAATAAATTGTATTAATTTTTCAGCTATTTCAGTTACGTACTATAATGGTAGTAATAAGTGGTCCAGAAACTCGTTAAGATTATTTTGTTCTAGTTGCTTTATGTCTTCGCTTTCTACATTATGTAATGTCTAATCAGCCCACAGGAATATTGTAGTACTATGTCTAGCATCAGAGTCAGAAACGATGGGTATTGTAAAATACTTTACTGGATGATCATGGCGTTGATTGAATGCAACAGCCGACCAATGCCAATAAACAATGCAGGTTACAAGATTATACTGGCAACTAGAGAAAGAAAGCGAGTTTATCTGTCGAATTCCAGAGCGTTTTCTTGGTCCGGTTCTTCTAGGGCTGAGGCTCTCAAAGTGTGTGCCGCAGATCCCTGGAGGTTCACAATGGTGCTTAAGGGAGTCCACAGTAATATATCAGATTTTTCAAATTGCCATTTACCAAAAGAGTAACGAATAAAATAAAATGCTAAGACATTATAAAACTAACGTAGTAATATATATATAAATTCAAATTAATAATTGTAATTAACATCAATTCAATTACGGTATGTAAATTTATTGTGTGCCTGGCATCGTTGTCTGCCGATCGCAAAAAACAAGACAGTTAATTTTAAGTTCCATTGACGTTTATAAAAATTTACTGTTGTTGCAGCATAAACAGTCTGATAACTGTTGGGAAATCGATTTTATATGAAACTACCAGAGATGAACTGTGAATACCGAAAGTATAGACTCAAGTACAAAATTAACTTTTTAATCCGTTTTGTTGGTAGCATGTCAACATTTATCCAAGTACACTAGAGTTACAAGAGGCTGAATATCTAACATATAAAGCTAAATTTGTGTCTATTTGTTTACTCCTTTCAAACATCTTGCCACAGTGGTAAAGGATAAAATAAGGAAGGTCATGAAAGGATGGGGTTGGATCTTCTCACTCATATTCTATGTAAATAAACGCCAATATATATGTTTGTATCTGTTCCTTACACGTTTCCACATGTCTTAGGGCCTGGCATGGCCTAGCGCGTTAAGGCGTGCGCTTCGTAATCTGAGGGTCGCGGGTTCGCGCCCGAGTCGTGCCAAACATGCTCGCCCTCCCAGCCGTGGGGGCGTTATAATGTGACGGTCAATCCCACTATTCGTTGGTAAAAGAGTAACCCAAGAGTTGGCGGTGGGTGGTGATGACTAGCTGCCTTCCCTCTAGTCTTACACTGCTAAATTAGGGACGGCTAGCACAGATAGCCCTCGAGTAGCTTTGTGCGAAATTCCAAAAACAACAAACAACAACCACATGTCTTAATCAATCAGCACCAAACTTCATAAAGTATGACATGAGAAGGTCAGGTGGAGAGCAGGGGTTTGAGCCCCCAACTAATTTCCTGAAAGCATTATGTCTTTCTGTATGTGTTGTAATGGATTTACTGTTATACATTTATTTTAATATCTACGCTTGTTTCAGTTTAATGCATGTAGCGTATATTATTAAATGTGTATTGCGCAGGTCTCGTTCGTTCTCCAAATTTGTTGAAGATTCTCGAGAGTAAGAATCAATAATATGTTTTACAAAAGCACTAGCGTGTCTTCGAATATTGTTGCGCTAAGTGAATTTTCGATAATCTTGCCTAATAAGTATAAAAGTTAGCTATCGCAATAGATAGTAATAAAATAATATTGATCAGCTACAGTCAGTATACTATAAGTCTCAGAAGCTATAATTGTGATTAACGTTTATTGATCTGAAAACTAGAGAATTTGACGAGGAACGTTTATAGATTTAGAACATTACAAACTGTTTTGTGAATTAATTTTGGATGTTAGTATTTAAAAGAGAACGTTAAATATCTTCCTTGGTGAAAAGTAAACTTTTAAACCACGTTAGGCCAAACAAGACTAGAGCCAATTAGCATTCCCGTCCAGTAAAGTGTATCTTGTACATCGAAATAAAATTAATTCGTTCGTCGTGAACCTGGATCATGGATAAAATATTCAGTTTCGGATCAAATAGAAGACTGAATATTATATGTGAGTTTGTAATTTTTTTGTATATGAATTACTATTTGTAATAACCGTTATTATAAATTGTATTGTTGTTTGTATATTTTAAAATATTTGTGTTAAGAAAGAAAATTGTGTGTATCAATCTTGTTGACAAATATCCTAAATTTAATACGTAGCTACAATTAACTTCTAAATTCAACTTGAAAATTCCGGCTATTTGAAATAGTAATACGTAACGTACGTAACATAATAAATCGACCTCCCCGGTAGTACAGTGGTATGTCTCCGGATTTACAACGCTAAAATCAGAGGTTCAATTCCCCTCGGTAGGCTGAGCAGATAGTCCTTTGTGGCTTTGCTATACGAAAAACACACACACACAAATCGAAGGTGTGTAACAATGTTGATATTTTTATTTCTCTATGTTAAAAAAGTATGGAAGCACAATTTTCTATCTTTTGTTACAAAACGAGTTACATTTCGTCCGTCCAATGGACAGGTACTCCATCTAATATGTTATCAATATGTTTACACAACCTAGCGGATCAGCATGATCACATGGTTAGGGCGCAGGAATTTGAGGGTCGCGAGTTTTAATTTCCGTCACACCAAACATGTTCGCCCTGTCAGCTGTGTTACTATCAATCCCATTATTCGTTGGTAAAAGAGTAGCCCAACAATTGGAGGTAGATGGTGATTACTAGCCTTCTTCCCTTTAGTCTTACACTGCTAAATCAGGGACGGCTAGATCAGATAGGCCTCGAGTAGCTTTGCGAAAAATTCTGAAACAAACAAACACTAACAGAAATTCACATAATGACCTTGCTATTTCAAAAGTGCGTGATTTGTTCACCATTTTATGACGTTTAGCTATCAAGTTCACAAGCCACTTAACGCTGAAATATACATGGTTTCATAAGATTTCACGAATTAAAATTATTTGAAACCAGTTTGAGACATTTACTGTAAGTAACACTTGTTGCTGTGCTTGTTGTTCGGTGCAAAGCTACACGATAGGCTATCTGTTCAGTACCCGTCACGTATATAGAAACTCGATTTTCAGTGTTATAAGCTTTCAGACTTACCTCTGAGCCACTGGAGAAAAGGTGGAGGTTAAAAGTAATGTTTCAAGTCCGAAAATGACGCTTTTGCACAATAATAGTCCCTCAGTGTGTTAACGGCAAATATACGGACTTATAACGCTAAAATAAGGGATTTGATTCCCCTGTGGTAAAGAGAACAGCTGTGCGTTTAAACCATAAAGAAACAAACAAGTTCATCACACGGATAAAATAATAATTAACAACGTTAGTAACATAATTATCTGTAATTGCCTTCCGTAAATAATTTTTTAAGAAAAGAAAACTATAAAGCACATTTGATTTCAAACAAAAGAATAATCATTAATCAGATATGACGTCACAAAATTTTAACAACAGAAAATCATTAAGCATATATGCTTGTTTGTTTGTTTGTTTGTTTTGGAATTTCGCACAAAGCTACTCGAGGGCTATCTGTGCTAGCCGTCCCTAATTCAGCAGTGTAAGATAGAGGGAAGGCAGCTATTCATCACCACCCACCGCCAACTCTTGGGTTACTCTTTTACCAACGAATAGTGGGATTGACCGTCACTTTATAACGCCCCCACGGCTGAAAGGGCGAGCATGTTTGGCGCAACGGGGATGCGAACTTGCGACCCTCAGATTACGAGTTGCAATTTTTACCAGTGACAGACAAAAACCTGTGGAAACAGTTTGAGCAACTAATTTTTTTCTACCAATTTGATTTGTGCAACTACTTGAACAATAATAATAATTAACTCATGTAAATGTAGGAAAGAAAAAATCCATCATTTTAGCGTTTATGTCAAAAATCAAAATTAAAACCTAAAAATAATGTCAACTTATTTTTAAGTGTTATAAGCCATTAGGATTACTGCTAACCCTCTAACTGCTCCCCAGAGGATTATCAGTAATCCTAATGGCTAATAAGACTAAAAATCGGGTTTCGATACCTGCGGTGGTCAGAACAAATACAGCTCATTGTATAGCTTTACAATTAACGACAAACTAAATCTATAATAAGTACATTGTAACGCCCCTAGTGACACATCGGCATATCTGCGGATTCACATCGCCAGAAACTGGATTTCGATATCGTGGTTGGAAAAGCACAGATAGCCCACTGTGTAGCTTTGTGGTCAATTCAAAGTACATTGTAACTAGTGACATCTGTTAGTAATTCATGATTTCAGAAAAACCCGTAGGTTCAAAACGTCTTTATATAAGACCATAAAAACCCTATAATTCGAGTATTTTACCTTTTAGTAGACACTGCTAATACTTTGAGATAACTTTAAACTATATGAGGAACTGATAATATTATCCTAAAAGTGTTTGACTGAGTATAGTAAAGTTATTTAAATTCTTATCAGTAACTTGTTTTTTCAACCTAGTCTTTTGTAGGTTTAAGGTGAAAATGTCGATTTAGTAAACCTGATAAGGACCTAAAAATTTTGCATTTCCAACGTTGTAAACTATTATAGCGTTATTATTAATTTTTGCAGTAGTTGTTTAAACAAATTAATAACAAAATATCACATTATTTCCTTGATGTATGTAATATTTTATCATTTTATATAAACATACTTATAATATCAGACGAATTTGAAACTGGATTTTAATAATAAATTTAACGACGGACCTTTAGTATTTCTCCAAAATTCATCTCTCTCTACCAATTGAGGAAACTTTGTGGAAGAAATAAAACGTCATGGTTTATTTTCTGTTAGTTGAGAGAAGCTAAATTTCTCTAAAGTTTGTATTTTAATAGATATATTTTTCATATGAAAGAATAAAAAATAGATATGATTGTTAAACTGTACATGAACACTAAAATTAACAGAAATAAAATTTCACATACGTTATAATAATTTTGAAAAGATCGTTATTATCGTAAATTATTTGTTTTTATCCTACAGGTCATCAGCTGTTAAAAAATATTCTTCCTACATGTGTACCACTTTATACTATTCTGAAAATAGTTTTGTAATAGGGATTTTTTTAAACTTTTAAAAAAAATATTACAATGAAATTACAGTTTGTTCATAAGCTGTTGATGCTACAGAAACTATTTTGGCGCAATATATTTGATGAAATATCAAATATTTACATAGGTACAGAGGTACTTCTTATTTTATATTAATGTTATTAACTTGAATAAGCAAAAGCAAATGTCCATGAAGTAAAGCGTCTAACATTCCATTAGTAACGACGAAATAAAAGCTGTTTGTTTGTTGTTATGCGTAAATGGCCTACTTACTATCTCGTCATCAGATTTCTAATGTTAGAAGCTCTAAAACATGCTGCTGAGCTACCGCAGGGAGATAAAAAAATCTATACAATGAAACTTTTAACTGACAGAGCAACTTTGATATAAAAAAGTTATAAGTTATAAGTTTTAGTTGTTAACTGTAAAGTGAAACAATTGCTATGCTCATTGCATATATCGAAATCCGGTGTCTAGCGTTATAAGCCCTTAGACTTACCGCTCAGCCACCAGAGGTCTAGGATAATGCACAAAAGTTGGTTGAACTTACGATCCGTGATGTCTAGAACCTGAGGATGACTGAAAAAGGTCGAAACGTTGTTAGCTCCTCTACGTAAAAAAATTTTCTCAACCCAAACGAGCCGTTTTTACATACATGTTAGAACGTACGATCTGCTGAAAATCATGTAGTCCTCTTAAGAGAATTAAAAACATCTTTTGTTTTTCATTCAGCATTTTACACAATAATCTAATCTATCAATTGGACGTGTTTTTCCATTGCACGGATAGATATGTTATTAAAAATAGTTTATGTTTTTGAATATAATACGTTATTGTGCAAACCTAATCTTAAAACTATTTTAACATCTTACGTTTAGAACTCAGTTCCTAAATACAAATACATCTGAACTGTGCAGAGCAAGCTGCGATTTTTGTATTTTTTTTTACAATTTCTCATATACTTTATGGTGAGGATCATGATTTCAGTCCTACATTTTCTTCTGCTTTTACAAAAATGCAACAACTTCAGCAATTCACCGGTATTAACGCAGTCTTTGACGTTGCACAAACCAAGGTTCACAACTCACATCAATCTCAAGTTCATGTTGTTTTCATTTGTATTTGAACTGTGTAAATGATGTGGTTAAGTTTAAGAACAATACTCTTTGGTATCAACATTTTGCATTTTTCTCTTTTTAATTTGGGGGTAAGGGTTCAGTATCTCATCTCATTATATAATTTTCTTAATTCTTTGTTATTCTTCTCCTTTTATTATATGGAGACATAAAGAATTCAACTAGTAATGAGGTTATTTATGGGCTATTTTAATTTTAGTCATATAGATTTGGAAATTTGAGAGCCACTTCACAGTTTTCATCAACAATTGATTAGAAAAACTACTAGGAAGAATGCTATTTTAAATCTGTTGTTAACTTATAATAGACAAACGTTTGATAGAGTAACAACTGGGAAAAATCTGATTAGGTTGCAAAGTGATTATGCTAAATTAGATTTGATGTTTTGCTGCATCTAGAAATAAAGAATACTGAGAATTTGGTTATAAATTTCAAAAACAAATTTTGAAGAGATGACTTGGGTGGATAAATTAATTGAAGATAATGATGAAATGTGGATAAAGTGTATACATAAATGTTTAAAAATTAGAAACAGACATGTGTCTTATAAACATAAAAGTAGCTGCAAGTAAAAAACCAGGTTGGCTCACAAATGATATAAGGATAAAATTATGGAAAAGCATTATAACATGTTTCAATTCATTGCAGTGATAAGAGATTTGAAGAACTATAGATGATCAAGATAGTCAGTCAAACAAGAAGTTAAGAAATCATAAAATCTATATAAAAAAAATGGCTGAAAATGTAAAATTAAATACTAAAGATTTATTAAAATATATTAAGGATAAGCAAAATGTTAGATTGGGAATAGGATCTTTGAAAGGTGATACTGGAACACTGATATCTGATATCATGAGCTGATTATGTTATTAAGAGTCTACTCTTTATTCAGTTTTTACTAATGAAAATTTAAGCAATATTTCTCAACCTGGACAACTGCTAGTTGGAAACAAGGTTTAATACAATGATAACATTAATTCTGAGTTTGTTAAAAATAAATAAATTGGGATGTTTAAAGAAATAGAAAGCACATGGAACAAACAATATTTACTTTGAGGTTTTTAAGGAAATGAGCCACATGAAATTATATTTGTAATGTTCTGAACAGCGAAAGGGTGCCAGAGAATTGGAATTTGGCTAATATTACACCTTTTTTGAAGGAAGCTCAGGAAAATTTCCCCGTTAATTATAGAACCATTAGTCTTACATCAGTGGTGAGAAAAGTTTTTGAAAGGCTGAAAAAAGATGTTTTGCAAAGTTATTTAACAATGTTTAAAATTGTGTTAGATAGCCAACATGGTACTCCACAATGGGAAAATCTTGCTTTACTAATCTTGTGACATTTAGGGAATACATTACTGCTTAAGTAAGTGAGAGTACATGTGTGGACACAGTGTATTTGGATTTTCAGAAATCATTTAGCAAGGTGCCATATTGAAGCCTTGTTAAAAAAAGGTATTGCTATAAGTGTGGAAGATAAGTTGGCTCATTGGATAAAACACTAACTAGGTGGAAGCAAGCAGAGGTTAGTAATAAATGAAATTCAGTGAAACTGAATTAGTGTTTCCTCAGGGCTCAGTGTTTGGAGCTTTGCCCTTTTTTATTTACATCAGTGATACAGGCGAAGGAATGATAAATAAATAATTTAAATTTGTTGATGACATTAATGTCTTGGATATTACTGCTAACTTATAAAAGGATTTGGATTATTTAATCAGATGGGCAATTAAATAGCAGACGGCTTTTAATTATAATAAATACAAGATAACATAGGTGTAATATTATAATTTAAACTATACACACAAATTTGATGGGAATAGCCTTAATAGTGTTATGGAAGAAAAAAAAAAGATCTTGGAGTTCTGGTTTATGATCTCTTAAGTCATTCAATCATTGTGCTGTTACCAGTGAAAGGGCAGATAAGATTTTAGGTTGTGTTTACAGAAGTACTGAATAAAAGTCTTAAAAAGTTTATATATTTATTGAATAAGTCATTGCTTAGGCCATATTTGAAATATTGTGCTTTCTTAAGCTCCTTACTTTAGAAAGGACACTGAATTGTTGAATTCAGAAGAGGGCTCTTAGGATAATACATCAGATGGAGATGTTATCATGAGGTAAGGTTAAACCTGTGATTTTTTTTCTCCTGAAAAAAGAAGAATTAGAAAGGATCTGACTGAGGTGATTAAAATTGTTAAGAGAATCAATAATATTGATGCATCATCTTTTTTGTACTTAATAGTAAGAATGATAAGACAGGGATGCACAATATGATTTTTGTTGGGAAAGAAGTCATCTGAAGTTAAGACAAATATACATTTCTTAATAGGATGGTTACCTTCAGGTGTGGTGAATACTGTTAATTTAAAAGAAAAACTCAAAAATATTTTAATAATAAAGGCTAGTGTTATTTTGATTATTATTTAAGTTTAGTTTAATTTAATGCATAGGACCGTCTAGATGGATGAAAAGATCCATGTCCTTTAATGTAATGTGTATATCAAATATATTAGTTAGCCAACATGATTTTCCAAACAGAATTTGTTTTAAAGAACTTCTGTTTTTTAAATAAACTCTTGTTTTGCTGATCGGTGAAAATTATTTTCAGTTTAAAGAACATCTTTATATAATTACAAAATTTTATCTTTAATAATCTGAAATTGCAAGTTTTTGGTTGAATATCATTAGTATTTTTTTAAAATGATGTCATTAAATTTCCTTCTTTACCAATTATATCAATAACAATAAGATTGTTTGTAGTGTAAGTTTTATACTGCAGTGCTAATGCTGCTGCAATATACTTATTCTTTTATTTAACAAGATCTAGCCATAATAAGTTAACACTATGGAAAAGATGTCTTTAGTTTCAAAAACTAAAGTTAATAAAAACTAAGTCAATATAACTTATAAGACCTTGAAAAATAAATCATTTTATTTAATTATAAATTTAAACATTTTGAAAAAAAATTATATTTAAACAAATAGAAAGTTGCAAATGACTATTTCCACTCACCAATACCTATTTCTTCTTTACTAAATATTTTTATTTTTGATGACAAAGATACAAAATAAGCTACCTGCATTGTAACTAACAGTTTTTAGCAATATAAGCCTGCAAGCTTATTGCTGAAACACCAGGAGGCTACAAAAATTCTGTGTTACAAATTATTATTACTATTTTGTGTAAGCCTCCAATGAAGTTCTACCTTTTTCAAACACATTACTTCTCTTAAAGACAGTAGCTTGTTTAATAATCTCCTAAAAATCTTAACGTTACCACAGATCTTGATAAATAATGAGTGCCAGGTCACCATAACAACTAAAACTTTTATCTTGGCACCTAGTATTCTCTACCATTTTATCCATGCTAAATGGGGCTCAAGTCTAGAAGTTCTGGGCTCTTCAAAGTCTGGAATAATTTACACTTTATTTGAATTATAAATCAAACTTTGTTTCTATAATTTTAATGGCAGATTTAGCACTTCCATGTTTTTTTCAGGAATGAAGTGCTTCATTTGCACAATAGATTGCTAACTTTGTGCTGTTTTATTTTTATTCTTTATCCCAATTCAACCAATCAGTGTATGTATTTAGATTCAGACAAAACCAAAGGCAGTTAGTTCAGACAATACTATCAAGTGACTGTTGATATCATATGATTATTAGCATGCACTCATTGTTGTGTAAGTAAATAAACATATAGAGCCCCCATTTCCCACTACAAACAGTAGTGAAGTTAGGTTAGGCACACCTGGCTCCTAAAACTAAAAATACTTGTCAAGGCCTGACATACTATACAGACAAAAAGAACCATTTGGTTCTTCAATGTACTTATCCACCCACTCTCAAAAATAAGGTGAATATTTAAAAGGATTCCTTACATTTCAAAAAATCAGTTTCCTTCTCAAACTCTTTTAATGCACTACCAAAAACTTATTCCCTAAGTCTATCATCCTATTTCAGTTCTTGAAGTAAGGAAAAAAAGAGGAAGCAGAATGGTTTGTGAAACCGTTGATGCTGTTTGTGTGCATGTTTTCATATAGTAAAGCTTCATCGAGCTATCTGCTATGTCCACCGAAGGAAACCAAACCCATGTTGAAACTGTGTGCTATATATCTTAGTTTTCATGTGTATTATTTATTTATTGTTATAAAAGATAGCAGGATGGTTTCACACCTTTCTGAAATGAAGCAGGATTGGATTCTACCCCACTTCAAGCAGTGATGTGATTGGAAAATAAACTTGATCTCACTAAAGCTAACTTATCTTCTCCAAACCTTAGATTTATTCAACCTTGTCCTATCTTATTTGGAAAGCATAGCAATAAAATTAGGCCTTTGTCCTATCAGTTTCTTAAGTAATCTTCTAAACTTTAATAATATCATATCTCATCCTTTTTTCTTCAGAGAAAATAAGAGATCTCATCCAAAAGATAACCCTTCCATTTCCAGAATAATCATAGTAGTTCCTCCTCTAAATCATTTTCAATAACACTATGTAACAAAATTTTTACTTTCTTGTTACTGGGCAAAAAAGTGTTATTTCTCAATTGCTTATGCCTAAAGTAAATGGAAAAGACCTATTTTTCTCTTTAAACTTTGCTTTTGTGACCTGGGTAATGAAATTTTCAAAGTTATACATTCCAAGTAGATTCAATGTTGACTATCCGATAGAGAACCTTCTTGAATTTACAAGAACTTTCTAGAATGTTGTAGAACTTATGAGAATTTTCAAGAACCTTTTAGAATTTTCTAGAACTTTCCATAGTAATATATATACAGATATCAAGTATATGAGTATGGCTGAGAGGTTATTGGAGACTTCAAAATGGTGGCATTCCTGATGGGTCTCCAATAAGACTTTACCAAGTTTCCCTGTTATCTTTGCCTTTAGTACAATAGGGCCACTGCAGCACACTACAACAGGAAGCACTAGCCACAGTGGACCAAGTTCTCTGTGAGGAGGCCCAATGTCAAGTGTGAGCCACTAGTGCACCTCCAGAAGGCATTGTTCCCACCATTGCACATAAAATTGGGTCTTACAAAACAATTTGTCACAGCTCTTGATAAGGAGTCTGCAGCCTTCAAGTATCTTCAAGACTTCTTCCCTAAGCTGTCTGAGGCAAAGGTCAAAGCTGGTGTCTTCATTCGACCACAAATAAAGATCCTGGAATGCACAGAATTCTCCAAGAAGCTCAGTAGGAAGGAAAAAAATCTTGGAGCAGCTTTGTCTCAGTGGTTTGGAGCTTCTCAAGCAATCACAAGGCCAAAAATTATGTGGAACTGATTGAGGCTCTGGTGAAGAACTACAGCAAAATGGGCTGCAGGATGTCCCTGAAAATCCGTATCCTTGATGCTCATCTTGATACATTCAATGAGAACATGGGAGCATACTCAGAGGAGCAAGGTGAGTGCTTCCACCAACATATACTGGACTTTGAACACTGCTACCAAGGAGCTTATGACAAAAACATGATGGTAGACTATATTTGGGGGCTGATACGTGAAAGTTTATTTACATTACAGTCACAAATCTAGAAAAACTACTCACTTCTAAACATTTTTGTATAACTTTAGTATAAATACATGTAAATCTTGATTTATATGTTGTTTTACTTAGACCTTATGTAACTGAAAATGTACAAATTTGTCCATTTTTACATAGAAAATAGGTTAATTTCATTATCCAGGTCACAAAAGCAAAGTTTGAAGGGAATAATGGCCATTTTCTGTACTTCTACAACATAAGCAATTAAGAAATAACACATACCTTCCAGGAACAAAATTTGTGTTAGCACAGTGTAAGCTAATGTCATCTTTGTCAAGGAAACCAAAACTGTACATAGTATTCCAAATAAGGCCTAACTAGTAATTTGTAGAAAAATAAGTACCTCTTTTCACTTGTAATCATATTTAAGAATACACATTTATGCAAAGATTCTTTTTTTCAGTTGTGGTATTGAATGGTTTCCCAATAATATCAATCTTGTGATTCAAATCATAATACACCATATACATTGTCTTGCATTTACTATAATTCATCATAATTGTCCAACTCACAAGTTGATACAGGTCATTTTGTAATATCTCAGCATCCTCCAACCCGTTAGTGTAATTTTTTTAAAAACTAATATTTTATGTAGCATCCTCTAGAGAGCTTTCCCAACCAAGCACACCAAATCAACACACTTTCCATCATTCAGAGAAGTAACATCCTTACAAATCAGATTTGTAAAGCAAACTTTCCATTTTCCTTTGGTGAATCTGTGTTGGCTTTCTCCAGTATTTTAACATATGATTTTGTAAATCTTTTTTCCTCATACTATACAATTTTTGCCACTACTGTAAAAAAATTAATTGGCATCTAACTTCCTGAATAACTTTTATCACCTACAGTGAAGATAGGAGTAAAGAAATGCTCAGCAGTGATGTAAGGAGTTACAAAGTGGGTATGCTTGGCTAGACATGCAGATAATATAATAATGTGCAGTTGCTAATTAAGTCAAATATATAAAAGTAGAGGTATGATAACACACTCATCCCCTGGTTCCAACATGTCTATAAATGAAGAGAAATATACTCAACATGTCTGACTTGGACCTTGTTTAATGCCTTGGACAAAATCAGATCTGATCCTGGTGCTTTAACTGTTTTTATTTTATTTCTTAACCTTAACATACCTGAAGGATTAATATCCACATAATTCTGGTTAAGTACTTCCCATAAAATATCCAGAATCAGGAATATTACTTATTCTGTCTTCACTTGTAACAACACCTACAAGCCCAGCCATATCAGTTTTCAACAAAAACCTTGCCATCAACATCCTCGAATAGGTCCTGTCACAATTTTAACATTTTGCTCACCTTAAACATGTTTAAAACCTTTATTGATAGTTCTATCATCAGTTAGCTAAACTTACTATAGTTCTGCAAATCCAACAACCTCTATTAATTTAAAACTCTTAAAGTTTTGGTATTTATTCACAATTTTCTCCTTTATCAAAACAAATCAATATATAATAATTAAAAAAATTTAGTACATATATTTCATGCTTATTTATTTCGTAAACAATTAGGTTGATCTTTCCCATTATACTCTTCCTCTGTTTAGGAAGATGCCGATGCTGATTTAAAAATAATTCATTTTTAAATTTCCCAGTCACCTTTTAATTCATTATTACAATTTACTCATAAGTCTTGTCTCACAACCTCAAAACTAGTTTTTTGAAAAGTAAAAACTGAAATTTCATTGATTTATCTCAAATGTACAAAAACAAAGCTAATTACACAATGATTACTCTTCCTCCAATGTTTAACTCTTGTAATTAATTTGTACATTAACATTTCACAATGGTATTTTGAATTATTTCATCTTTTTCTCAAGTTAGTATTTAATAGTTCTTTTCACTGTTTTAATCAAATATGTAAAAGAAAAAAATGCTTTTTAAGTGTTTGGCTACTGACCATAATAGGATACTGTCAAACTTTCATTAGAATCAGATTAATAAATAACACTGTCCACCTTACTATTATCTGATCTAAAAACTTTTATTTAGCTAATTAACAAATGTCATTTAGGCTACATTGTTAAGCATTTCTTTCATAAAGTTCATAATTTTATAGCATGAAAAATTATTTCAGGATCTTTGAACTAACTATTAATACGAGCATGTTCTTCCACAATATCAATACAACTCCAACCTATGAGCAGTTTTAGAACTGGGTTCACAAATTACAGCAACATATTAAACAACAACACAAAAATAATGACACATTAAAATTTCTTTCATAGGGAAATTAAGAAAAACATTTCTCAATCTATAAAAACTTTTTTATATATTTTAAAGCTCACTTTAAAACATAATCTTCTGGCCACTCAAACACTTTTGGAAAATTATTTATTTCTTCTTCTGTATACTCATGCAAAGCTTTAGGTACTGGGCGAAGCTGTTTCACGTGATCAGAAATGTTCTCCATAAGTTCTTGGGGTATGTTATCATCTGGAAAAAGATGAAGCCTTTCCATCATATTGGGACGTAAAAGACTTCCTCCACATGCTTTATATACTGCCTTCCACAACACTTTTGTTTGATCTTTATTATGAAGCTCCCAAGCAGATGTCCATGATGCACCACGAGCAAAACCAGTATGATGATAATACATCCGATAACGCCACTCTTTATTTGGTAAAGCAATGTCTTTTGTATTAATCACAACAACATGGTCTCCAACGTCACTAAGAGAATGGTAGATTGGTTTATGTTTTCCTGATAAATATTTTGAAATCTTTTCTGCTGAATCAAAAGGATTTTGCCATTTAGCATCAAAAAGATACCACAGACGCCCAAACACAGCCCATTGCTGAACTCTTTTGTACGTGGAAATAGGTCTATTCATTATACTGTTTTATTTCAAACTGAAGACAAATTACTCTTTCAGTTTCACAAGTCGCAGGCCAAGGAAAGTTTTTCTTCTCGTAAAAATAACTACAAGGTCAACACTCACTAGATATTATTTATATACATGTATAATAAGCCCTATTTTTAGTGCTCTATTTGGCTAATCTAGAATATAACTCGTAATTTGCATAAATAGTACAATCAACCGACAGTGACAGTCCGTTTTACTAACTTTTTAGTGTTAGTCTAGGACAACGAGTGGAATACAATTTACAAAATTTCTAGCACTAATTACAAAGTAATTTGACTGTTGAGAAAATCGATTTATCAAATCTCCTATTGACAATTAACACAAACAGAGTTCGAAATGGAAAGCCTTATACTTTACAATTTATATGATTACTGTTTATACCCAGTGAAAACTCACATTGGTAAATATAAAATTACTGAATTAATAATAAACACATATCGCACACACACACTTTACTAAAACGGTTATGGCATCTTGCGGTAGGTTCACTAACTATCGTAATTACATACGTGAAATAGTAATTTAAAAAAACAAACAAAAGCCAGACAAATATAGATGATATTGAAAACATTCTTACGCATTGCTAAATAAATTATCTTTTCAGTTATGAGAGTCAATATTATTAGCTGCGTTAACTGGATTATTTTTCTTTAATCCGCGAAATGTTGTAAGCTTTGCCGTAAGTGTTTAAAATAAATGTAAAGGCCAACTATCAAACAGTTTAATACTTGTCACTGAATTATACCAGTCTCAAGCAATACCCCTTTGTTAGTAAACGTGCATATTGTTAAATTGAACGAATGACACTAAGCTTAATATAGAAATTAGTTGTAAATATTTTGTGTAGTATTTTGAAATATCACTTACTTACACAGTAGTCGTATACCTATACTGCAGGGGTGAAATACTGCTGGTACTCAGTGGAATTTAATATGGGCGGTACTAGTACCGAGACTTTTTTGAGTCGCTTTATCACTTTTTCCTGCATAAACGTAGACTTTTTTCAAAAATATGTCAACTTCGCCTAACTGATTCCTCCCTCCCACCGCTCAATGGTACAGCGGTATGTCTGCAGATTACACTGCCGAAATCCAGGTTTCGATAATTTGGTGGGTAGAGACAGATAACCCTTTGTGTAGCTTTGTACTTAACTTGAAAGAAACACACAAACTGCCTAGCTAACTACCTCCACTTGTGTAGAGGTATATAATTATAAACACCATTGATGTATTAATTTGATCTTGTGAATTATTCAGCCACATAACATTTTAATTCAGGTGTTTCCTATAAGGCCTGTTACAAAACAACAAACATTACAATGGTCTGGGCGCTATCTGCATCATCAACTTTCACAAATAACGACTGTTATGGTGTGAAATAGATGCAAAATGTGAATTATAATTATTATCAATTCAATTAAGCCGTTTAGAGTCAAAATTTCAAAATAAATATTAATAACATAATACCGTTTACTTATTTTATTTTTAATAACAATTATTTACAATTTTATTATTAGTTTATTTCAAATAGATTTACTATCATTTAAAATAACTGGCGAACCTAAACTAATCTTTTTGTTCCTGGAGACGGTCGAGCAACTACAGCGAGAAAGTCGTGTTATCTGTAACATTAGTCTGTCGCAAGACTGCCACTGTTCTGCTCATACAACTCGCGCAAGTGAAGTGGTAAGCTATTTTATGCGAGAATTTGGTATAAACTTCCTAAATTTTATCTCAAAAGTGATTACATCTGGTGTGAAAGTGCTATTTTTACAGTTTCTTGTTTGAAATATCCAATCCCTGTTTTACTCAAATTTTATGTAGGTTTTGTGTTAATTACCCCAATATTGACATCTTTATTTTTCAGATCAACTTTGTATTACCAAACCTTGTCAAACAACTGCAGCTGTAAAATCAATACCAATCAACATACTTCAAGGCTTCCTAAAAACAAATCCGTGAATTCGTGAGGAAATTTCTTAAAATTATAAACTTCTTGTATTATTTGACCCCATAAGTCTCTATTTCCCAATGTCTAGTTAGGTCTTTATTATTTCTATAAGGCTTTGAGTTGTTTAGATTCAAAGATTCATTTTTAGGATATTGTCTCCTTGGTGTACTAATAGCTATTGACTTCTTACAGTATCAGCTATATTGGACGCGTTTCCCACATTTATTGCACTTTCCTTTCACTGAAATCCTTTGGGATGAATTGCTATCCCTTATGTGTTTTTGTTTATAGTCAAAGAAAGAAATATCAAAAGCCTACCTTTCTGGTTTTATCATTCTATTATATCACTGAAAGATTTTTTTTAATTTTAATATGTTTCGTATAAAAACTGTAATGTAATCACACTTAAAACATCTTTTGTCCTGTGACTTATTTTCTTCATTCTATATGACTAGATATCTAACTAATACTTTCTGTTTTTCAGGACTATCATCAAAAGGAATTAGTGTTTCTGTACCACTCCATCTGATGATCTAGTAAATTCTAGATGGCGCCTTTTGTTGTTTGTCTATTACTGTAATGGAATCAACTTCCATCTTCTATACCCTGTTTTGGAAATTTTGCTCTGAATATTTCAATTTGGTATGTGTCACTCCAAACCTATTAAATAAGGCAGCTGTTGATGATTGATAGTTGATGTAGTTTAAGGTGCAAGTTTACTTATTAAGTTAACGATGACCCTTTTAAATGAGAAACAATATGAATAATTGATTTCTCAATTGCCAATGTTGTTAAACTGGTCAGATAAATTCTGAACTTGATTTATTAGTGTCATGGCTGTACTGTTACAGAGAAGTCCTGTAGTAACAAATATCACAGCAATAATTAATATCACAGATTAAAAATGCTTTATTTCATATTTTGTAGTTAATGATGTTTCAGGTTGTAATGCTTTGTAAAGCATATAAGGATATGTGGCTTGTTTAATTTGTCTTACATTAACCAAAATAATCTTACTTCTAATAACAGTGTTTGCAACGTTTTCTATCGTTGGACGAGCTCATTTGGAGTATTTGGTAAAATGCCAAGTCCAGCCACATAGTGATAGCAATTAGTTTATTCTTTTATAATATTTCTACAAGCTAGATTCGTCTTGACACAATTTATTGGCCTAAGTTAGCAATTAACAATCTAACAAAACTTTCTTACTAATGGTACTATTCCTAGCTGGCAAATGAACTTATTTGTACAGTTCTATAGCTAATCTGTTGAATAACTGAATATCCGGTCCTGTGAAAAAGTGTTAGGGCAATAAAATGTTTTGTAATTCTTTCCATTTAATAGAACTAATTTTGCCGTGCCTTTACAGTACGTAAAATTAAACGCTATGATAATGTGTCACTGATCCCTATTGACAATAGAATGAGCAAGACTGAGAATACTTACCATTCTTTAGCACTCCCATATACTTGTACCAAGAGCATGTCATAAGGATTTTGCTTGAATTAACATACTGATAAAATTTACGGTCTTAACTATATACAATAGAAATAAGCCAGCAAGGAACTAGCATATGAGAGCAGTATATGCTAGAAAAAATCAGTTTAAAAATACTTCATAAATAAACTTTGATAACAACAGTGTTTAACAGTATATATTAAGTTTTGTTCTCATGTCCCGGACAAAAAAGTATGGAGAATAAAAGCTTTATGTGATGCTGGTTGGATCCTCCAACAAGTTTCTGCAGACTTGAAATGCTTCCCAATACTGTCAAGTACGTCACAGATCATGAGACCAGTAGTTTGAAAATAGGAAAGGAAGAAGTATAACACCTAAACCCAATGATACTGATGTTAAGTACATTCATTTATGCAGCCTTTTTGATAGAAGGAAGACTGCCATTGATCTCGAGCATCAGATAAATTTCCATGTACCAAATGACAGAAAAGTGTCTAGATCTATACTATCAAAAAGACTCAACGAGAATGGAATATTTGATTGTGCGACAATTAGAAACTTTTACTTCGATCTACAAATATTGCCAATAGACTAAAATTTGCTTAGAAGTACAAAAATTGGACTGTTGGTGATTGGAAAACGGTGTTATGGATGGATAAGTCCAATTTTAAAATATTTGGTTCAATCATAGATTGTACGTACGGCAAAAGAAAGGTGGAAGATACTTACCTCAATGCATAGCACCTACTATTACATGAGAGAGGCAGTGCGGTATTTTGTAGGTTTTTTTTTCCTGAGACGACAAAAGATACTTGCAAAATAGATGAAATTGTGGACTAATGCAAGTACCATCAGATACTGATCCGTCATGCCACGTATACCCATTAGTTTGTGGTTTATTGGTAAAGGATTCTACTATAAAGAAGATGGTGGTCCCAAACATTCATCCAACCTATATGTAGAAATTATTTAACTAGAAAAGCTGCTGAAGTTGTTCAAATGACTCCCTCCGGAGTCCCGATTTCGACTAAATTGGTCAGATATAGGATTGGATAGATCAAAAACTTGTCAAATCAGAAGTTATTTCTAAGGAATTTTTATGAGAATGTATTGGAAATATTTAGATTTAAATCCCAAGGGAATGTCTGTAATTATTAAACTAAAATGGAGATACAAAAATATTAACTATTATTAATATTAAATATTAACTATTACTAATATTAAATATTAACTATTATTAATATTAAATTAAATATTAACTAAAATTTTAAGGTTTCACCTGTGATTTATCCTCTATTGTTTATTTGAGAGTAGCCTGAAATTTAAGTTTCGCTTTTGTCCTAACAAATTAGGGTAGAGACTACTGCGAATGAAGTCTCAAAGTTCGAAACATAAATAAAACAGTTTGATACTTTTTATTGGTCATTCTGCAATAACGTGGAATATATGTTGTTGTTGTTTTTTTATGAGTAAACATATTTTCTATCAACTTTGTTTCTTTTTAATGCAGTATAAAGCTCTTTTACACATATCATCATGATTGCAACTAGGACTAAAGATATTTGACTGTAATATTTTAAATACGGTAGAATTTAACAGTAGAAATCGGCAGTGATTCAAATTATTTACGCGCCGATAAACCACCCTATCGAATTCTAAGCAAAAACTATCATTCAAAGTATTGATTACAATTCATTGTGATTCGTAAAGCTAAGTGAAGCGGTCTAAATTTGCCAAATTAGGGACTGAAAATCGTTTTAAAATATATCCAACCGGTATCACGTTACTTGTTTGTGTATTTTTATTGCAGCATTTATTTTGTATACTTCTTATAGCAATACTACGAATAACCAATAAGCTCTACTTTAGGTTTAATTTTTTCTACTTATTATAATTCAACTAACTTTTTGTATGCTACTTTATCCGTTTTCATAACTAATAATGAAAATTAACCAAATTGGTTTCGCTAGGAGTGAACATAAAAACGCTTGAAATTAATATATATATATATATATATATATAAGACATTTTGAATAAACTATAGTTGCATTAGGACTTATTTCAGAAATACATATTGAATTTCCACGATTTTTATGCACAACATTAGAATTTCAAATTTTCTGGTATAATCCTGAGTTTAAACGCGGCACTTCACAGATTGCCTCACATGTGGTTGTAGTCAGAAACAGATGAAAGTATAGAGGGCCAAATCGATTGTATTTGGTGCAAATGAATTTTAAGTTTCAAAGTTACATATAACTGAAAACTGATTATTATTATTTTCTTTTTGTGGTCAACATAATGGCAGTTAGAGCTCAGTTTGAAAACAATAATGAAATTGGTGTTTTTTCGAAACTCACTAATTCATACTGTCTCGTAGCTATCGGAGGCTCTGAAAATTTTTACAGGTTGGGAGATTCATGCTATTTTCATATAGTTACACTAAGCCTAACAAATAAATAAATTGCAGTCTGAGAAACGTGAGGTATGGTGATACTGATAGATCATGCTCGTGACATCAGAATTACTATTCATTGAATCTTGATAGCACTTTTTAAGAAAAGTGTTGTATTTTTAAAATAATAAAACGAAAATATCAAATCTAAGATTTGTAAAAAAAAATTGATTTCTTAAGTTCCAGTTAAGTGTTAAATGTACTTTAAACTTTTATGTTAAATGAAAGAATTTTATTTAATATTTTTCTGTCACACTCACAGGTTGAGTTGTGAACTAACTTGCTGTTAACATTGCTGCAGACAACGTTTTGAACGAGTTTAAGAAAAGAATCGACGATTTCACGAAATTTTGAAAAATAAAGGGTGAATTTAAATGTTTACTTTTCTCAAGGGTGGGTGAGCGGAAACAACCTTGAGACCAGTGGCTTCGTATTGTCCGTAGGTCATGATGTAAAAGTATTGAAGTTGTACTAGCAGTTATAGCCACAAGTTTCATATTTATAAAATTTTCAGAAAATACTGACAAAAAATATGAAAGAGAAATACAGCTGTAAACATTGTAATTGTATGCAGTATAACAGTTTGACATGAAAAAAATGGTAGAATCTGGCCTGCAAAATGGTATGATGCAAAAGGAAAATTATTATGATATGTATTGAGTCAGTTTATAAAAGTGGTAATTAAATTTGTCCAGAAATTAGAAATTTGTCTCTGTACTGAGAAAAATGCTATAGGTCAGAGAAAGTTATGAAAATGATTTAGTGAAATGTGATATATTAAAAAGAAAGCCAGAGTAGATTCATCAGAGGAAAATCTCACTATTTGGTTGTTATATGGTTGATGGGAAGACTATGAACTTAAATTGTTTAAAAAACCTTTGAAGATGAGCTTTACAAAAGTTTAGTTAAGAAAATCATATTGATAAATGCTGAAGGAAAGTGTTAAACTGTACTGTAAGGTGTTGAATGTGGGAAAGTAGAGGGTTGTTATTAAGAAGTTGACACAAACTGGTCTTTGTTGCTATAGTATAAGTACAGATTTACAGAAATCAGTGTTTGGGCTTTTGAATTTTATGATAAGAGTGTAATTAGTAATTTTATTCTCAATTTTGCTATTTTAAACTTTCAGATATTTTTAGCTCTATCGAAGATGCTGAGGTATTACAGAATAATGTAAATCAGTTAGTAGGTTGAAAAAATATTTGGCAAGTTTATAGTCTTGTGAAGTAATGAATTCAGGGTATTATAATGTGGATCACACATTTAAATTAGATGGGAATACCCTCTATTGTATGGTTGAAGAGAATGATGTGTTAAGTTTCTCAAGCAATTGTGTAATTGTTCTCTTGCTAATAATAAAGCTTATAGAAGTTTAGTAGGTGTGGATATAGATATGTTGGTTTAAAGCAGTGCTTCTCAAACAGTGTTTTGCAGAATCTGTGTAGTTCCTTAACAGAAATCTAGGGATTCTGCAAAATGCAGTAGTTTCACATATTCTAATGCATAAAAATATACAAGTTCCATAAATGCAATCTGATTACATCATATGTTTTGTTAGCATAATGGGTTTCTTAATGACAAAAGTTACTACATTTTTTTAAATTAGTGAATGAGGCTAGGCACAAACAGATGCTTGAGTCAGTTAAACTTTTATTATTCGAGTAAGCAAAGTTCTCATTGTGTGTGCATATGTGTCTAAGAAATTGGCTCAAAAAATATTTAATCCTTTGCATATACATGTGGGAATATAACCACATTAAATATACATATTTTGTATAAATGTTTGATGTTAAAAGAGTTCTGTGGATTCATAAAGATTGAGAACCACTAGTTTTAAAGTCAAAAGATACATCTTCATACAGATAGTGTGGCCTCACTTGGGATTCTTTGTATAGCTTTGGTCAGCTTATCTAAGAAATTGATTTTTGGGGAAGGTTTCAGAGGATGGCTGTCAGGGTTGTATTGTAAGGATTAGTTAAAATTATTTTTCTCTTGATGAAAGAATAGTTAAGAAATTACTTTGTTGAAATTCACTTGAATATCCAGAGGGATTAAAAGGATTAAGAACCTGTGATTTCTTTGAGCTTCATTTTTAAGATAATAAGATGGCAGGACAAAAATTTAGGATTTGGAAAGCTAAACTAGGCTCCAGTGAGACTATTGTTCTAACATGTTCACTAACTTATGGAGTAAGTTACCTTTTTGTTCATAGTGGATATCAGAAATTATGAGGATCAATGATTTTATGGCAGAGTGGGTTCAAACTTTTACTTTTTTCAAGGATAAATGTGTGAATTCAGTCTTGAAGGGTTTAGTGGCTTCTGTTGTTCATATTTAGTGTTAATACAGTATTGTATAAAAATGGTATGAACTTTTACAGATAAATGCTGAACAAATTATGTATATTTGTCTCAAATAAAATATATTATGAAAAAAAAGCTAACTGTGGTGTATTATTGGTTAAGAACAGCTGACAAATGCAAAACATTTTTTAAAGAAAACAGTAATACTTGAGAAAAATTAAATATACAAATGATGCTGAAATCATTTAAGAGAAACTTATTTCTTACAAGTTACTGAGAATCTATTTACAAATGCACCACAAATAATTGTTTGAAGTGACTGAAGTTCACCTGTGATTTATGGTATGTCAATAAAGCATTGAATAAATATAGTTTGGACATTCATTCACATGGATGCTAAATACATTTTATGTATATTTATGTAAAATAAAAACATTATATAAAACTATCTCACATTGTACTGGTTTGTCTGTTAATGGCTAACATTTGGAAAGCTTTTCATTGTTTTTCTTTTCTGTTTGAACAAGGGAAAGTTTTGATCCTGGTCATTCTTTAGGGAGGTTTGGTATTTACCTCAATCATATAGGTATTAATGCCTTAGCAGTAAGTAGAAAAGTTGAGAAATAAGTAGGTAAGTACCAGGGTTTTAAAGGAGATCAAAGATCAGATTTGTATGTTTATTGTAATAGGTCAGCAGAGAGTGGGCAGGTGTCTGAGGATTAGAGAACTGATTTTTGCTATTCCAGTTTTTAAAGGAGTTGATAACAATTTCTTTGGAAATTATAGGCCTTAGATTTCAAGTACTTAGATTTTTAAAAAGCTTTTGTGCTACAAAGAAGATTAGCTAAGAAAGTCACATCAGTAGGACTGGGAAAAGACTAGGGATTGTAAGGTAGAAGAAAGGGAGTGTGTTTTTCTTATAGCAAAGCCACATCAGGCTATCTGCTGAGTCCACCAAAGGGAATCAAACCCCTGAATTTAATGCTGTAAATCCATAGAATTACTTCTGTACCAAGGGTGGACAGAAGGAAAGGAGAGAGCAAATGTTATTAATGGAGTCCAGTCAAAAAGAACCCTTACTAATTTAGTGCTTCAGGAGTTAATTATTGAGTCTGTTGTTTTTTTGTTGTTTTTTTTTATACATTAAAGATATTGATAGAGGGCATAATTAGTAGATTAGAAAAGTTTGCTGCTGATATTAAACTCTTAGCTGTATTGAAAATTGAAGTACAACACAAAAATTTGGTTCAGTTGGTAGATTGGACAAATATGTGGCATCTGACATTAAATCATAATAAGATAATGAATTTGGCTTATTTGGATCACATGCTAAGTATGGATGAAAATGGAGTCAACAGTGAGTTTCAAGAAAATTTTTTGTATAGTGGTGAATATATTATTGAAACTTTCAAAACAGTGCTTTGTTACTAGTAGTAGAGCTAATAGAATATTAGGATGTATTTTCTAAATATATCAATATTTATTGATTATCAGTTCTAGCTAGGCCTCTCTTGGAAAGTTGGAATACTGTATGTAGTTTTTGTTGTCTTAGCTAAGAAAAAGGTGTTAACTTATTGGAAAAGGTTTAGAGAGTCTGCTAGGATGATTACATGGATGGGGAATAGGTTAGGATCCGTTAGGTGATTTTATTGAAATTTAAAAAATGATCTAGGGAAATACTGTATTTCAAAACAATAGGACAAAGATCCTTAAGATTTGGAAAATGTGATAGAATCTAGTTAAAGACAATTTTATTTTTCTAACAAGATGATCAGTGTGTGTGTGTATATATGAGTTGCTGTGACAGCATTAGAGTTCATTACTTTGCAGGAATTTAAAAGAATAATTTAATGAAAGTAAAAGGTGATTTTAAATATTTACTTCTCCTAAGGATGGTTTTGTATGTACAGTATAAGCCAAAATGCATGTTTATTGCCCAAAAATCATGTAATTATCAAGGTATCAAATTAAAAGCTCCTATGATTATTGCATCAGTATTCTTATTAGTAATAACCCTGATTTGGTTATACAATTTCTCATTTATGTTTTTTGTCTTATCAAATGGTAAATGAATAAAATTATTTTGAAACCCCTCATGGTAATCCTTACAGGTTGTCCATCCTCTTGACTTCCATTTTTCATATATTCACTCATACAGACTGCTATCCATTCCTCTTCCTCTACAAAATACCATGACTATTAAATTTCCAAAACACTTCTTATTATTGATATTCTGTAAATCTAAAGTTTCAGCAACTCCTTTTATATCATACATAGACTTCCATTTCAACTTAAGTTGTAGAACCATGAATTCTTCTGATTTGTTCCTGAAATTCTGGCATTTAAATGTATACTGGATCTTACACTATTTATTTTTAAATCTGACAAACCTATCATTAAAACTGCTATTTACATTGTAATGTGGTAATTGTTCTCTTAATCTATATATAAGCATTCTGAAGTTTGTACTTTAACTTAATGTTTAAGGACAGCATAGTCTGTAGAGGTTATTCCTTCTACCAAACTAAAGTAAAATGCCCTCAAATCCAGCTCTTATCATTTAACCCCTAAATTGCAGGAATGTTGTAACAGCAGCAATTGATGATGGCTGTCATTTTAAGGGTTAAATGTTTATCAAGCCTTCCTTTAAATTTGTATCTCAGAATGACTAGTATGGGTATTAATACTTTTATTGATAAGCAGAGAACAACCTTTAAATTTATTGCATTTACCATATTTAAAGGCAACTCATTTCAAAGGTCAGCTACCTTGTTAAAAACATAAAACTATCTGAACTGGAAGGTGACCTTTACCCTCCAGACATTAATGTTTCCCTTCCATGTCATCCCCATTATCAACCATAGATTCACTTTCAGTTCCATTAAACAATCTTAAACAACTCAATCAGGTCTTTTCTAACTTTTATTAAAGGAAAACAATTTCAGTGAACTCATCTTCATGTAACAAGCTTTCCATTTCAGTTGTCATCCTAGTTGCACTTCTTTGAATCCTTCCCCAAGAGTTCAGTGTCCTAAAGGTAAAGATCCCAGAACGAAACACAGTATCCCAAATGACGCCTAACCAGTGACTTTTGTAATGAAATTATAATCTCTTTTAAACTTTTATTCAATATTTTTGTAAGTACAACCTAAAATCCTATTTGCCATACCACTAACATTGGGTACACTGATTTGATAGCTCAGGAGACTGGTGAACCAAAACACCAAAATTTATTTTTTTTTATAAAATGAAAGGTTAATAACATCAAAATTATACTCGTAAATCAAATTATGATATCCTATCAGGTCATCTCTTAAGTAATGTCCAATTTTAAGTTCAGGAAAAGAGAAAGGATTTCAAATGCTTTTAATGTTATGTAATTAATAATGTATGTTCCATTATTATTAACTACTTCCTGCCAACGATTCACAAGCTTCTGAATGTTACTTCTGTAAAATTCTTGGAGTTTGGAGGAAAACAATGTAGAGATGGTAGTTTTGACATCTTCATGTGTTCCAAGCTCTTTTCTACCAAGATAGTTTTGCAAACTTCGGAATAGATGATAATCAGATGGGGCGAGGTCTGGAGAATAAGGAGAATGTGTAAGTTTTTCCCAGCCTAGCTCTTCAGCCTTTGCAGATGTGATCCTTGCTGTATGGGGCCATGCATTATCCTGGTGTAATGCAACACCTTTATGATTGATCAAAGCAAGCCTCTTTTCTTTCAGTGCAACATTCAAGCACTCTTAACTGTTGACAGTAGAAGTCTGATGTAATCGTAACACTGAGTGGCAGTGACTCAAAGTGGATCACACCAAAAATATCCCACCAAATGCTTAACAAGACTTTGCTAGGATGAAGGTCCATTTTGGGCTGTGCTTTAGCCAGTTTACCTGCACTGAGCCATAGTATGCAGCCTATAAAATTTTTATATAATATTTATTTTTCATGTTCAGTCAGTGCAGAAAATGCAAATGTCCACTCTTGCTCTAAGGTTGGCTTCTGTTAAATCATGAGGGACCAATTTTACAAGTTGCAGATGACAGTGAACTGTTTAATAGGCTGAATTAAGCTTCTGTGCTAGTTATTCAACTGTTACAGCACAATCTTCATCAAGAGCAGCCGGCAGCAAGTCATCATTAAATTCAACGGGACGACCTGAATGTGGCACATCACTTAAGCTGTAGTCATCTGATCTGAACTTCTGAAACCATCTTCGGCATTTTCTCTCATTGAGAGCCTCTGCACTTTAAATACCTTGAATGTTTCATGTAGTTTCTGCTGCACTATTGTTTTTTTGTGTTTTTTTTTAACTCGTAAAGCATTATATGCCTAATGCGCTCCTCAGACACATCCATCTTTATAAAGGTTTATTTGATTAATGATCTGAAAAAATGGAGTTAGGTTAGTTTCTTTTATTTGTCAAAACGTTTTCATGCATGTCCAATTACATATTTTAGTCAGTAAAGCCTTCAATGAAGACAAGAATGATGAGGCACTTTCTGTATTAAATTTTTAGACATTACTTATGGGATGACATGATACATGCATTGCCCTGCACTTATTATAATTTAAGTCATCTGTCATTTATCACCCAACTGATCAAATAATCCAAACCCCTTTATAATATAGTATCATCCTCATTACATCCAGCAACACTCAAAACCACATTTGCAGATTTATTCATTTGTCGACCATTTCTTCGTGTCATTGATGTACATTAAAAAGATCAAAGATCCCAACACTGAGCCATGAGGTACCCCAGTTGTGTTATTAATCCAGTTTGACTGAACTCCATTTATAACAACCCTCTGCATTTTTCCACCCAGACAGTTTTTATTTTCAATTACCCAACCAATCCTTCATATCTGTAGAGATAACATGTTTTTATGTGGCATCCTTTCAAACACTGTGAAAATCCAGATGCACCAAATTCACATTTGTACTCCTATCTATTACAAACATTAATCTTTTCAAAGATTAGTGAGGCAAGATTTTTGTGAGTGAAACCATGTTGGTTATCAAGAAAAAAAATTAAAGTTTGATCAGTGCATTGAAGTTTAGAGCTCAAGTTGATTTAACAGTGGTTTTGCTGGGTTTTATTGTAGAAAGGAGGTTATGAGTAAATCAGTGAGATTAAATTGCATACTTAGATCTATATTGTGTAGAGAAAGTTAGGTAGGTGAATTTGAGATTCATTTGTTGTAGTGACAGAATTCTATGGAATGGATGGTGTGTGTTGAAGTAGGTAAAGTTTTGTTTTTTTTTAGCAAATGTGAATAACCATTCAGCAGGGTTTGGTATGTCAGAGAGTGGTTAGGAAATAAATGTTGGTTGAAGGTACTTATAAAGGTGCTAACAATATAATCAATAAAGATTATGTAAGGGTGGTAATTGATACCACAGATAAGACTAATAGGAATAAGTGTAGTTGACCAGAATTAATTGAAATAATCTTTACATTATATGTAAAGCCTTAAGGTAGCACTGACCCTTAAACTGGACATATTTACATGCTGAGAAAACACTGTTAAACACTTCTTGCAATCTTCAAGTTGAGCACGAAACAAAAGTATGATGTTACACTCTGAAAGTACACTTTCAGTCATATACATAATTAATGCTGCAGGGATAAAGGAAGACATAAATGGTTTTAACATCATACTTAGGAATAAGGAAAACTTAAAAATTAATACAAATGCTGTGTGTGAACATTCTCAGCTTGAATTTAAAACATTAAAAATTTTCTGCAGTGTTAATGAGCTGTGAACAGTTAATATTAATTAATGCCTTCATTAATGGTAATTAGACTCAAAACAAGAAATTGGTAAAGGTTTTTGAATTTTAACAATTCAAGCTATGGAAGATTGTAATATTAACAAGTGTACTAAATTTCATGCTGTTATTGACTATTAAAGGTAAAGTTATCATTGCTAATAATTGGTGACCCCAGTGATAAGTCAATATGTATATTCTGGTTGTGATTAAAAGCAACAAAAATTACTAATGTCAGACCTGTGTCAAAATGGTTTACAAATGAAATAACAGGAAAAGCAATGAAAAGCATTCTAAATTTCAAAAATTCAGAAAGACTGCTAAAACAGAAGATTCAGGATAAAAATTACTTTGAGTAACGTGCAGTAACAGATGTAAAAAGACTAAAATACTTAAACACTTGTTATTCTTAACCTTGTTGTTGTTGTTATAGTGTTTTTGAAGGAGAATTATCAGAAGTTGTCCCAGTAATCCATACTTCTCTTGCTGGATGCCGAATAATAGGGAGATTGTGTGTTGGTGAGTATTTCCTGTCAACTATTAAAACACTGAATATTTTCATATCAACTTTATTTTATTGAGAAATTGCTTTGTTTTTTTCATTGAAGATGACTATATTGTTGCTTTGAATTCATGATACATGACATAGAGCATGTCTGGTAAGTTATTAAAAATTAACTTTAAATGTAGATGTTTCTTTAAAGTAGTTTTTACAGACTTTGATTAACATGCTTCTAGTTTAAAATCATGTAAAATTAGTTAAAATGGAATCTGAAGAAAAACATCTGAAATGAGATGCAACTTAGTTTGCTCTTTTTAAGCCCAGTAACTGATATTTCACCAATTTTTATTGGGTGCTGATGTTATGTATAACTTTAAAAAAAAATTCTAGCTTTACTTGTAAAAGTGGTTAAAATGTGGTGTTACAAAATTATTTAGCCAAAACCAAAAGACTGTGTGTGTGTGTGTGTTTTATAATTATAAAAAAGTTTGAAATTAAAATATTATTCATATTAATAAATTCTGGATGTACATCTGTATGTTTTTAGTAATATATCAGTTTTTTTAAACATTTTATTTTAGCCTAGTTGGCATGATTTAATTACTACACTATTTAGTGGGCACAAAGCTACTGCATTTATATCATTCCTGTTTTCAATAGTTAAATATTTGTTATGATTTGCATTTTAATTAGCAAACAGACATGGACTACTCATCCCTAATTCAGCCACAGATCAGGAACTACAACATATTAGAAACTCGCTGCCTGACACTGTAAAGATACAGAGAGTCGAAGAAAGGCTTTCAGCTTTAGGAAATGTTATTGCTTGCAATGATTATGTAGCCCTTACTCATCCTGATCTAGATAGGGTAAGTGTGCTGAACAGAGCTCCTAGAACTTGCTTATTTAGGTAAACAATGTGGTTTAACTACATTATAGGATAAAGAAGGATCATCTTTGTGTGCAACAAAACATAGTAGTGCAGATAGTGTGAATTGTGTCTTTATTTTTTTTATTCACTGCTGTATATAGATAAACAACCTTTCTACTACCAGGTTTATTTTTAGATAACTATAACAAACAAAAAGACACACTTTAATATCTCATTACTTATTTGAAACATGAAACTAGTAAAGTTTTGGAATATCCAAGGGGAATACCCTTTCTCTACAGAGATGAAACTTGTGAATTTGCACAGCAGTGAAACAGGTAAAGGTACATATGCTGTTGTTTATGACAAAGGTATGAAGGAACTGGGAGTTCATTTCTGAATTAGCAGTAAATGTTTGTAATTTGTTTGCATTAGCCTGTTGGAGATGGAGTAGTATCCAATGGTTTGTTTATTTTTGAATTTCGTGCAAAGCTATACAAGGGCTATTTGCACTAGCCTTCCCTACTTTAGCAGTGTAAAACTAGAGGGAAGGCAGCTAGTCATCACCACCTACTGCCAACTCTTGAGCTATTCTTTTACCAACGAATAGTGGGATTGACCTTCACATTATAATGCCCCCACAACTGAAAGGGCAAGCATGTTTGGTGCGACCCTGATTCGAACCCACGACTCTCAGATTATGAGTCGAACACCTTAACACAGCTGGCCATGTTAGGCCTAGTATCCAATGGGCATAGCTTGATTAGAGGATGACACACATTCCAACAAAATGTATGATGACTCTGAGCTTTCTTAATGTATATTCACAACAATTTATAATATTTCATTAAAGATAAGTGTTTTGTTCACAAATAATGAGATTATTTTAATTAAAGATTTATTATTTTTGTAATGTAGTTGTTTACACTCAGACTCTGAATATTTTAGGTATTATCATAAACATATAGTGCAGTGAAATGTTTAAAATAAAAAAATTGAAAACATGCACACACCTTTTAATTTGTCGAATAATCTTTTGTCTCTTTTTGGTTATATTCTTAATCGTAAGTTTTTACTTTTTGAGATACAGTTTATTTTTGATGTTTTATTTTATTTTCCTATTCTTTAACATTATTATTTATCATAACATATATTATCGGGTTTTCTTGGGGCTTTCTTGGCAGTGACACTTTAACTATCATCAGAACGTTGGGTCATTTACTTACTACCTTGAGCTTGATAAATCAATGCAGTTTAGCTTGTATTTTTAAACAAATTGTTAAATCTTTCTAATACACATTTTAAAACATAACACATGATTAACTAAACTATAAAACTGAAACCTAAATAAAATGTAATTGTCTGTTTAACTAACATCTTCATAAGTGAGAAGTAATGCTAAACTTCTAGTAAGGACAAAAGCATAAACAATGCTAATACCATTTGGCAAGTTCTCCATGAAGTCTTCATGCTAATGATTAAACTAACAGTTAGGAGACAGTATATTTCAGATTGTGTTCTTTCTATTGATTACAAACATCTAGGTGAACTAAATATAAATGGCTAAAAATTACAACTCTATGTGTAGAAAGGGAGCATAACATCAGTCGAGAGAAATTGGTTTCTCTTTTCTCTCAACACCACCAGAAATGCTTGAAAGAAAAATGTGTAAAAGATAATTTAACTAGAGTTTTTCTGTTTGTAAAGAAGGTTTAGTAGAGTGCAGTCGTTTTCAAGTTACACAATTTAATAAAAGTTAAAAATTTGTGAAGTTTTGCATTAAACTGGAAAATATTTTTTAAGGTATCTTCTAAAATAAAGGAACTAAAACTTTGAACTAGAATGTAGATTTTAATGTCAGTTTGATTTATGTACATTTATATTAAAATATTAATAAATTTTGAATGTAACAAAGTACAATCTTGTGGCAAGCTCAGTACAGGAGCACCTGTAATCATAGGGTTAAACAGTGCCTATAATAAGTGGAGTTAAATTTAGATTCATTTCTTTGTGGTGTAAATAATGTTTTTCAACTTCCAAATTGTTTAGGTGATTAGCTTGTATACATTTTGTATACTTAAAAACAATTTCAATAATAAATAGTTATATGCAACAAAACAGATTTTCATATCACGAAGCATAAATAATAAACTGCTAGATGAAGAATTAATTGTTGTAATTCATGTTTGAATATTAATCAGTTTGTTTTCCCATGGACCTGAATGGTGTTCATTATTTTTGTTTCACTTTTTTTTTTCTTTTACTACTTAGGAATTTAGTTATGTACAGATCTTAATATGTGAGTGACAAATACGCATAGTTGGTAATTTATTAGTGTTTTCTCTGTATAAAAAACAAGAAATGGAAATAGATGTAAAAATCTGTATACTTTTAAATAATTAACATAGTAGTCTGAAGTGATTTGTGATATTGTGTTCAGAATTATGAAAAAAGCTATAACTACACACCAATAAACTTATTTTTAATTTTAAATATAAAAAAAGGAACTTGGTTCTTCTCATTTTTAGGAAACTGAAGAAATCTTAGAAGATGTCCTGCGAGTAGAAGTTTTTCGTCAGACTGTTGCAGATAATGTCTTGGTTGGAAGTTACTGTGCTCTTAGTAACCAAGGTGGTTTAGTAAGTAAAAGCTTTTACACAAATTATTGTAGATATTGTCCTGGTTGAGATTATTGTGCTCTTAGTAAGAAATGTTTTCAACTTAATTTTAAATTAAATAAAAATAATTGAATCATAACATCTATTGTTTTGCATTTTATAAGACATACTGTTGTAATAAAGTATACTGGGTTGACTTTTAATAACATTACATTTTGTAATAATTACCAGATGTATTAATAGTAATTGTTCAGTTACCAAATCTAGAAGACTACATAGTTTTACTTGAGTAAGGAATTTGTTTCTTTTGGAAATATTACCAGTATTAATTTCTTGAGATTTCTCTACAAAACTGGTTGTAAAGTTTTTCATTTCCAACCCATTATAATAAATGCTTCTACACAATTACTTACCTCTACTCATATTTACAGCTATTGTAGATTTGACTGGTGTCTAGTGCAGTGTTTTGTCACTAAGCTTGAACTTCTACCTAATTTCATATATAATATACATATTACCTGGTTCAGCTACATTTAAGCATGCAAATTAAGATATGACAACCCTCTACCAACAGGAACGTGATGCACCCTTTTGTTGTAGCTGACTCCTTTTCAGTTTGAACCATCTTAACTTCTTAAATTGCTATGACTGTATTAACACCTAGTGCTAAAGTTTTCCTTTTTGACAGTCTGCAGTTACTTTGAATTTTACTTTCCAAAGTATTGTCTTATGAATCCACATATGAGTTCAATTTAATTTTGATTGTGAATTCTCTTGCTTATGCAGTTTTTGTAGTAAATTTTTAAGAATTTACAATTTATTATCATTACGCTAATGACTATTAACAGTATTGTCGATTACCAACCCGTGACAGTGGCTGAAGGGGTTGCAAAGAAGATATTGGTAATAGTTCAGTGGGAGATGGCTTTTTTCATGTGAGCAAAGTGTCTCTTTATTAACACAAAACTGTGCCATTACCTGAAGATTTACATCAATATGACGTGGTTTTGGATTGCTTTTTCCCTCTCCCTTCATTTGTTATGCAGACATGTTCTTAGCCTATTGAATCATCTAGGCCTTTATCTTCCTTTTTTAATTTAATTTCATAGGTATGTTCTGTTTTGTCTTTGCCATCAGTGTCATGTGACCCCTCCCTTTCATTATTAGTACCTAGGTTGTTTTTTATCTCCCCCTTCACATGATATTGGGGTCCATGCAGTCAGGTTTACAGAGCATGTACTTGTAGGGGTTGGTATGCTGCACCCACACTTACTATAGAAGTTCATGTACATGCTTATCATTATATTACAAATCTATTTTTGGATCCCCAACATTTGGATTCTCTTCTTCACTTATGGGGATCTGATGCTTCAGTGCATTTTTTCCCAGGCACAGTTAGCCTGACTATATCCCTTAACACTCCTACGAAAAAAATATTTACATCCACTAAAGTGATTTTGGGGCCTATCAGGCCCCATATATTTTTCCAATAGAAACACAGTGATTTAGCAACATTCATTACAAACAACTTTAGAATGGCTCTGACAAACATTTTTTTTACAATTTGAGCAAACAATTTTCGACTGTCTATCTTTTGATCTGCCACACAAATGGCATTGTCCTCTTTTTGCCCTCTTTGCAGGCGGTTCACATGAGGTTGTTTTGTCATTATCTTTGCAGTACATTTCTTTTATTTCAAGCACCAATTGCCGTATAAATTCTCTTCTGGCTCTTGATTTATGTTGACGAAGAAATTCTGGATGTTTTGTCGAGTATAGAACAAAAGCATTGTACGCAGCAAGATGTAGAATGTTATAGAATATGCAGACTGACCAGCGCTTTGATCGCCTCTTTGTTGTATAATATCTCACCAGTTGATCGAGAGTGTCGACACCTGCCTTCGTTGCATTGTAAAGACTGACGATTTCGGGCTTTCCATTCTCTTCTACTTCACCAGACTGATGCTGAGAACTCAGTAGTAGCACATATTTTCCTGGTTTGTCTGAGTTTCTGAGAAGAGTGATGTCGTCATGGTAGAAAAACTTTGGTGATAACTCTCTAGATTTTGCATTTATTTCAGGAGGCAGGAAGGTTCTTGATTTCCGTACGGTTCCAACAAGTCCTGTTCTTTTTGTTCGTAGGTACTTGGCAAGTGTCATTGTTGTGAAGAAATTATCTGTCGTTATTGTCCTTCCTTTTCCAAGAAATGGCTGACTCAGTTCTCTGACTATTCTTTCTCCTTGATTTGTTTCTGTCGTATTTCCAACCTTTCCAGTATAAATTTGAGCGTTGAGGAGGTAACTTGTCTTTGCATCTGTTAGGCACCAAATCTTTATTCCGTATTTGCCTGGCTTTGTCAGAATGTATGTTCTGAAGCCAACTCTTCCTTTGAAGTTACATAGTTGTTCATCCACTGTCAGGTATTCGCTTGGGTTGTAACTGTTTTTGCAATTTTCAATGAAAAAATTCCAGACTCCAGAGATGGCGGCATCTTTGATTTCTCTATTTCTTTGAGAGTGGATGTCAAATCTGATTTTTGAGCACATTGTTTTGAATTTGTCTTGTGTAATCAGTTTTTAAAAAATGGCAAACCGAATTCGGTTGAAAACATTTTGTCTATCGATGCATTTTTGGATTTGCTTATTCCAAGGAAAAGATTAGCTGCGATCCATTTCCAGAGGTCTTCTTCAAAAATTGGTTCTTTCATGACGGTGTTTGTTGAGTGAATGATCTGTTCCATCATATTATCAGAAATGAAAATTTTGAATGTTTCGAATGGTGTAGAGACTCTTGGAGCAGCTTGCCTTGTAATGCCTGGGTTCCCATTGAATATATTGAGAGCTGCGGTTCTCCTGTTGATCCTTGAAGGTGTTGTTGAATAACTAAAATTCTTATCTTTGGACAAAAGTTCGTTCACTGGCATCGTAGTAAGATCTTCTTGATTACTTTCTTCACTTTCAGAAGGGTACGGCAGGATTTGTTCATCATTTTCGGCTTCAGAAGGATCATCATCACAACTTTCAGAGTAGTCTTCGACATTATCATGTTCACTTTCATCGTCGGATGGTTTTCTCAGTAAATGTACAGCTTCATCAAGAGATATCATTTTTGACACGGTTTGAAGATTTCAGCTCCTATATATATAGGATTTGTGGATTCTTCTAGAATATTCTAGAAGCTTCAAGAATATTCTAGATTATTCTAAATACTTCTGTAAAGTTTCTAGAATGTTCTAGAACAGGCGTGGGCAAACTAGGCAATAACCAGGACCATCTAAAATTATTGTTGGAGTAGAGTTATTATCCTAAATATCCATCTTTTGAAAAGAAGTTGTAAAATTAATATATTTTTACTATAATTTGCTTTTTTCAGTTGCCCAGGCCTGTTCTAGAATTATTCAGGAAATAATTTTTATAAGAAACATTTTTATGTTTCTTGATCTGGGGCCTAATAGGCCCCAAAATACCCTTAGTGGATGTTTTAAAATTTTTTTAAATATTATTTCGCAAATGTCTGAAAAGTCAAAATATTATTGCTCCTTAAAATATAAAGGGATAGGGTCAGTTAATGGCAATTTGATTTAAATACAAAATTATTAGCCTAATATTAATAACCTTTCAAGTTGCTCTGGGGCCTATTAGGCCCCAATTTTTGTAGGAGTGTTAAAACACTTCATCATTTGTTCTCTATACATGTGTTAATTGAAGTTTCCCATCACTTTCACAAGGGGTTTTTAGCAGAATCCCACACTTTTAAAGTTCTTGTTTCCTGTCCTCATTCTTCCTCTTCTGTACAAGTTCCTCCTTCTCAAACCACATTTATACATGGTATCACTGTTTACCAATGTCTTGCTAAGCATTAGCAGTACCAGTTACTACACTATGGCTTACAAGTTGGTGCAGGCTAGATTAGCTTGTTTGTCAAGGGTGTAGGAGAACCTTATTACTGATCTTTGGATATTTTTAGTTTTGTCAGAAGGACTTTTCTTCTTTTCTTCTCACCTCCTTCCTCATACCCTATACTATTTTTTTCTTTCCCGCCTCAAGATCTTATCTCTTGACAGCAACTTTTCATTAAGTGTGCCAGCAAACAGGTATCTCCTGTTCTTCCAGGATTTTATACCTAACTTTTGTCTTCCAAATAAGATTGGAGATTGGCATCCTGTTATAAATTCTTCCCATTTGAATCACTTTCTTGATAAACCTCAATTCACTATGGAATCCTACCTGTCTCTGAGATGGGCTTTTCTTCCAGGGTTTTAATGTGATTAGACATGTCCAATGCTTATCTACATATCTTTGTTACTCAGTCTTCACATTGTTATCTACATTTTCATGCTGTTATTGATACAATGCAATTTCTATCTAATGATTTATTTATTTGCTTGATTCCTACATTTTTGTGGGCTCAGTTTTCATCATTATATTAATGACTGGCTTCTTCTGCATAGTCTTCCATCCACCAACTTATTTTCAGGGAAGCTGCTCAGGTGGGTTAGATTATCAAGGTGGAGAAGTCTGTTGTTTTGTTCATCTGGAGGTATTTTTCATCTTGCACCTCAGTTGAACTCAGCCTTCTTTTCTTTGTCTGTGAGCGATGGAGCTTAGTTTAGAGTAAAGTGGTGGTCTTATGCCAGATGCTGTAGATCTGGACTGAACCTTTCCATTTATGCTGCAGTTCACACTCTGGCTGGGAACCTCCTCTCCTACAGCCACCTCAATGTTAGTTTCTGGGCAACTGGTTCTTATTGGAGCTTGATTAACCAACATACTCTTAGCATGTGAATGGGCTGGGAACTTTCTCCAGTAACAAAATGGATGTTACATTACCAGTACTGACTGCTTTTGAACTGGAATTGACCTTGCTCATTGCATTTCCATCTTTTTGATGTTGTCCAAATGTACATTCCTGGGGTGTTCATTGTTTGTGGTTCTGTTGAATTTGCAATCACTTTGGCTTATGTTTTCAGAATGGAGGTTTCTCTTCCGTTTTGGTTCCTAAGTCTGAAGTGAATGATTGAGGACCCTTCTCCTACGAGGATCTGGTTTAGTTCCTCTAAATGCCTCTTGTTTGAACTGGAGTTGGCATCCTAGTTATGGACCAATGCACACTAGGCATTCTAATCACATTCATTTTCCTTTTGCATTTTGGTTGGATAGCTTGTTCTGCCCTTTGGCTGCATCACAAAATCAATTGGCTCCTCTTGGGCAAAGAGAATACCTGTTTAAAATGTGGTCTGGTTTCTAACAAGTGTTTTCTGTACATAGTAGTGGCACAATCCATTAATATTCTTCAGGCACTTTTGAAAGGTGTTCATCTAGGTAATATTACACCAGTCCTGCTAGCTGTGACTGTGAGAAGAGGTAATAGTTTTGGGAGCTAATATTTTTGTATGCTGAAAATGTATATACAGTTGATACCTCTTCTGGTGGTGTTTTTAATGCCTGATCTCAAAGTGAAGACTGGGTTCAAACTGTATAGAGGGAGTCAGTTGCAATAGGAAGATGGGTCACAGCCCTACTGGTGTAGGGCTTTTGCATGATTAAATGCAGCTGAATCCCATGGTATATACCTGGAATTAGGTGGGAGTTTAAGACTAGTGGTGAGTGAAAACTGTGCACTAAAGGGCAGTCAAATCAAGAACAGCTGTAACTGCAAATGGAAGTAAGTATCTATTAGAAATATATTATCAGTGTAGAAAAAATACTAACTTTCAACTAAAGGATGAAGTAAATCTCCTAGAAGATCTATTTGCAACAGACTCGTATTTGGAAAGTTTGTATATACTTAACTTCTGCAGTAATAAAATTATCATAATCAATATTAAGCATGCTTGAACTAAAGAAATTGTTCTTCACTTTTAATTTTTCTTAAAAGCCTTAATAAGATACTGACTTTTTATAATGCTGGAACAAAAATGAAAGCCGTCTCTTTCAATCTACACAATAAAGGTACATCCTCGAACTTCATTGGAAGATCAGGATGAACTGTCTTCTCTCCTCCAAGTCCCCCTAGTGGTAAGTTGAATACAAGATTAGTATAAAGTTGCAAGTGATGGTTGTTAACGTTAAGGATGTTAATTACATTATTCAATGGGAATGCATAAAATGTTAATATTTTGTGCCATGTAATTTGAAAAATTAGTGCCTGTAAATGCAGTTGGGAATTGAATTAATTTATTATTTGATATGAAAAGTTTTATATCGTAAAAGCTGAAAAGCTTTTTAATATAGATTATCATGTGTTAGGTTTCTTGTCTTCTAGCATGTAAATTTTAAATTATTGCCAGATTAGTCTGATACTGAGAAAAGTGTGTCATGTACACAATACCGTAAGTATGTAAACCAGTGTTACATAATCCTCATAGCAAAAATACATTTTTCTTCCATTTTTATATTTAGTGAGTTTAAAACAAAATTGAAGGATTCTAATAATACCATATCAGGCCCATTGAGTGGTACAGTACCTGATCAAGATCTACAACAGTTATTAAACTTGTAGTATTAGCTGGTCCTTCAGTAAACAGAATTGGTTTATGCACAAATATCTTAAGTTTTGAGTCAACTTCATGGTAATTTTTTCTTAACACTTAATGAAATAATGCTAATAAAATAATAACTAATGAACCCTATGTAATTACTAGTAGTAAGTTAAGTAGAAAATAACAGCTATACTTTCAAGCTTTTATTAAGTAAAACCATGTGAATATTGATCAAGTTTTCACTGTTAAATAAACTGTGTGAACATATACTTAAGACTTGTGGCACCCATATCTTCATTTTTTTTTTAAAATAAAGTCTTTAGCATGGACATTGTCCTAAAATAAAACTACAAACAATTGGAAAAACTGTTTTTGCTAGGGTCCTAAATTATTGTAAACAAAGGCATGGTGAAATCAAGTTGTCTATGATTATAAGTTACCTAAGTCTCTTTCTTGGAGACAGCATGACTTGGAAGCATTGCTTTGGACTCGTAGTTAGATGGTTGTGAGTTTAAGGATTGCTTGGTATTTGTTGTGCCCTTGAACAAGACACTTTACCTAAGTTGTTACAGTCTACTTGTCTATTAGGTTGGGGATAACCTGTGATTGACTGGTATCTCATTTAAGAGGAATGTCAGCATTCTCATTTGCTTGTGTTAGTTAAATCACTGTTCAGTGCCAGATCCTGTGCATCATCTAGGTATGGAAAGAATTTGCTTTGATTTCTAACCTTGTATATCCTTCTAACAACTTAAGCAATACATGGTTTTAAGTCATTATAAACCTCTTTTTAAGTCCCATGACATTCTAAGTACTGTAAACATGTTAAGACTTGTGACATCTCACATCACTGTATTCCTTTTTGTTTAAGTTTTATCACATTCTAAATCACTAAACCACTTGTTTAGGTCTCATGATATCCTGAGTCACTTTAAATATCTTGATTAGGTCATAATACCCTGGGTCACTGTAAACCTCTTGCTTAGGTCTCATGATTTCCTAAGTCACCGCAAACTTCCTGTTTAGATTTCATGACCTCCTAAGTCACTGGAAACCTCTTGTTTACGTCCCATGATGTCCTGAGTCACTTTAAGCATCTTGTTCAGTTTTTGTGGCATCTTATAACTGTAAATTTCTCATTTAGGTCTCTCAGCATCCTAAGTCACTCTAAACATCTTGTATGGATTTCTGTGGCACATCCATCATAAGCTTGATATTCAGTTACATGTCAGGAACCAGTGTTCTGTGCCCTTCCTGCCAGACTATTATATCAAAAAATTTCTAATCAAAATAAAGGTTTTCAGCAGTATTTTTATTTTTTAAGACTTGACTTGGTAGGTGGAAGTACTTTTAGTGTAGGCCATATTATATTTTCACCAATACCATGACATCTACTTTTGTTTTGGAATAATCCACATAGTAGTGATCACAACCATAGACCAGTTGGCTGAATAAAAACCAGTAAATCATTGTTGGCCTGTTCCCATTCTCTTACAGCCAGTGTATCTACCAGTATCTGCATTTGGTGTAAGACATTGCTCGAGAAGAGTTGCAGTGAATTAGGGGTGCTGTTGAATGTCTGTCATAGATTTACATATAATAACTTTGATACTAAATGTGAAAGTAATAGACATATAACAACTACAGTCGAGTATTGTTGCTTAACTTAATTTTTAAAAGCTATTACATTTAAACTATTATTACAGATAGAAAATTTCTTAAATCTCATTTGGTGCAACAAAATCTTTACCAATCTCAAACTGATAAAGTTGTAAATATTTGATATTATTTACTTATAAAATATACACTGATTCTGACATTAGGCAGGTACTGTGAACCGAGGTAGTGATGTTATTGGTGCAGGTCTGGTGGTTAACGACTGGTCTGCTTTTTGTGGTATGGACACAACTAGTACAGAACTTTCTGTGATTGAAAGTGTTTTCCGACTGAATGAAGCTCAACCTAGCAACATTTCTACTAATATGAGAGCATCACTTATAGAAAGGTTTGATTTTATTGTAATTTTTATAGTATCTAATTATGAAGAAGTTTGTAATGATTTGCTAGAAAGAAATGATAAAAAAAAATCGAGATCCTGCACATTTCTGAACTTAGTTTGAGGAAAGTGCACAAAAATACTTTGAATGTGTGAATTGTTAACACACTAACCATAAATTTTTAAAGAATATACACCAAGTTCTCACCTCTTTCAAGTAACTGTCAGATTGTCATTTTGTAGTTTTTTATACATCCATTTTTGTACAAATAATCAATTTGAACATTTTGTTTCCATTATTTAAAATTGTTCTCTGCCTATACATTTATGACTTGTACTTAATGTATAGTCTTGCAAGCTAAAGGTTTGGTACAACAAAGCAGGAACTGTTGAATGTTAGAAATATAGTTTTTGAATTTAGGTAGTGTACTTATGTGAAGTCTTCTTGGTCTGAACATCCAAAGACCTTGTGTAGACTACTTATATGAAGACTTCTTTGATTCTTGGTTTCAACTTCCAAGGACCTTGGGTAGACTACTTATGTGAAGACTTCTTTGATTCTTGGTCTGAACTTCCAAGGAGCTTAGGTAGTGTACTCATGTGAAGTTTTTGATACCTAGTTTGAACTTCTAAGGACCTTGGGTAGGACTACTTATTTGAAGACTTTGATTCTTGATCTGAACTTCCAAGGACCTTGGGTAAACTACTTCTTTGATTCTGGGTGTGAACTTCCAAGGACCTTAGGTAGCCTACTAATGTGAAGTCTTCTTTGATTCTTTGTGTTTTTTTAACTGATTAAGGTAACTTTGAGATGAGAAAATGAAAAGTTTAGAAACGTGAATCCTGGCCTTTTCATGTACAGTGTTACTTCTTGGGTAAGTTTTAAGTAATATACACACACTATTATACGTTTTCACTTCTCAAGTTAAGAGTTGTAAACTGGAAATACAGAAGCTTATATTAGATACAAAAAAACTAGAAAATGGCCAATTGAGATCTGAGGTTAGCAATATCTATTCTAACACAATTATGTCAGTGGTAGAGAGTTTCAAACCTTCCTGTGGAATGAAATGATATAAAGATTTTACTCTTAAGAAACATTAACTCATCGATAATATTATATATACTATTGGTTTGAATAAAAAATTAGGGATAGAGCAAGACAACCCTTCTATAAATTTGCAAAAGTATCAGAAGTAAGCATTTCAATATTAGACAATTATATGACGTGAATTTGCAAATTTTATTACTTTCCACTTACAAATATTCTGTTATCCTGAGGTGAACTGTGTGATACAAGTTCATCAATGAATCAAGATGATTTGTTTTTTTAGATTTGAATGTATGTATGTGTGTATTTCCTGTGAAATTTATAAGAATGTTTTGTTTTGTTTTTCAGTCTGGCATGAATTGAACAGAAACTACATCACCAATTCACTTGGTTTGGATTAAGTACAATTGTGACAATGTTTTAAAGTGTTGTTTTTTTCATTTTCGGTACTGAATCTTATACCCATGATAATGCATGTACTGTATTGAAATAAAAAAACAAGAACAAAAAATACTGCTTAATTATTGTAAATGTAACTAATAAAATGGTAAACATTTTTCATACAGAACCTAAAACAGTTTCTGTATTCAAGGTAAAGTGTTTTGATTTTATAATTTCACTGATAAAACTAGTTAAGTTTTCATACCAAAATTAAACTATTATTGAAAAGAGAGGTAAGATGTTTTGTTTTGAATAACATTTAAAAATTTACATATATGTTATGAAAGTTCTTTAATGAACAGTTTTGTTGATTTTTGTTGTATTTTCACATTTATGTAGAATATACACAATTTTTCTTTTTATCATCCCCAATTGATTAAAAGAGAAAAATATACTTGTATTAAATATTTTAATTCCTATGATCACTTATAACTTTGCACAACAATTAGTCTGACAATGCTTTCTAGTGATAACCTTGGGTTGTTCAACAGTTTTTACAGTAAAGTTTTAACAATTTATATTGAATCTCTGAAATAAGCAAAGTAAAATGTTTGAATGTTACTTAGCATCTTAATACACATTTCAACGGCTAATTGGTGTACTAGCGTATAATACATCAGTATTCAAACTGCTTCACACAGTTACTCTAATGTTGGTCTTCCAGCTCTAAAATACACTTTGTACACTTTCCAACCACAAGACTATGGCAGAGTTGAATTTAGGTTGATTCTACATTGTAGCCAGACTTGAAATAAAAATGTATCTCAAATGGCTGGTATGGGTATTAACCTGAAGACTACCTAGGAAGGTCAAAACATTGTTCTCATCAATAAAAGTGTTAGTACCCATACCAGCTGTTCTGAAATACATTATAGCCAAATATTGGTATCATTTTCACTGCTAACTTTTTAGTTTATCTTCACTACTGAAAATAGAATTCCTGCATTACATCCTGAATGACAATAGATTTCTGTTTTTCCCCAAATTGAATTGTAAAAATAATTGGTGTAATATTGTTTTTTACATTCACCTGAGCTACAACTTAACATAGAACAAAATTATGTTGACGTTAACCCAAGACAGGAGACCATATACAACATGAATTACTATATTACATATTTCTCTCTCACTGTGGAGCATTAGGTCACATCCAGAGCAATAACCTGTTGCTACCAATGACTATAAGCTACACTTTGCTGACAATATCATATAGTATGGTACAGCTGTTTTCCCAGTACTTTCACAATACCATCACAAGAAACCTTTCAGAACAATCAAGTAACTAACTTTTGCTTATAACCTAGATATTTATTTTAAGTCACATTTTAAGCTAGATAGACCCATGAGGTACTAAGTTTTAAACCATATGGCTACAGTGCCCTTGTACTTACTACTTGTTTTATTATTCATATACTAAAATTTGACAACTGGTAAAAACAAAAGGCACTTAAGAGTTTTACGCATTTTATAATCAAATTGAAAATACTACTACTTATTTAAAAAGTAATTAATAAATAGTTAATTATTTAACTCATGCTGTAATTCTTCATTATATTTAAATTATACCTACATTCTTCCTGGTATAATGTAGTATTGAACTGGCATTATATAATTAAGAATTCTGACAGAAAGACGCATCAGTACCTTAGTCATTCTGAAAAAAACATTGTGACACACTGCTTACCAAAAAAACTTTTAAAAGGTAAGTCATTTTGATAACTCTTTTGCTATAACATAAATTATGAAGAAAGAATTGTCACTCAACTGAGAAACACTCCATATGTTCACAACACTTTAACATGTGTTTGACCAAAATTTAAAAACAATAACAGGAAGATTATTCTACTTTACTACAGACAACTTTACTTCTTAGAATTATAACATTGAAAATAAAGAGTAATCAATTTTTTATTATTTAGCATTACTCTACTTACATTACCATATTAGTTCCTATGACCTTTCTCTGAAAAAATGAACAAAGAAGTCTAATAAATATATTTTCAAAAGGAGAAAGATGGATAACAGGAATGGTTTTTACAAGAGAATTCTCATTTTAATAAATTATAAACCAACAGTTCTAGTAACAATCCCTTTTAACTCTCACATGCAACATACAACCACCAGACTTTTTAATAAGATTATTCATAATTAACTGTATCCTAGCTGCTCCAAGTTTAGCAAAAAAAAAATCAGTAAAATATGTAGATATTACCTGTAATGAATTTCATTCAATTAAAATCCACCTTTCTTTCATGTCTAGTAAAATACACTTTTCAAATCCAATCTGAAGGTAAAAACTATATTTAAAAAATATGAAAATTGTTGGAAAAATTTAAGACTAAGAAATTGTGTGAATAAAAAGAAAGTATTAACATCTATTATTATAAAAGCAATTCAATTTTTACCAGTGGTAATTATGTATAGTGCAGTTTGAAGCTCACATAGTTTTGATTCTTTATGTTGCACTGCAATTGAGAAAATGAAGATGAAAAAAAACACACCACATGTACACGAACCACATACTAGTGCTTTCCACAAACCCACTTCAGATCTTCACACTTTCGTACCTCTGCAAGATCTCTGACAGATCGATGTTGGCATTGACAGGCATAAGATCTCCAGCCTGAAAAATAAATGTTTGTTAACTTTGGAAACAATACAGTTCCTTAAAATGAGTATTTAATCAGTTATTTATTATATACTATCTGAAGATAAAACTAACAATGTTATTTTTGAAGGATTTTGTACAGTGTTTTTAAGAAAGTAGGTTAATCCATTTACTTTATCTTTCCTAAACATGTGAAACATTTGAGAGCTGTAATCTATACGGCACGCTCGCATTCAACTGTAGGAGGCAGTCCATTACCTTATGAGAGAAATCAGCACTCAGTGCATTAATAAAATACTAGTGAACAAAAAATTTCAAGCCATTCAAGCATTGTTATTTTAATTTTTGTAAATTATGGCTCATGCTTTGGTGTATCTGTAAACAGTCATGCCTCATTCTACAAACTTCAATATTAAAAATGTATATAAATACCGTAGACTTTTTATCTATTTTTATGACAATAGTATGAACATTTGGAATAAGTGTCTCTGATGTGAAGATCATATAAAATGACAACACAAGTCATATAATTTGGTTAATACAACACTCACAATGAAAAAAAATAGTAATGTTTAATGTGCAAAAAACGACAGACCTTTGTACATATATTACTTTAACTGTAATTTTTGTCTGCATCATCAAATTGTGTGAAAATTTTGGATAAAATTACAATGCATTTGCTCATAATGCTGTTAAAACAAAAATGCTTATTACTGTTAGGTGTCAACAATAACAGCCTAAAATTAATTAATTTTTATTAACTTTCAAAAAGTCCTAAAAATTAATACTTATTTCATTACCTTTGAATTTAAAATGTCTATTTTTTATTTTATGGAATTTTTTTTAAGATTTAGTGAAAATGTAGACTTAGCTTTTAATAAGATTTTTCTCTTGACAAAGGAAATAATTTAATGTCCTTAGTTTACTTTTCTTGTTTAAATTCTTAAAAATTACTTTGAATTTTTATATTTCTATTTTAAAACTCAAACGCATGATCTAAATCTACATGTATACTTTTTTTTTTTTTGAAATGACAAAGGACTGGTGTTTTGAACATAAGGGCTGAGATTGGCCTAGTGTGTCACACTAAAGATGAATGCTGAACATTCAGGTAGTGAAAGTTGTAACTGTGACAGTCAATCCTGGTATTCAGTTAAAAGTACTTTCATATTAAGTAGAGGGTGCTGCTGGCTGATTGCCCTCTCTATAATTAATAGTTCTAAATTAGGGATTGCCATGCTTGAGTTTTAGAGGCAATGACCTAGCCACATACTTTACTATCAATCTTATTACTGGAAAAATATTTCGAAATCAACATAAATTTTTAAAATAAATTCAACAACAATAATAATAATATGTAGTACTGAGCAAAGTGTGATATTAAGTAAATTGGTATTTGTTATCTTAACAGTGTATTTGATATTCATGTAACCTAAAAATTTCTGAAAGGTACTTGAAGAAATATCAACATATACTAACACTTCTAAGAAATTTATTGAAACACTTGAAAAATATTTTATAAAAACTCATTATGAATTACTGATAAAGAAACTAATCTTAAATTTAATGTAGCAGCTATAACAGATTGATCAGAAGTGCATTTAAAAAGAATGTTATTTATATTTTGTATAAATATGCTACTATAGCCCATTGATATAATTAGTATATAACAGTAAAAGTATTTAAAAAACAAATATATTATTCAGAGAACAAAACTGAACAATTAGTACAGTATTCAACAAACCATGATACCTAGAGCAACAAAATGAAAAAAATTAGTGGTGTGTGTCACCAGGCAGTTAGCTTTCCTCTAGTCAGCAGTTCCAAACCAGTATATGTTGTACAGCCTTAGTAGCTTTGTCATAACAAAAACAGGGTGAGCAGGTTTGGTAGCAATATTTCAATTACACAGATAATAATAATCAGAAACTATTAATTTTGGTTTGATCATCATTCTCTTTGAGAATCAATATAATCAGAATTTTGATTAATTAATGGTTAGAATAATCAGTAACACTAATTTCAGTTATCCTTCCTCCTTTAAATACAGGTAAGTACATATTTCACATAAACTACATTACCAATGTATTTTAATAAACTTATTATGTAAACATATAACTAGCATTTTTATATCACCTAAGTTTTAGTTCAAAAGAAAATATTTAAATTCTCAATCTTAACTCGTCTGTGTCACGACACACTAGCACCCTGAATTTCCCATTTTAGATTTTCTTTCTACCCTTAGATGATTTTCTTATTATCTAACTAAAATATAGACACTACTATTCATATTGACAAAAAACCAGAACTTATTCTCAGAACTTCCAATCTTCTCTGTTTAGTAAGATATAAATGCAAATGTTATACAACTCGAATATAATTTTGTATTTCAAAAAATGTCTCTTCCATTGTTACTGAATTATTTATAAACAAAATAATTAATGGCCTTTTTCTTTGCAAAATTTCTTTAGTTTTGGCACTTGCAAGTAGATATTTAATCTCAGTTTTGCTGTTTGTGGTCATCATGTTTTGTCCAAGCAATCAGCAGAACTTTTAATCTATTTGTAGCTTAGTTAGAGAGTCAGTTCAATTAGAGTAGTCTTAAAGCATTCATTTTGATACATGATAGTTTTTCTTGTGTTATAAAATACATATATGAAATAAATATGAATAATTTTGTGAACAACCAACAGTGTTACAAAAAAGATTTAGAGGCTTTGTTCATTGACAACAAAAGCTCCAAGTTTATTCTTACATTTCTTGTTTTTCATGTATATGTTTTAGTTGCTGTTATAAAAGTAACGAAAAATTAGGAACTTACTGAGTTAGAATGAAAAATTTTAATAAAAAATATTTAACAGGTCTCCTTGGAACCAAAAGGTGTCTTCACACTACAATTTGTTAAATATTAAAAAGTTCAGATCAGATACTTCTGAAGAGGATAGTTTTGGGAGTATCTTTTCAAGACAGATTTTCATTTGTTAACTGATAAATGTTTAAGTAAAATTCAGTATCCCCAAGTCACCATACTAGTTAAGTACTAAGGTTTAACCACTGGAAGTAAATTTAGTATATATCAATAAAACCACATTCTCATCATCATTAATTAAACAGTTGCCAACCTTTTATGTTTCTGCTATCATATTTTAGCTTTCAGTTGATCTCATGAGGGAAAACCAAAGTATCATAATAGTCAGGAGTAGGATCAGCAGTTACTACCACTTTAAAAGCAGCTACAGGCATAATACTGAACTGAGCTTGCTACACAATATCCACTAATATAGTTATAAATGGTTTCTGAGTATCTATGCATGTCATTTAGAGACTTCCATGCTTCTTGTACTTGGAAGCCTGTGATGCACTGATAGATTTCAACCACCTTACCACTTCAAATCACTTTTCTCAGCCCCAACACAAAAAGGGCATGGAAAATGCCTTATTTTTAACCACTTAAAATGTCCAAAAATTTCAGTACAAATTGAGAAAAAGTGGTGTTTTTTTCCCAACAAAAATATCCCTCACTAGCTTAGCCATTAAACTAACGAGAGTTTTTTACGAGCACCTGCTTGTTTCTCCCCCACAATCAAAATAGTCCTCAAATAATTTTTTATAATAATTAAAGTACTTTACTTACTCTTCCAATAACATTAATCTCAAGCCTAAGCTTTCCTTTATTTAGAGATTAAGTTTATCATTGACCTTTGTTAAATAAAAAGTTTTGTGTTATATTCAATACCCTAGCATGTACACATGATGTGTCATGGTTGTAACATGACCACTTGTTCATAGAAAACTGTCCCAGTAATAAATGTTGTTTTTTTTTAAATAGACAAATGATTTTCATGTACTATGAGATGGTCAAAGTACATCTGTAAAACTAAGCAAAAGCAGATATGAAGGGTTAGTAGCTTATGCTGTTAAAACAGGTAAATGTAACTGTACATTACAATATGAAATTACTGTAACAAGAAAAAAAAAGTAATTTTATTTTGTATTTTTTGACTTATAATTTACCATAAATTGCTGATTTTTCTATAGTCAGTATGAATGTACAGAAAATAACTGACAAAATATTAAGTTTAGCTGAAAATACTTTTAACAGTCACTTATGAGTTTTATAGATTATGTAAATTAAATATGAAAACCTTAATGTGAAAGTACTTATTTTTATTTTCAAATTGAAAAATACACTCTTCCAGATTTACTCAGATATACCTTTGGAAATTCACTAACAAATTTTGGTATCAAAACGTTTCACAGAAGTCTTATCTTTTGTGTACAACAGACTTGTAATGTTTAATAAAAGCTTGCCAAATTTCATGAAGATAAACCTATTATCTTTAGAGTTACAGTCTATATAGTTTCACTGTTATGAGGTCAGTCAAAATTACTAAGCCTGAATAAAGAGTCAACTGATTTAATCATAATTTTTTTAATTGAATAATATAGAGGAACTCACTGATGTTATCACTGCTTGTATGTAATTGATTAAATCAACCCAACAGAGGATAAATTTAACTCGAACAATAATGGAAAGAAACAAACAAATGCATAGCCAACACAATATTTTTATTTACAATAACTATTTTTATAATTTAGTGGCTGCTTTACAAATGTCTGTTGATTTTACACATTGCTCAAGTGAAAGAGGCCTTTCTTAAAGATTCACACATGGTAAAGACAAGAGAAAAATTATTTTACTGTGTGAAATGTAAACAAAATGTTAAAAGTGGAGTACACCAAAATCTAATGCTGTACATGTTACTGACAATTCCAAATAACATTCATAGAGTAAAAAAAATAGCCATTGAGGTGGGCTTAACTCTCCCAAGAAATGTCAATTTATAACCACTGGTATATACAATCATTGCCCAAGTAAAATGATTAATGCATGTTTACAATATTTAGTTAAAAAGAATGTCATTATATGTAGAACACCTATGTGAAAATTGTAAAATGTCACGTGAATATACTAACTAAACATTGATTCCAAACTAGTTGTCACAGTACAGTACAATTCGTGAATATGTTTTATTCAGTACACAAACTTACCAGGTTTATGGCTAAGCTTTTTCTTAACTCTCTGGAAGTCTGGCATGTTGTTCCTCAAAAATAAGTAGTCTGTAGACTGATCCCAACAGTAGTTGTCAAACATAGTAACATTGAAATCACATGACAGGCAGCGAAGATTGCTGCAAGCTCTGTTCAGATTTTAAAGATTATAAATTTAGATAAAATACAGCTTATAAAACTAGTTAGCCATTAAACTAACACATTATGACAAGTACCTGCTTTTTCTCCCTCACAAGTACTTTACTTACTTTTCCAGTAACATTAATCTCAAGCCTCAGCTTTCTTTTATTTAGAGATTAAGTTTATAATTAACCTTTGTTAAATTCTTAAACCAATTAAAATGAACAACAATCTCACATTCTCTTGGGCATGTTAAAGTATACATTAAACTTAATAGAAGATCTTAGATTAGTATTTTCTTTCACTTACATTAACAACTTTCTTTTATTAGAACTGGTATAACACTGATAATAAAAAAGACAAGTAAATAAATAAATAAACTATAAATAAGGAGAGTAAGAGCATGGCTTCAGTCCTTAAGTCAAAGTAAAAACCACAAGTGACAATTAGGTTTAAACACACATCTCAACTGATTATCCAAATACATTCTTCTAATAATAATTTTATATTTTCTTGATAATTAAAGAATATTTACCCAAGTAAGATAAACTGGTAACTACAAGATATTTACAAAAACTTCAAATATAATTGGTTTAATTGTTTTGGAATTTTGCACAAAGCTACTCGAGGGCTATCTGTGCTAGCCGTCCCTAATTTAGCAGCATAAGACTAGAGGGAAGGCAGCTAGTCATCACCGCCAACTCTTGGGCAAATAGTGGGATTGACCATCACATTATAATGCCCCCACGGCTGGGAGGGTGAGCATGTTTGGCACGACGCGGATGCGAAACCACGACCCTCAGATTACGAGTCGCACGCCTTGACGCACTTGGCCATGCCGGGCCAGAATTGGTTTAATAACACTTTGTTTATTTAAACAATTCTAAAGTATTCTATAACTTACAACGAGAAAAATCATGTTTTCATAAAAAACACTTTGTTACTATTAAATTAATCGTACAAAACCTCTTATGTGCTAGATATTTTGTAAGTACAATTAGTGTTTTGATTACATTTTCCTTAAACATATTCAGATTTAAACTTGCGAATTTGAAGTAAATAATTATAAATATACTTTTGTGGCGTGCTTTACATTTGAATGACCATTATTATTACCAATCAAAGTGTCTAAGAATGATATTTTATGGTTTTCCTAATGTTTGACATCAACCTTATACTGCTACATCTACCATACAAGTATACAGAAGGCACTGGGAAGCTTGTTCAGAGTTCTCAAAAATGGCAAAAGTGTCATCAACATATTTATGACAGTAGAGAGGTTGAAACTGTTACAGGCAGATTCCTAACTATAGTTTCTCATAAAAACACAATAAAATTGGCTAAAGATAGCATCAATCTTGAACCTACAGCAACACCATCAACCTAATTATTAAGCTTTCTATTCATGCCAAAACAAGATTATGTAATGATAATGTTCATTAGATTTTTTTTTAAATGATTTAAGTAGTCATACTGTTAGATACATCAATGTTAATCAAGAGATTATCTGGATGGTCTTCTAAAGATATAATTACGTAAAATAAGTCTACATCAAAACTGGAACAGTACAGACTACTGTCAAATTTCAACTGTCTGTGTATAATGAGAGAGTTTAAAGCTAATCTTTAAAATGAATACATTAGAGATAAACCTTTTCAAAAGTTCAACTAAATAAAATAGATAAAACATGATTATAATTTCCAGTGTAAGAAACTAGTTGCAATAGACATTCTGCTTTATGGATTTTAGATAGACAATGAAAAATCACTGAGGGTCTAATGTTCAAATATTGTCTTTCATTAAGAATAGTACCTTTTTTCAACTTCAATAGGTATCTCTGTAAGTTAGTTTTCCTTTTATTAGTATAATCATGTTACAACTTCATAAATTTTATAAATTATTTAAAATGTCTTTAGCTTTCTTTAAATATTAATTTTTATCTAATATTCAAATGCTGTTTCATTATTAAGATTTTGAAACAACAATACTATCATTTTTACTTAAATTCTTTAAAACTGTAAATTCTTCAGAACTTCAATCAATAAAATGTTTGCATTCACAATTTTGATTATTAAAAGAAGTCAAAGCTACACTGCTGACCTCATTTCTACTATTACTGAAACATTGGTTAGGTTTACACCAAATAGTTGATGTGACAAAAACTGTTAGATCTTATCAAATTGTTAGAATAATCCTCAAATTTAAGCCTATTAAGGATACTAAGTTTCAAACCAAAACTTTCTATTCAACATCATTCAAAACATACTTTGAATTGGTGAGAATGGGAAAGTCTAGTTGCTCTATAAATGAATTTTTACCCAACTTTTTTTTCAAACTGTTCTACTTGTTGTTTTTATCTAATGTTTAGACAAGCTTTATTATCATGCAATTCCATAAATTTGGTTTTCCAATAATTTGAATATCTCTATGGGCTGTCATGATAAAAACCTAAATAACTGATTTTGTGTCATCACGTATAGTCTTTAAATTTACTTGTTGTTGCCCTCAGTTCTATTAAAACAAAAACTGTTAATGTGAGTGAAATAACATACCAACCTAAGATCCCCTATTACATCAAGTGTATACTTGGACCTGCACTAGAAAAACGTGATGTTGTCATCCATTCTAAATGATTTAAATCTTTAGCAATGGCTATTAATAAATAGAGCCTACAAATAAAAGAAAACTTGTTCCTTCAGCCGAGGCCCAAGATCACTGTTATTGGAGCAGTAAGTAAACATTATGATCAAAATACCCCAAAAAATATTATTCCCATCCTGCAGTTACCTAATTATAACAAGTAATTCTATAGCATATAATATTTAATGTCTACAAGTATTTTGCAAAAAAGAAAAAAAAACAAAAAACTTTAACACTCAGATACCTAAGAAAAAATATCTAAAACTCAAATTGAACTAATGGCAAAGACTTAGTTCTTAATAAAAAACACAGGACATATTTGAACGTATGTCCTAAATTTTAGAATATTATAATATAGAATATTATTTCCATGAAGAATATTGAATGACAATAAAAATCTTCATTATGTATGTTGAACTACTCTTACAACCAATTCATGGTCACTTTAGTTTCATAACCAACAGAGTAGCTGATACCCAAGAAATGTCAATCAATGAATGGACAAAATATCACAGTCAGGTTGTCATGACTAGCTGCAAGCTCATGGTTGCCATATAGTTTCAAAATCACATATTAAATCACTCAGCCTTATGACTAGTGGAATTTGGTTAATTGACTAATCACTGAGATCATTAATCAATTACAATTAACTAAATACTCTCATAACATGGCATCAAGAACAAAAAATCTAATCCATTATTTTCATATCAGATGGTTAAAGACACTTACAACACTAAAAATTATGTTTCAATACCCACACTGTACAAAGCATAAACAACTCACTGTGTAGCTTTTTGCATAAAAACAAACACAAAGCATAAACAACTCACTGTGTAGCTTCTTGCGTAAAAACAAACAAACATAAAAGCAGTTTTTCAATTACTTAGATAGTTGGAATAATCAAAACTAATAATAATTGAAAACCCTAAATTGTGATTACTTGATTATATTTGTTATCCTTGTGACACTACAATCAAGCATAACAAACTTTAATTAATCTAAAATAATAAAGAAAAATCATAATAACAATATGTTAATTACTGGATATTTAAAGAATAATATCCAGTTAGCAATGTTTGGTGAATAAATACTTTCCTTCCTACTCAGACTGCAATATAATCATGACATAAACATAGAAAATATGTGATATGCACATAAATAACAAATAGTATACTCATTTTGTTATGAGGAGCTCATGTTATCATATGCTCATTTGAAGTAAGAGCACACTTGAAACCCTCAGTATTGAAGGTATGAAATATATAGTAAAAATCTTTCATTGGCTCTTACAGTCTCTTTTTTCCCTACAATGAAAAATTAATATAAAAACTAATAATTAAGCCTACAATAATGAAGTTAGCTGAACTACTTTATTTTCTATTTAAATTTTGTAATAGTAATCAAGAATTTTGTAAAGCAGAGAAATGAAAAAGTTTGGAACCTTTCACAATTGGCCTGTAAAGGTTATGAATATATCTATATGTGGGAGAAAAACATCTCCCATATGTATGATAAATTATCTGAGCAAGCCTACTGCTTGTTTAATGATATGCTTGGCCATCTTGTCCTGTTATTTTTAAAAACATTAATAGTTGCTCAGCATTGTATGCAAACAACTGTGGAATTTTGGCTTCATCACCTTGCAACAAGTGAGATTTAGTTTTTTCATTTCAGCAGGGGGTCAAGAGTTGTTTATTATAGTTGATCATATTCCCAGTAGTTTCCAAAACACAGTATGGGATGTACTTTATGTAAATAAGAATTCCAATTTTAAACAATCACAAAATTAAAAGGAAAAGCATGGGTTCAGTTTGAGGTCATTCAATATTCAGCTGAAAACAGAGGTGCAGAAAAGCAACTAGCATGAATAAGCATTAGCTAATCATTTATCAATATTTGTTGTATGTCCCTTTGTTAATATAAGTTACACAAAACTGAAGTGACAGTAAGAAATTTTTCCCCAAAGACATGATGAAAACAGCTTGCATGACTGTATAATACCATACTTATGTGCAAAATTTCTTAGTAATTTGTATTGCCCATCTTGTAAACATTTATGCACTTTTCTAGAAAAAAATTAAATAAGCACTTTGGATCATTTTTATAAACATATTAGGTCTATAATGTTATGTTTACTTAATGAAACCTCAAATAATACAAACATGTTAATAAACCTTTGTTCAGTCTACAACTCTATGTACCCCACCTTTGTGTGAGACTACTGGATAGACCAGTTGACACAGCAGTTCCTCCTAAGTACGCAGTCAAACAACTAGACAGAAAAATAAATCCATTTTAACATTGAATATTTTCAAAGTATAATGATTTTCACCATTTTAAGTGTGTCTAAATTGCATCTCCTAATTCTTGTTTGACAAAAAAACAATAATCAGGCATACTATAAAAGACACTAACATCAAAGAAATGGAAAAAAAACATCAGATATGCTGTAAAAACTACTAAAACCAAAGAAATGGGAAAAAAAAATCATCAGATATACTGTAAAAGACACTAACTCCAAAGCAATGAAAAAAAATCATCAGATATGCTGTAAAAGACACTAACACCAAATAAAGAGGAAAAAAATCATCAGGTATGCTGTAAAAGACACTAACACCAAAGAAAGGGGAAAAAAGTCATCAGGTATATTGTAAAAGACACTTTGTAAGGAATAAAGATCAGTTTTATATTATGTTACATGCTATAATATAACTTGGATGAGTTTCCAATTTATTATGTTATATTTTATGATTTCAAGTAGCTTGAAATTTTAATTGAGAAGTTAATTGAATGTTGGCATCTGTCAAATTTATCATATTTGCTAACAAGACTGATTGATACACACAATATTCTCTCCTAACACAAATATATTTTAATAAATAAACAATAATATGATTTATAATAAGGGTTATTACTAATAGTTATTAACAAGATTTATGTACACAAGAATTTTACAAATGTAAAAACAATAGTGAACCTTCTGTCTAGTCATCAGCTTTTTCTGCTGAATTTATACAATGTCTTCACAGAAATACTACCACCCAAAGTTAATTCACTGAAGTTAAAGCTTTTAATATTCAAAATCTGTAAATGTTCCTGGCCAAGTATCTATAGTTTTTCAATTAATAAGTGTCTCTCACAACTATACCTTCTGAGGCTTATAGTATACTGACTGTAGAAAACCAACAACATAAACTGTGTCTCTTCATTGTGTTGATTACCTTTTATAAGCTTTAAGGTGAGGTTCTTGAGAGTTCAGCTGGCAGTAATACTGGCAATCACTAGTATTTTAAATACACACATAGTACATTGTTGATTCTTGTGCTCAAGAATATTTTACAAATTTAGAGAATAAGAGGAACTTTTGCAATACACATTTAACACAAGTTACATGCATTTCTAAATATATATTAAACTGAAACAAAGATATTCAAATAAACATATAACATTAAATCCATTACAGTTATTTAATATGGTAACATTAGTGCACGTGCACCACATCAATGCAAGTTATATAACGTCAGCCAGGCACAACTGGAAGGCCAATATAATAAAAAATAACAAGTATATAACATTATGAGATGTAAGTTACTTAAACTAAAGAGCTATAATTTTTGTGTTATAATCTGTAGTAATTATATCACAAAAAAAAGCATAATTTATATTTATTTCCTAATTTTTTATGATGGTGACAAGGTCAGTTAAATTAATAGATCCAACATAGTTAAGATAGAGAAAGTAACAGAAAAAATATAAAGTTTTACTGAAAACAAACTTTTGAAATATATTTTGAACATTTAAGAGATTGCATAAATAACATTTGAGATTTTGGGGACAAAGAATAGTTTTTAATAATAACATGAAATCACTCCGCACATAAACTAATAACAAACCAGACTAGATATTTTTATAAACAAATCTTTAGTAAAAATACTTTATTGAAAAACCAGAGTTTTTGTATATAAAACAACTGATATTCTTTACTAAAATTCAACCAAATTTTGTGAAGATGCACATGCTGCATCAAACATTATAATATAAAACTTAATGTGTACAAATGTGTATGTTATAGCAAGCCCATTGTGAAAGGGCTAACTGACTTGGATAAAATTCGCTCATCCATCGAGGCTTATTACAAAGAGCAAGACAACATGCCAGAAACAGTTCTGAAATTACCATTGCTGAATATTTAACTCAAAGTTTATTATATTATCATATATCTCAGATTTACTTTCACCTTTAAAGTAAAATCAAAGAAACTTGACCAAAATCAGATATTGCCATCTTCACTGAGATTTGTGGGATTTGAAATCTTGTTTGTTTAGCAGAAAAAACAATTTGAATAATTCTTATTAGCTGCATAAAATTCCAGATTTTAAGTTTACTTACAGCAAAATGTAGTCACTACAATACATACCGTCGTGAGGTGGGTCCTGTAGATGTAGTCTGAAGAGTTTGTAATCTCTTATCAGGTATTTCCCCCTTAACAGGGAAAAATATTATCTTTATTAAAACACAGATGAACATTGTTCATTAATTAATATTTTTTCATGCTGTTATAAAAGAAAAAACATTTATTAATTCATTAAAATCATTAGAGGAAGTACATATCATGAGACATCAAATTCTACTTTATTTTGTTATGGTTTTGTTTATTTTTTATCTATTATTCCTTGTAATTTTTAGCTCAATCAAATTTTTTTAGTTATATTAAAGCATTAACTAACCTTCAAGTTATAGTATGTTGAGTTTGAGTATGTTTCTATCAAGATACTTATACAAGCTTCCCCGAGTAATGATGTGCAGATATTAATGAGAGATTATATAAATGTATCCTCTTGGTCTAAGCACTAAATAAAAATCCTTCCTTTATTTTAAACAAGTTGGTTCACAAGACAGAGTTATAATAAATTATTGTCAATTGTTTGCTCAATATTGTTATTATTCTTAAGAAGTGGTTTAATTTTGTAATACTTTGTTTTTCTGAATTAATTTTTTTTTCTTCTGGTTCTCTTTCCTAATTCTCTTTTGTTCAAATTAATAACATTATAATATTTATATTATTATCAAGTCCTCACCAGGATATATTTATTAAATGTTTGTTCTTTTTTCTGAATGAACAAAACTTATATTTCAATTGTTTAAAAGTTTTATTTTGTAATTCTTCTCTTGTTACAGTTTGATAAATTGTGTTTTTATTCAGCCCTGATTGTAGTGGCATTTTCTTTTACTCCATTATAATGCAACAGACACGTTCATATATTATGAAATATATAACAGTAACTTTTTATTCAAGTTTTTGAAATCTTCCTAACTAAATTTTTGTTAAATATACAACACAAATAACTGACAAAATGATAAACTCTTTCTTGAGAGACAAATAATGTGGCTATCAGACTATATGAATATTAACCCAACCCAGAAGTCCCAACCACTGAAGCCTGCAAGATAGCTTTAGAACTTTATATCCAAACCCCAACCCATTGATACACGTCCCACAACCAATTAGTAACTCTTATAAAATCAATCCCCACTAAAACTAACTTTATGTTCTATAACCCACAACTACTTACAAATAAATGGCCTAAGTATGGGGAATCCCGTGTCATCAGTTCTAGCCAACATTTTTGTGACAAAGATTGAATCTCAAGCGATCAATTCAGCCTTACACCCACCATTATACTGGTACAGATATGTTGATGGTACAATTACTGGATTCACATCTACAGAACACACATATATTTTTTCAGTCACGTTAACTCGATACACCCCAACATTAAGTTCATCTGTGAACAGAAAAAAACTAACCAACTAACAATTCTCAACCTCAAGATCACAAGAACTGACATACAATTCAAAACAAAAATCTACATAAAAACCACCATTACTGGATTACACATTCCCTGGGACTCAGCACATGAAACAAACCAAAAACTCAACATAATAAGAAACCAAATAAACACAACCACAAAACTATGTTCACCTGATAAAATTAATGATGAAATCAACAAAATAAAACAACACTTCCTGAACATCAACAAATTTCCTCCAAAAACTGGAAAAAAATTATATGTACACACCTATACCAACAACAATAAATCCCAAGATACAATAAACCAACAACAAAACAAACAACAATAGATCCCAAGATACAATAAACCACAGAACTTTACACTGCTACATACAATATGTTCCTGACATCAGCAAAAAATAACCATTTGGAAAATATTTGTAACAAAAGACAATATTCTAGCAAACACCTAATTTATTCAAAAACCAGGTACAAAACTAAAGTCCATACTATGTAAAAACTACACTGACAAACACAATACCAAGATAATTTATAAAATACAATGCAACACCTGCCATGACTTCTATATTGGAGAAACGAGCAGAAAAATGAAAACTAGATTCAAAGAACACAAAAAAAAAACACCTTCACATGTTTTTGAACACTGTAAATCAAAAACCACAACATAACTTTAGAAAACACCCAGATACTAAGCAGGGAAACAAATATAAACAAACACAAAATCAAAAAAGTTCTACTTATACAACAAGTCTTAGGGACAACAGTATAAAGGGGTACAGGATTGTAGGGGGCATTACAAACTCTCTCTTTCTTAACCTGAAGATGACCTTGAAAGGTTGAAACATTGTCTTCTCCTTGTCAATAAAGGTGTTAATACACATACCAACCATTCTGAGGTACATTTTTATTTCAAGTGGGTTTCTCATCAAGAAATATTAGCCCATTTAAGTTTAGGATGAGTTTACAATTAATATTAAATATGCATAATATGAGCTTCATAAAAACAAATAAATGCCTGTAAATGTAGTGTTAAATTAATACTTTTTCTCTTGATTCATCAAAAGGCAACCAAATGAATCACTAGCAAAGAATGAAAACATGTTTCTGTTCTTACCTCTGGGTTTGGTAGTTCACAGATATCATCAATAGCTTCTTCCAGGTCTACATTCAAGCCATTTGGTGCTCTACTGATGTCAAATACAAAGAAAATCTTGATTAGACTCTTTACAACCTGACTAGTTTGTTCCATTTTAATTTTTATAAATGCAATATATATTTTTGTACATGCAATGAATCTGAAAGATAAAAAAACCTTTTGTTACAAACAGCACTTGGTAATGAATGTAAGTCACTGGTCAAATCAGCTTCCTGTTTTCAGCTTGTCTCAGAATTTTCTAAAGACATTTTTGAATGACCTTTAATTTAATCTAGTAGACATCTTCAGGTACAACAATTCATAACAAAGTTACTCCTTTAAACCTTAACTGTTGTACATGAAAATGTGTCATATTCATAACATAGTAAAAAGCTGAAAATATTACACTTTTGCATGGGTTTTTCCCTACTATTTTTCACATAATTATTCTATTAAAAGTACTCAATTTTTGTTGAAGAAAATAAACATTACTTCAAGACATTGACTATAAATCAGAAAAATATTAAATTTAAAAATGACAGTAAAATTATTAATACATACAAGATAAAATAACATTAATTGACCTAATCAAAATTTTATACGTCAATAATTTTGTGTGACACTAGTTAATTCTCACGGGCCATTGATTTCATTTGGCAGTAATTTTGGCACAAAATCTCTACAAAGTACTACTCATCTTGAAAGTTATAATTTTCCTATACTGAAAATGTATTTCCGATAAGTACTTCCCTCCACTCACAAGAGTCACTATTCTCATTCATTATTGCTGACCCCTATACATAAACTTTTTATATATACCACAAGCCTTCTGTCCCCCCCTACTGGAATCAAGTTATTCCAACATGTCTCTCATGTAAATCACTATGTGTCACCTGTACACTAGTAAGAGCACAGTACACTTACGTAACACACAGTAACTCCCTCTATGTACCTACACTAAATTATCACTTCAAAATTTGACAGAAGACAGAAGCACTAAAAGTGTGTGGGGAAAAAAGTTGGGAAGTGTGAGCAGAGGGAAGTACCTAACAGAAATACCTTTTTAGTATTAGAAAATTATAACTTCCAATATGGTTCTTTTCTCCAAACTTAGCTAGATTCCCATACTGATTAGGAGGAGGGACCCATGTGAGGCAAGAATATATATCCCCCCAAGGTGTCCAAAGAATATCCCTGTAGATGAGGGAGTCAGATCAGAAGAAGAGAACCATACTACTTCTGAGCATGTGTGAAATGTGTAATATATCAGGTTGGAAAATGAGAGAAGCACATCCAAGTGGGAGAGAATGTGGTACAAAAGTGATCCTAATCAAATAAAGATATTCTTACACAATCCCACAATGAAAAAAAAGTAGGTAAACAAGGATGCTGATGCTCCCTATGATGTAAAGTGGTAAGATACAGTGGACCATGCTTGATAAGTCAACTACATCCAAAACCTCCTCACAGAGTCCCAACATCAAACCTGAGAACCAGGAATTGAGAACCACTATAATTTCCACGTATAACACAACGACTACCTCTGAGCTATCAATCTGAGATTTCGACATCTATTACAGAAAGGATATTTATCACGTACAATCAACTACCCCATGTGCAAAACAGTCCAAGACCATCCAAATGGTAATAACATCCCAATAAGAAGAGAGAATAAATGATAGCCAAGTAAATAACTGGAACAATCCTCATACCACCACTATGACCCATAACACAGATGGAGAAAATAGGAGAAAGATGGACAACCAAAAACCTGTTTGAGGGCTTATGTTGATTGGTTCACTTTAAATCCAAAACCTGTCTGCAAGGTGCTGACATCCATGCAAGAGTAGGGTGATAACTCTCAGTCAAAGGAGTGAACTGTATTTTGATGTCTCACTCCATTGTAATGACTATCTCAAATTTGAGGATATTACACCATTTACCCCCACAGAACACCACCTCCCTACCTTGCACTGAATGGTTACAGCCATCTTTATGTGGAACTCATTCATGAGGGTGTTTACATGGTCAACCACCCCAGCAGCTTGGAACAGGTAAAAATTCCCATACTCCACTAGAAGAAAATAGGGGGGGGTGCATATTAAAGTCTAGAGAAATGTCATCACATGAGACAATATTATGGATCACAAAATCTTATTTTGAAAAGCACACCATACTGATTTATTCAATCAAGTTATGGCAGGGACAGGTAGCTATCCTCTTCTCCTTTACCCATGACGTCCATGGGTGATGCAGTCCATAACAATTAAATTTATGATGCAAAATTCACAGTAAGCATGGTGAAGACACAGAAGATAAAGAAAGAGGTAAACATGGCTGTACAATGCAGATTTACATTTGAAGAATACCTAGTCAAGTACCTCTCAACACAGAATTGTATGAAGAACAAGCCCCTTAAATAAAATAAAGTGTTAAAAGAAACTTACCCAGTCTTAAAGTCACACCAAGGTTTGAAAAACAGCCACAGGTGGAAGGCAAAAACCCAAAGAAGCCAAAACTGAAATATGATGTAAACAATTGGAAATAAACAACTTAGGGGCAGTCTGCATACCCAATTGCAAGATTTCCTTCAAAGACTGACAAACACAAGAAGTGTGGAAAAAAGTGAGAAATTCAAAGACACCAGTCATAGTAGCTTGAGCAGCTAGAAATTGTGTGATAGACTTTCCACTTCCATGGAAGAAGGACATGTGGATTAAGCCAAACAGAAAACTACATGACAGGAGAAACCAGATATCTTCACCAAGGACCAGGTGTGAAGACAGAGAATAGGAACTGCAGAATGTGGAACTGGTGACTGGGGTTGGCAAAGTAGGTTGGGGAATAATGGAAGTGGTACAAGATATAATAATTGGAGTTTGTGCAAATGAAATTGAGGTTAAGCTGGCCAGCAATAAGAAAATTATGCCACTCTGTGCTGAGTGGCATAGATTAGGGAAACCATCCAATAAGTAGCTATGGTAGGAGGATGAGCATAGAGAAATTAATATGACCAAACTTGACTGATGGCATCAATAGCCAAAGCCTGAGGATAAGATACCTGTGGTCAATAGAGGGGTAATTTTTTATTTGAAGTGGTGACAAATGCATCAATGTGAGAGAATCCCCACAGATTACAAAGCCAATGGAAACAAGAAAATCTTATCAGGGTAGGAAAGACAATCTGCCACTAGACTGAAAGCACCCAGGCTCTGACATGCAATTAGACAGATGAAGTTTGTATGAGCCAAACATAAGAGATAAACTGTAAAAAACAAAGATCTTGACCAGAATTGATTGATATATGCCAACATCATTGAATTGCCAGAATGAATCATTACCAGACTATGTTTAGTTAGAGGAAGGAAGAGATTCAAAACCAAATGGAGAGCCAGAAGTTCTTGGACATTGATATGGCTCATCACCAGATCAACAACACATTCATCCAAGCCCTGAATAATGCTTCTGTAAACAGATGAAAATCCAGAAAGGAAAAGAAGCAAAATTCCAACCAACATCCCAAGTCTTTTCCAAACATCAAATAATCTTCTAAAGAAGGAGGAGCTGTAATCAAAGCATCCAGGGGATCCCAAGCAAAGTTCTATTGATCATGTAGAGTCCAATGTAGGGTATGCATGTGTGTGCAACTTGGTGAGCAGTGTCATAGAAGACCACATCCCTAAAAGAGATAGAATCTTGTGAGCAGAAAACGAGATAGTAGATAAGGCATGAGGAACTGACAATTCCACAGAACAGAGTCAGAAAGAAGAAGTTTGAGTCTGACTGAGGTGAGTGTTGAAAGAAACATCCAAGTGTACAAAGTATTGGGTAGGAAGTAAGTAAAACTTCTCAAATTTGATTAACCAACCCATCCAAGCAGTCACATGAAGGAGTTGATGAGTATGACTGGCCAACTCTTGTTTGGAATGAGCCAGAAGAAATCAGTCATCCATTTAATAATACAAATGCAGCTTTAGACCAAGAAGATGATGAGCAAAAGCCCTCTCAGCCCAAAAGAAAACATAAGGTGCAGAAGCAAGCCTGAAAGGTAAGGTGCAAAACTGGTACACTACCCCATGAAGGATGACTCCATGCTGAGATGGGGATATGTAGGTAAACATTGGTGACGTTCATCTTGGTTCTCCATAAACCTAGAGAAAATTCCTACAGGAGGATGAGATAGGACACCATGATGAGTCAAGGGAGGCAAATGAATTTATTAAGGCAGGACAAATGGATAACAGGCCTCCAGTCCCTGGTATTCTTTTGTGAATGATGGGTAACAGGTTTAACAGCCTGATGAGTGATAAAATCTTGAATTGCCTCTGATTGATGCTGACAAACAACTGGATTTGACAAGGTGACAAGAAGGAAATGGGTGCAGGGGACAAGGGGTGTACAGCAATAAATTGGATCTCAAATCCTTCTGACAAAACCTGAATAACCCAAATATTGATAATTAAAAGGGTGTCATTGATGAAAAAAAGGCCATAAGTTGGGTTTCAACCAGACCAGAACTATTGGCAATATATTGTGAGTTGCTGTGGCACCTCGAGAAGAAAGGTTGGGTTGGGGAGGGACAGGAAACTGGAACTGGTATCATACTTGGCTCCAAATGAAACAAGCAGGTTGCCAGCCACAAAAATAGTAGACTGTTAGCAAAGTGATGCTGCTCAAGATGCCAAAGACTCCAGGTGCATATCAAATATAAAATGTTGTAAAAAAAAAAAGAGAGAGAGAGAGAAAGAGAAACATTTACAAATCACAGAGATAAGTTCTGGTAAACTGTACCTTGATAATGCAGCATCCCAACCCAGAAGGTCCCAATGACAGAGAAACATGTGTAAAGTTAAAACCAAAGACAAACCTAGAGGTAAGAAGGTAAAGGATACTCTCAGAAAACCCCTCAGAATTTCAGTGAAGAGCCTCAGACAGGAGATGAAATGTGGAAAGATACCACAAAAGAGTCATATGGGTAAGACGTAGATGAAAAAATTGTGCATGGGTTTAATGAACAGGAAATTTGAGACAAATGGGTAAAACAGAACCTAGTAGTTGCTGGTTGGGATAAAGATATCTATCTGATAGTAAACAACCAATGTTCTGAATGGATCTGAATGTCAGGAGATGGGGGAAAAACAAAACTAGTAGGTAAAAATGTTTATGAAGTAAAGAAGGAAGTGGGTCACAAGAAATGAGTGATAGATAAAACATCACATACCTCAGAAACAAAATAAGAAAAAAAACATGGAAGGCCAAAAGGAATCCTCAAAGAAGGCATGGGAAAACAATGCTAATTCAGGAGTTGGAAACAGGTGATCAAAGTACTCATCAGCCTGCACAGGTTCAGGAAAAAGTGTGGCAATGTCTGGAAATAGAGGTTGACTCAAGTAATATTCATTGTCTCTGAAACTAAATGTAGACAAATCTCCCATCAAGCTGCCTGCATGTGAAGACACTTAAAGTGATGACACTGACTTCAGGATTTGTGCTTCACTATTCAAGAAAAGTGAATGTATTAATTAAAGGTGAATAGAATTAGATAAAAATTAATGTACCAGTTCCTTAAAACTGGATATGTTAAAAAAGTAAAACCACCTTGATAAATAACTACAGTTCAAACTGAGAGACAAAAAGAAAGAGTACAAGAACTGCCAAACAAGAAGTGATTGTGTCATGGAGGTCCACAGAGGGAATCACATATATCATATGAGAGTACTGTGCTCCTATTGGTTGAAAGGTGACACAGGATGATTTACATAAGAAACATGTTGGAATCAACTGATTCCAGTAGGGGCAGCAAAAGGATTATGGTATGTGTAAAGCAAAAGCCTACACAAAGGGACAGTAATAAACAAAAATAGCTAATCTTGTAAGTGAAGCAAAATACTTTATCAGAAAGTACAATCTCTATGTATGATCCACTTATTTAAATAATAAAAAAAAATTTAATAGTTATGCATGTAACTACCTTGTTTCTCCCTGCCCTATATTATAAGAGGTAAATAATTCTGTTACTCTGAGCAAGTTTTTAACACATTTTTTTAAAATAAATATCAAGATTATAATAGCATTGAAAATAACCTATTGTATGAAGTTAAGAAAGTTACTTGAGTCTAGCTTATAAAAATATTCTCATATATATATATATATATATATAGGTCTTCATTAATGTCAAAAGGAGAAATTTAAATAAAAATTTCATTACTTACTAAATTGCAAACACTCAAAATCTATGTACTTAAACACAACACATGCAATAATCACATCACTTTATAACCCACTTTTTTATTTAAATAAAATTGATCAAGCCACGTTTTCATTGTATATCTACCTCAACAATATATCTATTTGTTAAACATTCTTAAAAACTTACTTTTTTTTACGTTCCACTGCTGAACACTTTTGTTTTCTAGTCTCCACATTTTCCAAATACTTTGACTCTACTTCATCTAACAGTTGATCTATGTCATCAGCCATGCTATATAGCCAAAACATATTTACACATATATACATAATGATATCAGTTAGAACACACAAATAAGTTTTAATTGGCTACTAATAATGTTGAAATTACTGGGGTTTTTTACACTTGTCAAGTTATCAAACTAGAAGCAAAAAATGACCATTGCCATAATAAGTACTACTTACAAATTTATGATAAAGACTGGATAAATATATATATAGCATCTAGCTCACAAGAAAATACCTGTAATCAAAGTTATTGTTCTTACAAATTTATGATAAAGACTGGATAAAATGTATGTGTGTGTGTATATCACATCTAGCTCATAAGCAAGTATCTGTAATCAAAGTTATTGTTCTTACAAATTTATGGTAAAGACTGGATAAATATATATATAGCATCTAGCTCACAAGAAAATACCTGTAATCAAAATTGTTCTGTTCCACCTATTCTGTATACCTGGTAAGCAGACCTTTATAATTTATAAGTTGGTATCAAAGAGGTCATACAATATTACAAAAGGCAGCAAAAAAACAGCTTTCTGGAACATGGTTTTGCTAGTATAGATTCCCACAAAACTTTTTAGAGACAGTAAATACTGTAAGTAATTTCATGATTTTATATATACATATATATATATACTGATAAATATCATGGTAAATCTTGTAAGATTATTTTAAAGCCTTTGGAAGCTTCTGTTTGTTAATAAACACAATTTCATTAATATGGCATAAGTTTTCATCAAAGTTTTACACAAAGTTTCTCTTTAAAATAATATATATGCATTTCAGAAATCTGCCTAAAATTTTTTGTCATAGTTAAACACTCTATCATAAGTTTCTGTTACTTCACCAATATATTTTTCTTTTCCCACACTATCCGAGATCCTCTTACATGAGAAGAAAGTCCTTTCCACACTTCTATATCTTACATGTCACCTCATAACTCTCAACAACAATTTTTATATTCAGAGAAGGTGGGAGGTTCTTACCTACATATCAGCTCAAACATTATACATTAAAGTTTGACTTTGAACGAAAAAGTCTCATCCCTCATTATATAAATGCCTAGAAACATTAGAATATTTGATAAAAAGAAACAATAATAACTAAATAATATAGATATCCAGAAAGTGAAATCCTTATATTCCAGTCTTATAAACAGAATTTAATATGATTTGTACAGTTACATTGTGGTTTCTTTCTTTCTTTCTTTTCTTAAAGAAAAGCCATATTATCTTATTTGCCATGTCTACTGCTGTGAAATGAATTCCAGGTTTTAGCATTAAATGTCAGAACTGTAGTAACTGCACTATCTAATATGCTTCAGCACACTTTTAAGTTATATTAAAATAAAGATTAATGCTATAAATCATGCAAGTCAAATATTATTACTACACATAACTAGAAATTAATAAATCAGAATTCTTTAAAATTTAATTTAAGCTGTATTTGCCTACATTACTACTAGTGGTAGTAACAGTATATGCTTTATACCCACACATTGAGCCTCAGATCCAAAACTATAGCTAACTTACAAATAACAAGCTGAAATACCCACCAACTGATGGGGAATACTTAAACTTAATTAAAACATTCCAACAAATAGAGATTTTAGGTTGTTCATCTTTGAACACCCTATATCTCATTCTCTGAGAAAAGCATGGTTGTTTAACAAACAATCTATCAACTTTCATACTTTGACCATGAATCTCTTAAGAACATTCAATACTGTTTGAAGTGTTAACCTGCTAAGATTGTTTGAAATTGGCTCAACAAACTAGGAGTAATTAACCAACAGGCTTTACAAAATAGAAATATGGTTATGTTAGTTTAACCATCTTAGGGCATTACCCTTATTTCATAGTATTTACATACAAATTTTGGTTGAGACTGACCCAATAGGTTCGGAAGAGTTAGGGTGCAAATAAACACACATATCGTCTCCACATAACACAGGTAAATGTGACAGTTAATTTATTTACACCAATTCTAAATCACGACAAAAACTTGTCTCAATCTTACGAAAATCATATTTACTGTTAAAAAAAATACTATTTCACTGCTTTAAACGCATTCTTACATTAATAGTCCACTTCTGAACACTTAATTTGCAAATTGGTACGAGTTGTTATTAACAGCAGGACTATTATTGTCACAGTATCAGTGATACTCAAAGACTCACTGAAACCGTAGAAAACTACGCGAAAAACAAAAACAACAAAAAATTACTTTAAAATAAAATCTAAAATTTCCAACGAAATTTAATTTCGTAAAACGTGAAACACATTTCTACAAATGATTATTGTTTCAACTTGTTGCCGTTATCATTCAATGTTTACAAATACAAACACTACTGTGACGTCAAAATGTTACGATATTAACATGATTTACGTCATATCCTTTAAGTTTACAGCTATAACAAAATTATATACCCGCATTTTCAAAACAGTTTATTGTTTAATTTTTTGTGATACAAATCACCAAACACGACAAACTTTATTTTCAATTTCTCTGTAGTAAATTAAGAAATTTAAAATATTTTAAAAGTCTTCTAGGCAGTGGCGTGTGGTATACAAATATATATGGTATTTTCCTTGTCTTTACAGATTTACTTACGTAGAATCTAGAATTGGTTTAGTTTTGAATTTTGCGCAAAGCTTGGTTTGTTTTGAATTTCGCGCAAAGCGACTGGAGGGCTATCTGCGCTAGCCGTCCCTAATTTAGAGACTAGAGGGAAGGCAGCTAGTCATCACCACACATCGCCAACTCTTTCACCAACAAATAGTGAGATTGATCGTGCATTATAATGCCCCCACAGCTGAAAGGGCGAGCATGTTTGGTGTGATGGAGATTCGAACCCGCGGCCATCGGATTACGAGTGGAGTGTCTAAACCACCAAGCCATGCCGGGCCCTCGCAAAGCTACTCGAGGGCTGTCTGCATTAACCATCCATAAATCAGCCACGAAAGACTACTCACTACTAACTCTTGAGCTATTATTTTGCCAACGAATAGTGGGATTGCCCGTGACTTTATAACTCATCCACGGCTGAAAAGGGTGAGCATGTTTGGTGGGAGAAAAATTTAAACCCGCGACTCTCGGAATGCGAATCGAGTGCCCATACCACCAAGCCAAAATCTAGAGAAAAAAACCAAAAACCAGACGAATATGAATAATCAGTGATGTCGAGAAAACCCACTTGTAGAGAAATATATATGCAAAAACGGCTCGTTTGTGTTGAGAAAATATTTTACATATAAGAGCGAACAACGTTTCGACCTTCTTCGGTCGTCAGGAAGCTGAGCACATGTTTGAAAGGGGTTGTGTAACTGAGTGTCAGAATGTAGAGGGCGGTGTTAGATGTTCGAAAATATAGGTCGAAACGTTATTCGCTCTTATATGTAAAATATTTCTCAACCCAAACGAGCCGTTTTTGCATATATACAGACTAATATGACTTTTATGATAAATAGTGGGGCAATTAATTTTGTTCAATTCGCCGGCTTTAAGCTTTTAAGAATGTAAAGTCTAATGTGTGGAATGGCTTTATTTTTTTTATAGTCATGTTTTGAATACTGAAAGCTGGCGAGACATTGGAAGCCAGCAGGTAAAAAGTTTATAATAATAAACGCATTGAAAGTGCAGACATGGTTGATACTGGCTCCACTGTAAGCGCTGTGTCGAAACAAAACTGCACTCCTCACTTTCGAGGCAAGGGTACATTATTATAACAACGATAACATCTCACTATGCAATACAGTTGAGGTTGGACGCTGTTCACTAACTGCTTTCCGTTTCGTCAGTTTAAAATTAAGGACGAATAGTAGCTTTGTGCGAATATCGAAAATAAACAAACAAGTAAATTGCACATAAATTATCGTTTTACTGTAAGTCATTTTGAGTACACTTCCGCGGGATTAACGGTAAATATGAAAACTTATAACACTAAATGTCAGGTTTAGTTTTGGGTTTATAATAACAAAACACCACCACCCAAGGAAACTGTGGAAAACAAAATGGATTTGAAATGCATGTTTTTTACCATTCGAGTAACTGTACAGAAGGACAGTATGAGATCCAATGCTGATATTTACAAAATGCGGGCAAGGGAAGATTCAGAAGTGAGGAACACATATCAGTATGTATTAGATCTTAGACACGAACTGTAGGAGATCTGTCAACTTCTTTGTCAAAAAGGCCAAGGATTGAGATTTCAAAATCGGACAAAAAGTCTTGATTTTGCTACCCGCAGACAACAACAAACTCCATCTGCAATAGAAAGACTATTTTAATGTGCAGGAAGTAGTGAATAGAATGGACTATAAGGGGAAAGTGGACGAAAAGACCATAATCTATCACATCTGTTCAAAAGGTACCATGAGAGAAAAGATTTAACGGGTGCAGTTATTGAGCCCACCAATGGGCTGCAAATGTTAGTGAAGACTTTATATTTACTTATTATTATTAAGCACAAAGCTACACAGAGGGCTATATGTGCTCTATCTGCTACGGGTAACGAAACCCGATTTTTAGCAGTATACGAGGGCTGTTCCAAAAATACGCAGACTGACGTCATAAAACAAAATGTACTTTATTTAGAAGTTACAGGTCTGGGACCCCTTCAAAGTACTCTCCTCCCCAACACACACACTTATCCCAACGGTGTTTCCACTTGTTGAAACAGTCCTGGTACGCTTCTTTTGTAATGTCCTGTAGCTCCTTCGTCGCATTTGCCTTAATCTTGGGAATCGTTTCAAATCTTCTTCCTTTCAAGGGTCTTTTGAGTTTGGGGAACAAGAAAAAATCGCAAGGAGCAAGGTCAGGTGAGTAGGGTGGGGGGAGAACAGTGATCGAGTGTTTGGCCAAAAACTCACGAGTTCTGAGGGCTGAATTTCGCAGCAACGCGGTGCATCTTCAATTTTTCGTTCAAAATCTCGTAACAAGATCCAACTGATATCCCACACTCTTCAGCAAGCTCACTGACAGTCAGACGTCGATTTCCCCGCACCAGGGTGTTGATTTTGTCGACGTGTGGGTCGTCAGTTGACGTGGAAGGACGTCCAGGACGCTCATCATCTTCAATGGACTGTCGACCATCCTTAAAACGTTCATGCCATTTGAAACATGCCGTACGCTTCATAGCAACATCACCGTAAGCCGTGTTAAGCATAGCAAAAGTTTCAGTCGCATATTTTCCAAGTTTAACACAAAATTTCACAGCAAGTCGTTGCTCCTTCAGGTCATTCATTCTGAAATCCGCCAAACGAAAAAATCGCATTTCACTTAAAACCGCGTAGCTAATACACAAATGAAGATATCTGCAATCGGGAAATGGCGTCGTAATCAGCTGATCTGTGCAAACCTAGCGACACCAAGCGGATTCCCCTGGAATTAACTGGAGCCGCGCAAATCAAACAGTCCGCGTATTTTTTGAACAGACCTCGTAAGTCTGCATACATAACGCTGTGCCACTGGGAGCACACTTTATGATTAGACTTTGTGCATGAAGGCATTCTCTATATATAGTATATAGATACAGTAAATACGTTTCTCGAAGAGGGGCTTATTGTCAGCCATATACGACTGTTTAGAGTTCATGTCAGTGTTATGATTCAGATAGTTTATGCGGCGCGAGTGTTAACTGGGCTATTTTTAGAAGCAATGATTTATCGCACGTTTTTTTACAAATTATGTGTGTGTTCTTCTTATAGCAAAGATATATCTGGACATCTGCTGTGTCCACCGAATGGAATCTAACCTCCGATTTTAGCGTTGCAAGTCCGGAAACTTACCGCTATCTTAGTGGAGGACCAAATCATATGTAGTTCAATAGTTATAGATTTTTGATTGCTAAGTTACTGCGTTATGTCATTTGATCCTTCTAAGGTTTTTCTCGTTATTTTAATTGATTATTATTTCAACATAACATTTACTAACTTATGAATTATTCTACACATCCGTCAAGGTATAAATACGCTTCAAAAATATAGCTAGATAGATCTAGACTGCGTGATTGTGAGGTTATACACAAAGAGCTTACAGTGACAAGGGAAATTATCACAAATTGTGCTGTATTATACGAGGTCTGTTCAAAAAATACGCGGACCGTTTGATTTGCGCGGCTCCAGTTAATTCCAGGGGAATCCGCTTGGTGTTGCTAGGTTCGCACAGATCAGCTGATTACGACGCCATTTCCCGATTGCAGATATCTTCATTTGTGTATTAGCTACGCGGTTTTAAGTGAAGTGCGATTTTTTTGTTTGGCGGATTTCAGAATGAATGACCTGAAGGAGCAACGACTTGCTGTGAAATTTTGTGCTAAACTTGGAAAATCTGCGACTGAAACTTTTGCTATGCTTAACACGGCTTACGGTGATGTTGCTATGAAGCGTACGGCATGTTTCAAGTGGCATGAACGTTTTAAGGATGGTCGACAGTCCATTGAAGGTGTTGAGCGTCCTGGACGTCCTTCCACGTCAACTGATTACCCACACGTTGACAAAATCAACACCCTGGTGCGGGAAAATCGACGTCTGACTGTCAGTGAGCTTGCTGAAGAGTGTGGGATATCAGTTGGATCTTGTTACAAGATTTTGACCGAAAAATTGAAGATGCACCGCGTTGCTGCGAAATTTGTGCCTCAGAACTCGTGAGTTTTTGGCCAAACACTCGATCACTGTTCTTCCCCACCCCCTCAACTCACCTGACCTTGCTCTTTGCAATTTTTCCTTGTTCCCCAAACTCAAAAGACCCTTGAAAGGAAGATTTGAAACGATTCCCGAGATTAAGGCAAATGCGACGAAGGAGCTACAGGACATTACAAAAGAAGCGTACCAGGACTGTTTCAACAAGTGGAAACACCGTTGGGATAAGTGTGTGCGTTGGGGAGGAGAGTACTTTGAAGGGGTCCCAGACCTGTAACTTCTAAATAAAGTACATTTTGTTTTATGACGTCAGTCCGCGTATTTTTTGAACAGCCCTCGTATTTCATCTTGTCACTTTGTGTCCTAAATTGAACTAGTCTGCATGGACTTTGATGAAAAACAACGAAAATAGAGAGATAATTATCTGAAGCTCTTGACACGACCGTGGTAACCAAAGCTATAGACTGTATCGAATCAAAAGAGAATTTAGATCAGTAAAGGTATAATTTGTAAACATAGTACTAAAAATAGAGTTCTTAAAAAATGTTATTTTTCCAATAAAGAGTACTACTTTCAATTGCAGTTTATATAAGCACAATCCACATACAATCTCTTCTACAACTTTCCAGATTTGTTTCTTAAATTATCGTTTTTTTTCTAAATGAAAAAAAAACGACGTATTACAATTAATAATAAATAGTACAAACAACCGCCCACAGGGAGGGATTTTTGCTAGTAAAATTAATTTGAAAAGATTTTTGTTTGTTTTGCCCAGACTGCTGTAAAAAGCAGTATTTTGATACTTCGCATTGTAACTTTGATGTATAACAAATAGAAAGCCCGGCATGGTCAGATGGGTTAAGACGTTCGACTCGTAATCTAAGGGTCATTGGTTCGAATCTCCGTAGTACCAAACATGCTCATCCTTTCAGCCGTGGGGGCGTTATAATGTTACGCTCCATCCCGCTATTTGTTGGTAAAAAGAGCAGTCCAAGAGTTGGCGGTGGGTGGTGATGACTGGCTGCCTTCCCTCTAATCGTACACTGCTAAATTAAGGGCAGCTAGCGCAGATAGCCCTCGTGTAGCCTTGCATGAAATTCAGGAACAAAAAATCAGAAACGAGTCTACTGTGATATTCCTTAATATGAGAAAGAGTACTAAATAATAGTACGATTAATGCCTCGTATTTTTACGAGGTCACACATATGAATTACGTTTTAACAACATATGGTCTTCAGTTGAATCTCATTATCTGAAGTAAACTTTTCAGAGAGAGACAATTAAAGCTCAGTCATCAGCCGTTTTTCTGATTTGATTGAAAATAACATTGTATACTGTGTTTTTAAATTTAATTTGTTTTTAATACTTTTTGGATAAGTTTTTCAATGGTTTTATTATACAAAATTTCACTAGAATAGATATCACTAGGGAGAAAAATTATTGGAAAACTAGTTGTTTGTTTATACCAAGCTGGCTTCAAACGTGTCAGCTACTCTTACATTGCTAGGGCTACTTTGTTTATGATTAAACTATTTTAAAGTCAGTAAAATGTAAAATTGTAAAGTGAGTTAAATATATCAACTGCTGGTAAGTATAATTCTGCATGTGATTAAAATATTCCAGATGATCCAACTCTGAAAAGTTTATTTGAATTGACGTTTGTACAGCTCGAACAATTGTATGTACATATTACATATGAAAATCTGGTTAATATACAGACACCTATACTTAATTAAACAAAATCAATCTATGTGAAAATAAAACAATGCTACATGTATAATCCTGCATGAATTGAGTAAAATATTGGTGGCCATAAAAAATAAGTTTTAGTTCAGATGTTTAACACTTGGAGAAGGAAAAAAAGATTACAAAGCTTTTGCACAGACTTTGGGACCACAGGATACAGTGAATTAACATGTTACTTTGCAGATTTTTAAAAATTGTACATGATCCTGTGTTTATTATATGAAAATATCTAAATACTGTATTGTAATTTAAGCATATATGAAACAGTTTTGGTCCCATTGATTTTGGATGTCCAAAAAACTTGTGTAGTTTGTTACCGAAATGAACATCAAGTAGCAAACTGTCTACAGGTACAAAAATCTTGATTAATTTCTATATCAGAATTTAAATTCTTATAACACAATTCCCATGATAATTCTTTTCCAACACCTTGAACATCTATAAGATCTGAAACTTCCTTGAAAAACTACTTTACTTTACTTGTATTCTAAAAATAGAAGTAAACTTAAGGTTCATGCTAACAACAGAAGCCATTTTATCTTTTTGTTTTGTTTTACTACTGATGTTGTACATTATCAACTTAACATAATCATTACTTTATACAAAAACAGGATTCTATTTAGTTTTTAAACTGGTATTTTAAAAAAATACAGAAAACAAAAATATATTAATGATAATGGTGAGATTGACAGAGTAGTTAAATTCCTTTGTTCTATAAGAAATACTAAAACTTTTAAATAGGTATTTTAAATCTAAAAATTCACAAAAAACCCACTAATATTGTTTTTAAAATTGTTTATAATACCAAATATATTTTCAAGGTATAGAATATGTATATGTGTGTCTATATCTTTATATGCATATATATAATATACTTGAAATGTAAATATCTTGAAAGATGAAATAACAGAAACAATCTTCAAACTAACATTTCTTACTTACACAACAGATCATTAGTTTTGTATTTCTTGTATCTCTTAAAATAACTCACACATATCTCAATACAGAATAAATAGCACTAATGCTACAAAAATAATGCACACAGTACATTACACTTAACTTTCTAAACTGGAATGTTGTTTCTAACTCATCATATATTTGAAAGAACTGGTAACCTTGACACATCCTCTCCAATTATTCCTCATTTTTAACAAGTTTAAGAAAAGCATCTAGTTGGATTATCACATTTAACTGTATACAAATAATTGAAATCAGACTGGATATTTTAATATGAAGTTACATAATCTCAACTTGCCAGGGTGAGGCTTAACAGTTCTGCTTTAAACTGCAATTTAGGTCACATGATAAAACTGTAACAACTACTTAGTGCATTCAAGAAATACATAGAAGCTAGGTTCTGTAATTTGTTTGTAATGAGATTTGCTTTCTAGATGGTATAACCATTCCTGAATGGCAAGATTGTAAATTACTCACCTATTATATTATTGGCATGGGATCATATATTTAACTATAGTTACAAAAATGTTTATTACACAGACTGTACTCATGCTACTGTTTAGGTTTCTTGTTTGATTTCAATAAAACATTAAAATAACTAACATAGTTACCTAACCAAGTACTTTAGAAATTAAATTATCAAGAAAAATAACATACGTACTCAGTTTCCATTTCTTATAAGAGATCAGTCATAAGGGCAGTATGTTCAGTTTCATGAATTTTTGCTGATCCCCAAATTCTGTATGATTATGGTGCACATTGAATATGTCAAGATCAACTTAGTACAGCAAAAAGTTGATAAATTAAATGTAACATAGCTTTTCAAGTATAGATATTGCTACAGTAAGTCAAAAATGTTTATATTTACCTGCCAAAAATATTTGTTTCATGTATACTTTGTTAAAAGAAATACATCTATAAAAACAATTTAAATCTCTCAGCATACTCAAAAACAAAAAACTACTGATATTATATAATTTTAAATCACTGTTTTGTTGTTAAGTACAAATTATTACAAAATTATTAGTTTTAATAATAGATGAATTACCCTTTAAATTCTCAAAACATGAAGTTCATGTTCTCAAATGACACACAGATGAACTTGTCACATTCTGATGTGACAAAACATTGACAATTCCTTTAATATAAAAACTTATTTTCTTTCACTCTGCAGTAAAATTAAACTTCTGTTTATATTATATCAGTTTTAGTTACTAAAAAGAGCTACAGATGTAACTACACATTCATTAAAAATATGAAAAGATTTTAATCAGCAAGTTTATTTATTATTAATTAAGAAATACTTAATATCTTGACAAATTCATTCATTAAAACACCAAACATGAACTGTCTAATGTTCAACGTCTTATTCATTGTGCATGCTGCCTTCACTTTCCATCCTGTAACTGATAATATGCTATCATGGAGATAAGAAGTTACATTTATTCCTTATATCAGCTTGACTTCACTACTGAGAAATTTTGCACAGAAAGAAACTAAGCCTCACTATTTGTGTCTATGAAACAGATTAGAAATATTTGACTTTGGTGCCAATGGTCTTGTGGCAAAAATCTTCGTCACCTTGTTTCTAACTTCTGAGACAGTCACCGATGACCCAGGAATATTAATCCCAGTGCTACTGAAAACACACACAAACATTAAGCTATATATATATGGAAATTTACTTCATCATGAATAAGTAAAGCCATTGTTTTCTCAGTTACATATATTGAATTTAAAAAATCATTTTCAGTGGCAAAAGTTTAACATCTACAAGTAACAGGGAAGAATCTTTTTATAAAGGTAAAGTTAATTTTACTTAGACTCAGGTGAGAACAAATAAAAACATTTTAGGAAGTTGACTAACATCTAATTTAGTGATGAGTTTAAAACAGAATAAAGAAAGAGAAACAGAATAAATAATAAACAGAGAGCATGTATAAGGGTATCATATCATTACATTAATACTAGAGGTTAGGTATGTTATACTAAAATGGTTTTGGAATGTCACCATGTTCTTATGTTTCATGGCAACACATCTTTTTGTGCACTAGCTGATGGACATGTATCTTGAAAATAGACCTTCAACAAAGTTTTCATTGCAAAAGACTGTTATAATGCTTTCATGTCCAAAGTGCACCACTTCACCTTGCTTGTCTTCCTTATCCATATTTTAGTGACAGATATATTTTTGTGTTTTAAAATACGTTTGATAAGTACATAATTTTTTGTTTGAACAGTGAACTCAGTAGAAAAACTAGGACTACTTAGCTATATTTTTAAATGCACATATTTCTTTCAATGCAGTACATATACAAGAATCTGCTTATTTGTTCTTGCTGTGATTTATTGACTTTACCAGACAAGAAAACAGCTTAAGTTATAAATGCTAGACAATGAAACCACATAATAAAAGATGTAAAAGTTAACATTTGAAATATAAATTCATGGTTTTTGTTAAAATTAGTATAAGAGTTGAGAAAATAACTGATAAAATAAAAGCTTTATCAAAAGAAAAACTGATATTCACTTAGAAGATCTGTAAATAAAATAAGAAAGCTGTAAGATAAAATACATTTTTTATTAGTAGTAGTAAAATCACTTCATCCTTAGACTGACTCTGTAAAGGCTTCATAAATTCACAAACAAATATTTAGTAAAAATGCATTAAAAATCAAATTTATTGTGCAAAACACTTATAAGTATTTATTTCAAGATTACCAAAAACCTGGAATTATATTAATAAAAACTTATGTATATATTACAAAAATTTGATTACTGCTAAATACTGATGGCATTATAATGTTAAGTACAAGGAATATCCCTGACTCGGAAATTCTGAACCCTCAACACATATTTATGGACTTAGTATATGCAACAGCCTTTATATACACACAATACTCTCACTATAATGTTCATATGAACAATTATTATGTATTGGAATAGGTTGTGACATATCATTCAAAACAGTGATCAGTAGCTACAATATTCAAACAATGGTAAAATGTAGTTCCGATACATTTCATTCAAGCACAGCGTAATACAAGTTATAATTGTCACACAACTTCTTAATTTACACATTTCAACTCATTTTAAAATAACATACTCAAAGCTCTGTATAATACTAACAAGGTGGTTAAGATCTATAGTTTACCTTTCATCCATTCTTGGCATATCAATTCTAGCCTCAAACTCACGAATCATTGAACTGATAACATCTTCCTGCTGCGGTGCAACTTGCTGAAGATCATAGCACAAGCAGCGAAGACCAGGAAGGAAGACTTCAGACACTATCTGCTCACTCATGACTAAAGTTGTATTAAGAAGTAAAATATTTCTACTAGTACGAACTTGCTTAACAAACAAAAATGTATTAAAATGTTGTATACCAGATAAAAACAACTACAAATTTTATAAATATAAAATATTTTACCAAGGGCAAACTACACACTAATTAAAACAAAGACAAATAATGTTTTACTAAAGACAAGCACACAAACTAAAACTTGAAAAATATTTCAACATAAAATCACTAATAGAACATATTTTGTTTACAATTTGATGTAATCTGTTACCTTAAGAAATTAATTTGTACTCAGCTAAATGTTCCTTACCTACTTTTTACTATCCACTTCTAGACAAATGGATACATATTCAACAATCAATTTTCATATATTCATCTACCATGCTGCAATAAACACAAGAGAGCAACAGACACATACAAAAAGGATACAACAGCAAGAAAGAGCAGTGTAAGCTTCCAGTAATGCTGAGGCTATGGTCTGTCTCTTTGTTTCATTTTGACTTTGGTTATTTTTTGCTGCTAATGATGCAAGTCTTGGAAGAACAACTGTAAAAAAGTAAAACTAAACATTCTTGCTAATTAGATTTATATTAAGCAATCATATATTGTCAACAGAGAAAGGTGTATTTTCCAAGTTAGCCAACAAAACTAACATTCTTTTTATTCATGATGTTAGAAAAACATGCAGGTTCACGAAGTCTTGAGAGAAATTAAATAAAAATCTTTAGCCCAAATGTTTTCAAAAAGTTCTTTTTATACTATTCAACAAGTTCTAGTTTTTTTATTTTCAAATAATATAACCAGACATTAGGCATAAATCTTTGAAACTCAAACACATGCAGTGCACAATGATACTTGAAAAATGTGTCTATTACCAGTTCTTAAATTATATTGGAAAATGCCTGTGGTCATAGCTTTTAAAAACATTGCAGATCTTCCATCTATCAGGCATGATCCAAATTTATATATTGAACTAATTAGCAGACATGGAGAATCAACTGGGGGTTAAAAGTTCAATGTCTTCAGTCAGTTGTGAGAAGGCAATCAGTCCAATATTTAGACACACAGAAGAAACCTTGTAGTAAAAATAAATCACCCTATACTTCTACAATACTAAAACTCACAAATACACTTTTTCAGTAAGTATTATGTATTACAAATCGATGTTAAATTAGGTAGTCATCCAATATTTAGATATGAAATTAACTGTGTACTTGAAATAAACCACCCTATTTCTACTTTTGGAAGACTCCCAAACTCTACCCTTTTAATAATTATGACAGTAATATTCAATGACATTAAACAGAAATAAAAAAACCTTACTTTAACAGATCTGTAATAACTACCTAAAGTCCTATCTTCCTTTTTTTTAAACAATTTAAAAGTAGCTAATTCTGTAACTGACTATTTACAATTTTATTACATTACATATCAAATAAATTTGAAAGATTTAATTAGAGATTTTAATCATTTAATTGATTAATTTATAGTTACTGAAATAATTATTTTTAAATTTAAATTTACAAGTAATCAATGAAAAATAATTGCTCTATATGTACATAATAGTTGCATTATCTTTAATGAAAAAGTGTTCATCTGTACATCTATGAGGCTTTTTGCAACAAGTAACAAACCCTAACTTGTACAGTTATACTTTTCATTATATTAATGATCTAATCCTTACCAATAACCTAAAATTTAATCCAAATCAAGTATATTCAAAGAAACTTACAATAGTTGGGAGTAGTAACAGTTATAATCATGCACACTATTTATATTTAGATATTGTTTTTGTGGAAAACAGTACAGTTAGCCATGGACTAGTTTTTCAGAAAATGTAACTCAATGATAAAACAAAACATGAACATGATAACATAGAGCCTTTATTAAACACTTTATAACTGCCACTATTTAATTATCAGTAATCTAAACTACAAACAAACTATTTGCAACTACAACAGAAATATGTACATAAGAATGTACAATTTGAATAAACAAATATAAGTCAAGAAAGTTAAAATGTGGCACAACTGAAATAGTTCAGTTACAACAAGTTTGATTCTTGTGAAAACTGTGCATTATTTAGTGACTGAAGGCAAGTTTTTATGTATTATATTTCTAAGTTCAGTACTATGTTTGGCTGTTGAGAGAAGTTTAAAGTTAGAGACATCTGATGTCGAGTTTCTGTATTGTACTAATAAAATATCAGACTTGGGAGAATTTGAAATCTTCCTTCTATTTCTGATATGTTTAATAAATAGTTCCTGTTATCACATTCATGTTTAATCATTATAGTTAGCTGTTTTACACAAGAGAAGGGATTTCAGTTTTTCCATCCTGTGTACTAGCTCCAAAATTTCCATTTATGCCATTGAAATAAACTGTTAGTTCTCAATAACAATACTCATTCCATCATGGGTAATACTCAAGCATTAACAAATAAACTTAAAAAAAATGGCTACAACATTAAAAAAATATATACATTTTTACACTATTTTCAAATAAACATGACAATATATATTAAAAAATAAATATGTGATTACTGACATTACTTTCTGGAATGTATAGACGTCACTATTTAAGTTAATTCAAGGCTTATAAATTATTAAACAATTTTTTTATATATTTATTCAGTATACTAAGATAAAAAAGAACAAATTCTGATAACTGAACTTGTCTCAGTTCACCCAGTTAATGCTTGAACAAACTTTTTTGAAAGAAAGGAAAGAAGACCAGAGATTTTAGTTCTACTTAACAAGACCAGAGTTGTTAGTTCTACTTAACAAGACCAGAGTTGTTAGTTCTACTTAACAAGACCAGAGTTTTTAGTTCTACTTAACAAGACCAGAGTTTTTAGTTCTACTTAACAAGACCAGAGTTTTTAGTTCTACTTAACAAGACCAGAGTTTTTAGTTCTACTTAACAAGACTAGTTTTTAGTTCTACTTAATAATATTTGTTACAATTATTAAAAGGGTAGAGGTTGGAAGCCTTACAAAAATAGGTAGTTCACTTTTACGACAAGGTTATTTTAAATCTAAATATTGGACGACTGCTTAATTTAATGTCATTTTGTAATAAGCAAGAGTTGTTAAAGAGTGGAAATTGGGAGTTTTAGTATTGTAGAAATATTGAGTGATTTATTTATATTACAAGGTTACTTTTATGTCTAAAATTGGCCTTCTCCCAGTTGTCTGCAAACATGAAATGTAGCAATGCTGTGGATTTAAGCACTACATTTCCAACCCCCAACTGATTTTCTGTGGCTGCGAGCTAGTTTGAAATTTGCATTTGGATTATGTCTGATAAATTAAATACCCCCAATAGTTTTGAAAGCTACTACAACAGGCATTTTCTGTCACAAGGTTAATGGTAATGGACATTTATTTTAAGTCTCAATGTGAATGTTTTGGTTATAATTTGTATTAACTTCATTACTGTTATATAGTACGAATTTCCTTACCTATCTACAAAAAAAGTATAGCACTACAACAATTGATTGATTATTCTATATATAGACACACACAGATTTTTGTTCACCATACCATTTTAATGAATAAAGTTTCAATGAGCAATCTCAAAGAGAAAGTTTGACTTCTTTGCTTTTCACAGGTTTTTAACTATTTCTAAACTATTTTCATACATAAAACACGAAAATATACCAAAGTTAACTCAAACATTTATTCTGAGAATTACATTATCTTCATCATTTTGCTTAAAGATAAAGTATGAACTTTATCTGGATACATATTTCCATTAATAGTTCAAAATACCATTTCTCACCACAAGTCCAGGCAAATGAAGGTTTGAATATTTTAAGTTTATTCATAGAAATAGTAAAAAATAAGTTTTATATGATAACACAAAGAAGGAAAAAATAAAGTGTTATACTTTCATATAAGACATCTTAACCCATGAGAGATATAAATCATTATAGCAATTACATCTTATGCAATAATAAATGAAAACCCATAAAACATAGAGAATTCTTTACCCAAGATATCTCTCATAAACATCAGTGTGAAAGAAAGCTTTGTCTTCAACATGGTACAACATTCACACATACATTAAGCATGAATATCAAAGGCAAAGATATACCATTTATTACTGTGTGGTCTATTTATGAATTTTGTATTGATCGACCTTTGTAATATTCTTTCTAGAAAAATCACATCAGAAACACAATGAAATGTTTTAAAAGTTATAGTTTAAATGCTGAAATATTAGAAATCAATAGGCCTAAGATCTGTAATAAAAATCATATTGATTACCAATATTTTTTCATACATTCCTTTTAATTTGCCCAATGCAAAGACAAAATAAAAATCCATGATGAACAAATTAAAAGGAATGAGAAATAAATATCTACAGTTAATGTGATTTTTATCACAAATTGAAATGTTTTTTACTTAAGGTAATAAATGAATTAACTTGTGCAAGAAAAATCTTTTTAAAATTTAAGATAGCAAAAAGCTTTTTTTTTTAATGAAAACAGATTAAAAACTATTTGCAACTTAAAAAATAGGTTAATAATGAATTTGCTTACAGTCATCTCGGAACCTTGGCTCTATATTGGGACCTACTCGAGCAAAGGTATGAATCAATTCAATCTCCAAAACATGTTGGTCTCTGTAAACTGGGTCATCTAAGAAAGTCTGTAGCTGGAGATGAACTTTGTCTAACAACTATAAAAATAATAATACTAGTAAGTTTTTCAAAGTATCTATTCCCAAAAATCAAACATTAGCCTTTAAAAAAGGGTGTTTAAATTGCTTGTTGCTCAGATGTAAGCTTGAGGGGTTGTAATGCCAAAGAATTTTGATATGATACCCAAAGTTAATACAACACAGATAATGTAGCTTTGCAGTTAAAGAAATACAACCAACTTTGCTTTCTTTTGCACTAGAATATGACCAAGTACAAAATTAGAACACTTTTAATTAACCCTTTTGCAACAGGCTCGGTATAACATACTGAGTCTCAATACACATTTGCACGTATTGAGTATTGATACAACAACTTTTAATACAAAACACATATCTTCACAAAATCTGATAGACATTTTGGAAACATTACAAGTCTTTTCTACACAAAAAAAATTATTTTTTAATAAAGTATTTTACTAAAGATTTGTTTGAGAATATATTGAGTCTATTTAGTTACTAATACATGTGCAAAGTGATTTTCATGTTTAAATTAAAAACTTTTCTTCATCCCAAAAATCTCAAAATTTCATTTGTTTAATCTCTGAAACTAAATACATTTAAACATTTGTTTTCAGTAAAATTTTATATTTTATCTTTTATTTTAACTGTATACAAAATTAGTCAATTTGACCAAGTATCATAAATACCAAAAACAAAAGGTCAAAATAAATCTAAATTACTCTTTTTTTATTTCTAGAACAAATTCAAATTGTAACATGAAGCTACATTTCTTTATCCTAAGAAGCTTTAAACTGTTAAGAGCATACAACTATTTGTTCTTAAAATTTATTGTTTTATTACCCATAGAACCAATTTAACTACTATTCATGCCATTAAGTTGTATACCACCTGGAGAACATGGGGCTCATTTTAAGCTATCAAATTAGATTACTCACATACTATTCAACATGGCTTGCATGTATGGCTTGTGAAAAGTTTTTATTGTTATTTATTTTACTCAATTTAACCTTAACTAACTTAGAGATTCCTATTTTTACATTTTAGTTACTTTTATAATAATAAATAAAGAAAAAAAATATATAATAAACACAAAATAGAGTACTTACCTGGACATTCTTTTTTGTTGTTGACTATTAACACACTTAACCCAACTTTTTTGTACTAGTAATGGTAGTGCATTAAACACTGTTTATTTATAAACAATGCATCAAAGAAAATACAATGATAACATGCAAAAAGCAGATAATATTCCATAACTATCACAGTTTTCTGCTCCTCTAACTATGCAACAACAGCAATTAGAAATTCATTCACACTAGTTAATATCTTTCTCTTGGGAGTGAAATTTGTACTAAATGAGAAATTAATAATTATCTGTTCAGAAATAATGTAATACATAATACGTAATTTGAAAGATAAAAACCTTGGCTTGCTATTGGTTACAAATAGTATAATATTAAAAAAAACCAAAAAACTATGAACAAATCCTAAACGAGACATCTAATTTCCTATTTGATGGTTCTGTCTGTAACCAAATAAAATTGAAAGCTATAAAAATTATGTTCTGTCTGAGCAATGGTGATCTTATACTATGTAATTTACATTGAAATTCATACTTATTGTAGGGTTGATGAATAAATAGCACAAGAGGGAATACCTAGAGAAAAAATGTTACATTTGTCATGACCAGGAGAAATTCAGGATTTTTTAATATTGTTTTTCAAAACTTATATAACTATTAAAATATGGATTATTATCTATGATTTTATGGTATACTAATTGGTAAAATGTAAACAGATAGAAGTTTAATTACATTTTAATGCAAGTCTCTACAATCCTCGAGACATGTACAGTATCGGATGCCTACTGTTTAAAATGATTAGCCATACATACAATCTAAACCACTGGAAATAAATGAAAACCTTTTTTTGGAATAATTAGGCTATTGGCTTCTAAATCTAAGATATTGTAACATAAATCCTACAGCCTAGCATTAAATTTTTTTTTCAGTTAGTTTTACATATGTAAGTGATATGTTCACAAACCTTCAGTAAGTGTTCCTATTTCTAAAATCTCACATGCTTTGTTAATACCCAGCAATGCCCACTATAAAATGCCTTACAAATATTTTAATATTACTTAAAAGAGCATAAAAATTAATTAATTCAAATATCTTTTAATTAATCTCAATATCTTACATTCAGTCACTTTCTCTCTCTCTCTTTTTTTTCTTTAACGAATATACTATCACTAAGATAATTGCTTAAATATTTCAGATAAAAATAACCATAGTTAAACTTCAGAGCTTATTGGATATTTACATCTAGAAGTTCTATTTCTAGTGCCTTATGTGAGATTTAAGCATTACATTCACCACTATACTGGTACAGATATGTAGATGACACGGTTGCGGGATTCAAATCTACAGAACACACACTTAATTTTTTCAATCACATTAACGCTATACATCCCAACATTAACTTCACATATGAACAGGAAGAAAGCAATCAAATATCATTTCTTAACTTCAAAATCACAAGAACCGACACAATTTAAAACAGAAATCCACCGAAAAATCACCCATACTGGATATATTTCTTGGGCCTCAGCACATGAAACAAAACAAAAACTCAACATACTAAGAAACCAAATAAACACACCCATAAAACTATGCTCACCAGATAAAATTAACAATGAAGTAGACAAAATAAAACAATACTTCGTCAACATCAATAAGTTTCCTCCACAAACTGTAGAAATCATTATATGCACACACCTAGACAGAAAGCAAAATCAACCAACAAAAGTAAATATATCTCACAAATAAAAAATCATGAAACCATATACTGCTACAAACCATATATTCCTGACATCAGCAGAAAAATAGCCAACATTTGGCAAAAACTAATAACAAAATATGACATTCTAATTAATACCAAATTTATTCAAAAACCAGGTGCAAAACTGAGATCTATACTATGTAAAAACTACACTGACAAACACCACACCAACATTATTTCTAAAATACAATGTGATAATTGCCACGACTTCTATATTGGAGAAACAAGTAGAAATATGGAAACCAGATTCAAAGAACATAAAAAGTCACCTTCACACGTTTCGAACACTGCAAGTCAAATAAACACAACATAACCATAGAAAACACTCAAATACTAAATAAAGAAACAAACATCAAAAAATGCAAAATTAAAGAAGCCTTACTTATACAACAACTTAAACCCAAAATAAACAAATACAAAAGAACACCTTTATACCTATATTAAAAATAATATAATAAATAATATAAAATTATATACTCAAACATCTAACACTGCCCTCTACATTCTGACACTCAGTTACACAAGCCCTTTCAAACATGTGGTCATCTCCAAGTCAGTTACCTCTTTCTTTCTTTGTGAACCTGATGATGACCAAAGAAGGTCGAAACGGTGTTCGCTCCTCTAGTGCAAAATATTTTCTCAACCCAAACTAACTGTTTTTACATATATAAGAGATCATCTAGTGTTATTTTTCAAAGTGAATAAAAATAAAAACAAATCCATCACCATGATGTTGTGCTGTAAAGTTTATGGTTAAATATTTGTTTTTGTTGCTCTCCTGATATATTTCAACACTGTTATTTTTATATTTATCTCTTATTTTGGAGTAAGTATTATAGTTGCTGCACTATTTTAATTTTGTATGCAATTTTGCCATAAAAATAGAAGAAAATAAAACTCATACAACTCACATCTTTCCGAGATGTCACCATAAGAATCGAACCAAAAGCAGGAACAGAAGCTGCTCTCACTGAGCTGAAAGAAAAAGAAACATTCAGTTATATGACACTGTATAAAAATACAATACTCACAAATGTTTCATGCTAAGAAATAGTGAAAATCATCACAATGTTGAAAACCACTGAATTTTCAGCAGGCATTATATAAGACAGGATAATCAAAATATATTAAAACAGCATTTCAAAACCTTCCCTTAGTAACACAGCTCACCAAACTTCAAGAAATTTCCCACATTCTATTTGTACTATGACATAATGCATAAGATTATCAAAGTACGACACGTGATGCACACTTTGGTGTGCATTGCAAGCAATGTTGCCAATTCTATTGCTTTCACAGTGAATCAACTGATATTCATTTTCAATAAATCATTTTGTAGTTAGCATTTTGAGAGATATTATGTAGTTTGCATTATGTTTTTGATGTTTTGCAACATATTTTGAAATATTATCATCTAATTTTCATCAATATCATCTTCTTGTAGTCCACCTCAAATTGAGAAACACTACATGAAAATACAAAATTTAACTTTTTTCATAAGTAATTAACAAAGCATGTTTTACTGTACACAGTGCTATAAACTACAATGGACATTTTAAATTTATTTTTACTGTGCAAAATGATATTCCCTATACAGTTCTATAAATTTTCCTCTGCAATAAAAGCTTGTAATAAGTTTTGGAAACTAGTTGATGCCAGTTAAAAAACACATTAGATAAAAAACTGTACATTCTACAAAATAAAATGACATAAAATTAAAAGGGTTTTAAATATGTTTGTGTGATTGGATTCTTCTACAGCAGATGTCCGTTACTTGTTAGTGATAAATTCAACAATAAACAGACAGCAGACACCACTTGTTTTATAAAGTAATATATTCCATATAAATCAAACTCATGCTAGGAATATCATATTTGTATCTCAAACTCTAAATAATTTTTTTTTGTCAAAAGTCCACTGAGGTTAATTCAATTACTTTAAAATCCAACTGACAAGTTGAACTATTTTTCTCTACTCTTATCACAATAGTATCAGTGAATATTTCACTTATGCTACCCCATGGAAAACCACAGTTGTATCCTGAACTTCAAATAATTGTTTCCTTTTCATCAAAGTCCACACAAATGGGATTTATTGCTTTAGAACATCCTTTGACAAGACAAATTATTCTCCTCATTTCTATTAAACTCTGAAACTCATTTTAAAATATCAACTGTTAAGGCTCATCACTCAGATACATGATAACTTTACATTATCTTTCTCTAACTAATTTTGGGACAGAACTGTACTTGACTTGTGCTCACTTAATCACCTATATTTATACATTACCCAACTAAGACCTAAAATTTTCTCTAAACTAAACAAAACAGGTCTTGTATATCCAACAAAATGTTTTATTTTCCATCTTAATTTTGATGTATGTACTCTTAATTTAATCTCTAATACCCAAAACTATCACAAATTAGAAAACTAGTAAAAACTCACATTTCAGGATCACTGGCAAGTGTGATAAGGGCAGGAATAACACGTGATCGCAGCAACTGTTCACTAACAGCTCCAGCAAGAACTTCAAATAGCCTTGCAGCTCCACTCCTTACTAAGGCTGAAGTGTGGACAACAACATCCCACAACACTGACAAGAGCAAATCATGATAGTTGGTGTTTGAGCTAAAGCAGACCATAAACAGAAAAGCATTTCTTTTTAATGAATTTTGTAAAATAACAAAAGCGTGTTTTGGATGTAAACAAAAATGGTTAAAAAAATAAGAAATACTGTTTAATATATTTTAAACCAAAATTGCATGAAAGATGTAACAGAGCAAATTGTAAAAATAACAAAAAAAAAAGCTGAAAACTTATAAAAACAATCCAATGTTCAAAATATTCCATTCTTGGGCACAAAACATAATAACAATTCACCAAACTGGACATAAACACTGAGTATTTATTCTATCATGGTAACAAAAGGCTCACAGAGCATTTACCTCAACTAAAACAAAAACCACAACAATGAAAGTTTTTGAAATTTGGCATTCCTTCTTCAGAGTTGTATAGAGTACGAGTTGGACGTAAAGTATGAATTAAGTGAAGTGATCTTTGATGACACAATCCCTGTCTTAATGAATCAGAAGTGTTGTTTCAATCAGTTTCATAATTAACAACAGATTATGTTACTATTGTTGCCAATAATAACCAGGTAAGATGAAAAACACCAACATGCAAAAATGGAATTTATCCCATTAAAAGAATAGTTAATTCGTGGGTGATATAAAAACACAGGAAGAATTAATTGGATCTATACACGTATTAAAGCTCAACTTTATATGGAACTGCTGACGAAAGTGATGATTCAAAATTAGTAAAAATTGTTGCAAGGTTTCCAAATAACTTGGACTGCAATAAAATGACAAAATTAGGTAATTGTTATAGTGGTAAAATTTGAAAGCTGTAAATAATTAATATTAATGCAGGTTTTCAAAACATATAAAAAAATAAAGTTGCAAATTAGCCTATGAATATGAAAGATACACTGATTAGTTCAGAATAGTTCATTTGGCAAAGGCCAAATGGAAATAGAATACAGTTCCACTCAAGGAAAATGAAAAACGAAATTGGAACTTGAATAGGTTAATACAGTTGTTTGTAAAGCTGAAGTCTTAATACTTTTTTATTTATTTTGACTATAGTTAACATCAAATACAATATTTTGCAAGTCTTTACTGTGTGTGTACTACTTTAGGGAATAACTAAAAACGTTTCTTCCAAATGGGAGGAAGGGGTGAAAAGAAGTCAGTAATCCATGTAATGGTGAGTGTGAATGCTGAGAGAGTAAAAATGACTTAAAAAAGTACCAACTATCTAGCAAAAAAACATAGTGCAGAAGTGAGGCCAATGATAGAGCATGAAACTAAAAAACCTGGTTGTTGAGCATGACACAGAGATAACATCTTGAAGATTTAGAAACCAGGATACGAAAGTAAGCATCTGCAACATCAAATTTTCTCATCCATAGTCCAGGTGAAAACAAGAACTGAAGGGAAAGAAACTACTCCATTGTAAACCAATGAGAATGGAGGAAATGACCAAGAGAAGAAAGGTTTACGACTGTTTGTAAATCACCCATCTTTTTTGGTACTACAAGCAGCCTAGAGATAGGTCTTTGTGCAGAAGACCTTCGATGACTTGTGCTAAACAGTTGGATGGAATAGAATGGAGGATGATGAGATATGAAATAAAAGCCCAATCCCCTTTTGAAAATTTGAATGACCCACTGTTCTGTAGCAAACATCTCCCATACAGACATGGACCCTCTAAAATGCAACCCTACAGGACCTGATCTTATATAGTCACTAATGCTGAAATCTGTGCTCTACCATAGAGAAGGATCCTTTCTGGTAAGGCAAAATTGCCTTTGTGTTTCAATGGATTTTTCTGCCTAAGCATGAGTGGCAGATGCATTAAAAATCCTGTAAAAGGACTCTGGGACATGCAAGAAGCCAGTGCAGAAAATAAAGAATGGAAATGGACCCCATCTACTCAAAATTTCATGGATTCTAAAATTCCCATTAAAGATAATGAGAAAAGGGCCAATGTAGGATATCAAATTCCCTCAAGTAAGGTATCTCTCTCCAATTGATCTCAGCATCAACCAATATACCAAGGAGAGAGTAGAAACCTATAATCTAACCAAAGTAGAAGTAAATAAATGATTAAGATTCTCCAAAATTTGACAAGGGAATCTATGATAGACCTCAGATAATACTTGCAAAGATAAAAAATGGAGCATTGTTATAAATTCTGGAAAACTGATTCTGGCATCTTGTCCAGAGCTCCATACAGAAAGTAGATGGTTTATCCTCTGAGAATCCCAATAACAGTTCATCAAATGAAGAAAAGCTAAGGTATGCTGATCCAATTAATGATGAGGACAAGGCATGACAACACCCTCTCTCAAATGATCTGAAAATCTCCTTGTATGCTCTGCAATGGCTGGCAAAGGAGAAAGGACCAGGTAGTCAGATGAACTAGTTTCTCACAATAAAAAAGGTGAGATTCTTAAGCCATAGAATCAATACTGGAAATATTACAAACATGGCATACTAGCTTTAAAAAAAGTTTCCTAACAAACTGTCTGAGCAAAGGAAGGGACTGGAAAAATTGAGTCCAGATTCTTAGTACTCTGCCTGAGAGCCAACAGGAAAAAAACAACAAACCACGTGTAAGACTATTTTTCTGCACATAAAGAGCTGTATGTTCTCTGCAGAAGGTGCCACACCCACAGATAACACTAGAATTGTGAGGTAGAGGCAATAACACTGCCAGAAAATTAACCTCAATGAAACATAAAAAAAAGGGAAACTCATTAATTCACTGACTTTCTGTGGCATAAAAAACAAAACAAAACAGAAAACTATTACCAGCTTACAAGATAGAAGCCTTGCAAATTCTCAAGAGTGGTACTAAAGAGTGGCTATGTTCACCTCACAAGAAATGACCACTTTACAAAAGACCTTTTCAGAAAAAAAAAAAGAGCATTACTTTGATCAAAAATAGTTTAATGAAATTAGCAACCAAATTCTATAGAAAAACATCATTTTCTGCACCATTTCCTTCCACAGCAGCTGGCCTCTCCTCATAAGAGAAATTCATATCCCCTTTTAACCTGATAAACTGACATGTAGCACTTAACCATTCAGAGTAGAAATGTATAAACTTAACTGTTTACTTTTAGCTGTTGCCTAGTAGGCTTATCTTTGTAGCCATTTTTTTTCAGGTAATACCTTGGGCACTAACTGAGTAGATTATTCAGAAACTGATCAGTAACAGTGGGTTTGGATTTTTCTCTCCTTGTCAAACTTCATGGAAATGGATCTTTGATTCCCATCCATATGGTTGTATTGTCAACCATCATCTTATCTGCCTTCTTTTCACTGGTAAATGTAGTATAATTTTAACACTTACATGAAATATCTTTAATCCTCCTTCCATGGAGATAATTTATTTACCCTATTTTACTTACTTTTATACATATGTATATTTTTTTCTCCATTAACTCAACCATTATACTATGAGAAGAAGGAAAGAGAATCGATTAATTCTTGACACTCTGGGTATTTAAATCCAAGTACAAACCAATGGTTGATTGATTAATTGATTGATTTAGTGTTTTATGGCACAAAGCTGCTAGGCTATCTGCACCAAACGTCCAGTAAAAAGGTAAAAGTAAAGTAAATGTAGTAAAATTCGTAAAAGGAAACAAAGGTATAAACAAAACATAAAATGGCATAAAACCAATGTTGACATTCAGTCTACAAAGTTGTAAAGGACTTCCTGTAGCAGAATGGTAATGATCATAACCCGCAAGGAAGACTAACAGTCAGCCACCTGAAGTTGGTCTTTCCAGTCCTGGTTCCAGGTTATGTGTCATTATGGCCAGTACCAAAGGGTAAAGAAATAAAAGTGTTAAATGGCATGCAGCAAAAGTGTAATAACAACTCGTCAGGATGACTAACGGATAGTTCAAACAGCAGCGTTAGTCACCTGAAGTTGGCCTTTCCAGTCCTGGTGTCGAGTTATTTAATGTTCTGGCCATTTTACAATGTCAAATTGAACTAGAGAGATTGAAACTGAAAAGGGAACCTCAATTAAAAAGATGTAATGAATAAATACTTAAATGAGATTAAAAGATTAATGGCCATTAAAACTAAAACTTTATCAAGGTGGACAGTGTCACCATCACCAATAACATTGTCCAATGTCACAGACAAACCCTGGAACAGAACATGTTTAAAATAGTGCTGTCGTTGAGAGTCTTAACGATGGCAGGAAAGTAAAATGTGGCTTACAATGATTTGAGTGTTACACAAACTACACACTGGTGCATCAGTTCCAGATAAAAGAAAACGATGAGTTAAAAAACTGTAACCAATGCGTAGTCTAGTTAGAACAACTTCCTCCTTCCGAATCTTATAGAAGCTAGACGGCCAAAGCCCAATATAGGGTTTCATTTGAAAAAGCTTGTTGTCACGTTGCTCACTCCAAGTGGACTGCCAGCTGGCATGGAGCCGAGCCATGAATACAGGACCATGGACCATGTACAGAATAGGCACAGTGGTGATAGTGCCAGAGCAGACAGATTTAGCTGCCTTGTCTACAAGCACATTCCCTGCGAATACCAACATGGCCTGGTATCCAGAAAAACTGGATAGAAGTAGATGTTAATGAGAAATGGGCCAGTCGGTTTTGAATATCAGCAAGAACAGGGTGTGAGCCAATGTGTAGTAATTCCAAGGCCAGCAGAGAACTAAGGGAGTCAGTATAAATAATGCAGTTGTAGTACTGCTCAGCTTCAATATGATCCAGGGCAAGAGATATGGTGTACAGTTCAGCAGTGAACACAGAGGCTGTAGAGGGGAGTCTGCTCACAACCACCGAACTGCAACAAACCATGGAAGAGCCCACAGAGTCACCTGATTTTGACCATCCGTATAAATTGAAATAAAAATGGTGTTCGAAAGATGTTCAGTAAATAAAAGACGGTACTTCCAATCTAGAGTATCTGCCTTTTTCAGATGACTTAAAGAAAGGTCACATTTGGGGGCTGTAAGAAGCCATGGGGGAGATGGGCTGACCAGTGGATTCTGCAATGTTTTCCAAGGACAGATCCAATTCATCCAATTGCGCGTGGATACGAAGGCCAAAAGAAGCAATAGTAGATTGCCTGTTTTGAAAAAGTAAGGCCCACTGAGGAAGGAAAACACATCTCCAAGTGGAATGCTTTGATAAGGAGCAAAGTTTCGAAGAATACAGTAAAGACAGTTGCAAACATTTGTCACCTGAAGTTGGCCTTTCCAGTTCTAGTTTCAAGTTATTTAATGTTACAGCCAATTTCTAATTTTAAATCAAACTAGATGGACTGTGATTCTTAAAAGAGTAGCACAGTAAAAAAGGTTTAATGTATAAATTAAAAAAGCTTAAATGGCATTAAAAATTAATGGCCTTTAAAAAATCTAAAAACATTACCAAGGTGGACAGTGTCACCATCACCAATAACACTGTCTAACATTATGGACAAACCTTGGGACAGAACACATTTAAAATGGTGCCATCACTGAGAGTTGTAATGACAGCAAGAAAGTAAAATGAGGCTTATTGTGATCTGAGTGTTACACAGACTACATACTGGTGCATCAGTTCCAGATAAAAGGAAAGGATGAGTTAAAAAACTGTGACCAATGAGTAGTCTAGTCAGAACAACTTCCTCTTTCCAATCCTTACGGAAGCAAGACAGCCAGAGTCCAATATAGGGTTTGATTTGGAAAAGCTTGTTTTCGCATTGCTCACTTCAAGTCGACTGCCAGCTGGCACAGAGCTGAGCCTTGAAAACAGGACCATACTCCATGTATGGAACAAACACAGCAGTGATAGCACCAGAGCAGATAGATTTAGATGCAGTGTTAGCGAGCTCGTTCCTGCAAATACCAACATGGTCCAGTATCCAGAAAAACTGTATATTAATAAAATAAAATTATATATTCAAACATCTAATACCGCCCTCTACATTTCGACACACAGTTACACAACCCCTTTCAAACATGTGGTCAGCTTCCGGTCAGTTACCTCTTTCTTTGTGAACCTGACGATGACCGAAGAAGGTCGAAACGTTGTTCGCTCTTCTATGTAAAGTGTTTTCTCAGCCCAAACGAGCCGTTTTTGCATATAAATTTCTCAACAAGTGGGTTTCTCGTCATCACTGAGCATTAACAATCCTCTCTAAGGTCATACAAAGACAGCTCGTCAAAGCAATTGGACGGTAGTGTGAAGGAATCTTGGGATCTTTACCAGGTTTGAGAAGGGCAAGATAATAGCCTGGCACCAGGCATCAGGAAAAACATTCTCCTGCCAGATCCAGTTAAAAACAAGTAGAAGAACATCAAGAGAAGCAGGAGATAGATGGTGCAGCATGTCATAGTGTACATCATCAGGTCCAACAGATGTACTGCCAGACCGATGAAGGGCCATTTTCAGTTCCACCAGTGTAAAGGGGCAATTATAGTCAAAAAGACAGTCAGTTCGAAAGGAAAGAGGTGAACGCTCTGCCTGAGTCTTGATGGCCAAGAAAGTGGAAGAACAAGCAGAAGTGCTAGATACCCAGCAAAAGCTTTCACCTTGAGTATCGACGATGCTCTGGACATCAGCTATCTCATGGCCATCAGAGAGCAAGATGGAGAGGGAAACAGAATTGTAGTGCCCACTGACCTTTGAATTCTGTCCCATATGACCTTGGAACTGGTGGTAGAAGATATGCTAGTTGTGAACTTAATCCAAAATTCATTTTGGCTTTGACGTCTTACCCACCTAGCATGTGCATGGGCCTGTTTGAAAGTGATGCAGTTCGAAAGTGTGGGATATCTACGGAAAGTATCCCAGGCCCATTTTTGAGCCTTCTGTGCCAAGTGGCAAGCAGGATTCCCCCACGGACGAGGATATCGTGAAAAACGTGTCGAGGTTTTAGGAATACACTGAGCAGCTGCTTGTATAATACAGTCAGTTACTGCTGCCACACAGTGGTCTATTGATGGCTGATTCACGATGGCAGGATCAAGTTCTGCGAGAGCAGTGAAAGTGGACCAGTCTGCCTGGTCCAGCTTCCACCGGGGCATGCGGGTAGGGTGGCTTCGACCATGGCCAGTCTCTCTCAAAAGTATAGGAAAATGTTCACTGCCTCGTGGATTATAGTCAACCCTCCATGAAAAATTGGAAAATAATGAAGGGGAGCAAACCGTGAGATCAATAACGATAAAGGACTGGCTAGGTGCATGAAAATAAGTGGAAGAACCAGTATTGAAAAGAAAAAGATTGTGATCAGAGAGCATACGCTCTACAGAGCGACCCCTCCTATCAATAATAGCACTTCCCCAAAGGGCATGATGTCTCCCAGGAGTAGAAAGGGAGACGGCAACTGTTCAACGAGAGCATCAAGGTCTGATTGATCATATGTCTCTCCAAGGGACAGGTAGAGAGAACAAACAGTGATGGTATGACCCAAGGAAAAACGGATGGCTACGGCTTCCAAGGGTGTGTTGAGTGACAAAGACAGGGTGGGCACATGCTGATCAACCAATAGTGCCACCACTCCATGTACTGGTCCATCACACAGCCTGTCATTTCTGTACAGAGAAAACTGCCGCATGGTGACTGTATCAGCAGGTTTCAGAAATGTTTCTTCTAAGGAAACAGGAAGCAATCAGTGTTTTGATATCATCCAGATTAGAACATAAACCTTGAGAGTTCCATTGTATCAAGGTGTCCATTTTTAATGACGGGTAGGCAAAGTGGCTGGAGAACCTTTTTGTTTAAGACCACGTCTTTTTTCCTTATTGTTCTTATTCAGATCAGGTCTATCAACCTCCATGAATCCTGCCCTGGGTCGATTGGACAGGTCTTTGTTGTTGGAAGGGGATTCCAGTTACTGAGGACGACAACGAATGATTGTTTTGCATCATGGGGTTGGAGAAAAAGACGTATCAGAAGAACTGCCTGTATTTGAAACCAAAGGATGTGGATCTTGAGATTTGTGGGATTGTATGGGAGGAACAGAGATGGGTGTAGAAGTTGATTCATCAACCTTTTTAACCATGAAGGTCAAAAGGCTTTTCATTTGTTTTGAAAACAATTCTCTTGGAAGTACAGAGAGATCTGTCTGCTCTCCCACTGTAGTTGTGGAACGAAGTGCAGCAGCATATGTCCAAGATGGAGTGGCAGACAGCAATTTCCGAGCCTCAGGATAACTAATGTTATGGGTCGTTTTCAAACGCTGGACCTCTTTTTCCTCCAACCATTTTGGGCAAGAACGAAAGTAGGAAGGGTGGGAACCATTGCAGTTGACACAATGTGGGTCCGTGTGACACTCATAGGCATCTTGGTCCTTGCCACTGCAACAAGCACATGTCAGGGAACCACGACAGGACGTCTTTCAGTGGCCGAACCTCTGACATTGGAAACATCGAAGAGGGTTTGGAATGTACGGCCACACCCTGCAAATTAGATAACCTGCCTTGATGGTGGCAAGTGCACGTGGTGATGTAAATGTCAAAACGAGGATATTTGTCGGCAGTGTAATTCCATCTTTGTGAGTGGAGATATGCGTCACTGCAGAAACTCCTTGAGTGAAGAGACCAGTGAGAATCTCCGACTCTGGGACGTTCTTCAAGTCCCTCTCAACAATAACTCCTTGAGATGAATTCAAGGTAGCATGAGGGGTAACCTCAATAGGTACATCCCCAATTGCCTTTGAATTCAAGAGGAGTTCACTGTGTTGGGATGTGGATGTTTCAACCAATATGTCTCCAGATCGAAGCTTCTCTACTGACTTTGGAGAGCCAGCAAGTCCCTCTAGTCCCTTCTGAATAAAAAAGGGGGACATTTGCCCTAAAGGTTTTTCTGAAAGAGAATGTAATATAAGAAAATGGGGTATAGGTGTTACAGATGTTGAAGATTGCTGCTCAGAGTCTTCAAGACTTGGTCGTTTACTTATTGACTGTTTTTTTCACTATTTTATTTAAATTTTTTGTTGGAGGATCCATAGGAAAAAAGGAAAATTTCAGTACCCACTGACTCCACCCACCATGGAGCCCTACGAGGGGACGCACTACAATGTCATGCAAGGACACTGCATTCAAGGTTTCGTGAGCAATATACCCAAACACCAGCATCAGACACAATGTCCACGACACCCGTTGAAAACTTCCAACTCTGGTACTTGGTTGACTCTAGCCCAAGTGGACCAGCTGACTGACCCAAGGGGAGCCACCCAAAGGTCCCCGTCTACAGAAATTCAAGGCCAATGTGGTGTGTTAGGGTTGGACCCGTCAACCACCAGGATCCTCTCCCCCCCTTCACGGGTTGCCACACACGGCAAACACGTGGGTGGATGTTTTGATCCCAGAGGAGGTAAACTGAAAGAACAGAACCTTCCCTGGGAGGTCCCCTCACCACGAACAGGAATCCACACTGAGGGGCGAACCAATGGAAATTGAAAATGGTACTAAGATGTGTTAAAACATTGTAAGAAATGTGTGCAAATGGCTTCCAAGAAAGAAAATAAACTGAAGTTTCAGACAGTATACTTATGATATTATTTACTTTAGATACTTAATTATTTAAAACAAATTTAAATGTGGAAAGATGGACTTCACAATTTTTATCATCATCAACTTCAAAAAATTCACTGCTTTTGAACAATCTTAGTTAAACACACAGAAACACTTTGGCAAAGTTTGCAGATTTCATGCTTTATTTTCATACATTGACAAGTTGTATCTGTGCAAGAGGGAAAATTAATGATACCACCTTAATTATAATTACAATAGGAAACAATAATATAGAATTAGGGATAATAATTTAGGTATTTTTTTCATATCACTTTATGTAGAACAAAGATTAAAAACTTATAGGACAAAAAATTTGAAATCTCAGCACTTCAATTATAATCTTTGGGAAAATACACTGACAGAAGGAGTCACAAAATATTTTAGAATTCAAGTTGCCATTTTTCCCATATAGAAACCCAAGATACAGAGTTGAAAAATATCAAATGCAATTCATTGGTCTAAGGTTTTCTCTGTAATAACTGGTGTAAAAATTGTAAGTTTTGGTTTGGTTTGTTTGGAATTTTATGCAAAGCTAAATTAAAGCTATCTGCTCTAGCCATCCCAAGTTTATCAGTGAAAGACTAGAGGGAAGGCACCTGGTCATCACCACCCACTGCCAACTATTGAGCTACTCTTTTACCAACAAATAGTGGGATTTACCATCATGTTATAATAATGACCCCATGGCTGAAATGGTGGTGCATCTTTGATAGAACTAGGAATCGAACCTGTGATCCTCAGATTGCGAGTCAAGCACCCTAACCACCTGGCCATGCCAGGCGACTAAGTATTGTTCAGTCTTTTCTGTACCAGATGAAATAAAAGTTGTTTATGCTTATTTTGTGAAGCAAATCAAAGAAACTACCAACAACAAACTCTTTGAGAATATTTTACTGCCTTTTTTGAAGTGGTAGTTACAAAGTAAAACCAAATGATTGGTACTGTATGGAAATGATTGTTTGCCTTGCAAGGAAATTAGCAAGAAAATCTTTAAAAGTTAATTTATGGATGGTATTCTAACTTAATTTTTATGCCAAATATTTGTAAGCATCAGTTATCATTCGAAACAGTGATTTGAAACATTTTCAAAATAAAATCTAACTCACCAAAATTCTATAATAGCAGCTTGGATGCTAATCAAAGGAGCATTGCAGATCGACATAGTACATATTACTTCTTGTAGAAATGTTACGAGTTCATTTCTATCTTCATCCTATTAAGAAAAAAATATTTGTACATATAAAATATAAATAGCTATTTTTGAAAAAATAGGAAAATAATCAATGTGTTACATGGTAATTTGTGTTTAATCATTTTACTAATGATAAAGATCATGCAAAATAAGAGTAGAGGTAAAAATAATATGTACAAACCAAATAGTTTATGTTTTGTGTAAGTTGAAGTGCAGAACGTACTGCAGGATGACAGAGATGATTTTAAAGCATTAACATGTTCTTACATTAGAACCACCACCTCTCACACTGATAGATATTACTTGATTGTCATGGTTTCTTCCTCTGACCATCTAAGTATTGGTCTGATTCTTTCTTGCTTGCTGCAGTCTTTTTTTTTTTATCCCACTCAACTGCCCTCAGAAATATTTATCTTGTGACCTTTTCTGTCAATATCAATATGCTCTCCATTCTGATACTGTATAAAGCAGCTTATTCAGCTAATGTTATCACTTTTTCAAGACTGACTTATTCTCAGTTTCTAACACCAGCTCTTACTGGGGAGAAAGGACAGGAGAGTGTGAACAGAGGTAAGGATTACTGTAAATACATTTTTAATTTAAGAAAATGTTAGCTTCCAAAACATACTTCATCTCAACCCGATAGCTAGAATCTCATACTGACAAGGTGGAGGGACTGGTAAGAACATTATCTATACAGAAAGTGTCTGAATACATCATAGATGTGTCAGTAGAAGGTTTGCAACTAGTGGGGGAACTGCACTACACCCAGAACAGGTATGCTCTTCACCTGGAAATTAATTCCTGTATTGTACAAGGATTTTTATCTGATTTATCATCATTACAGATGAGGCCCCAACAAGATATCTGAGGTTTCACTGTCCAGAGTTAGAATTAAAGAGCCATGGTCCATATATCTCACATTGGTGGCTTGAGCAATTGGGCCACAAACTGCATATGAGTTAATTCTAACCTGCAGTCAAAGAGTCATGTGTTCCAAGCCAATGAAATAACGACAAGAAAATAAGTAACACTGTAATGGATAATCCTTCTCCTCAACCTGAAGAAGTCTAAAAGGCAACATCCCAGGCTCAGAATGGTGGGACTGTATATGCCTCATTCAACTTGAAAAAACAGAACTCATCCAGTCTGGAATTATGAATACCCATCTTCACTGCTCAACTAAGTAGAAGGATAAAAAGAAAGGATTTGATCAATCCAACCAGATAGCCTAACATCATGTCTGAACTGACATTACGAGTAGGCTGATTACACTCCTACCCATAAACATCCAGGGACCAAGGTAAGAGGGTCCCCAACTTTGCCATCTTTTTAAAAAGTGGAGGAAATTCACTCTAATACTCTGAAAAAAAAACTGAAAAAAACCTCTGTTCACAACTCCAATGACTGGAAACCAGGCTTGATAAAAAACCTCTAGCTCCACTAGTAAAATCTGGGAGGTACAACACAAGGGATAGCCCTGAGAACAGTGTTATAGGTAAACCAAGTTATCTAAATTTTTAAAAGCAAATTGACCCTGACTATTTCAATCTAATGATTCACAGAGATGGGCAGAATCCCCTTATGTTTTACTTGTCATAGTCCACAAGTGGCAGTCAAGCATAGTATAGTAATACCACCTGGTAAACTCTTAAGATGGTCTCATGGAACACTAAGTTTATACAGAGCCTGTTGCAACCTGTATAAATTATATTGAATTTGTAGTTGCTAGTGTGGAATTGGTTTGATAAAAGCACATTTGCCTAGTCAACATTTGCCACAGAGTGGGATCCTGTGAAAATGAGAAAAAGGACCCTGAAAAGATAGATAAGATTGCTACAGAAGATAGACAAACACTCTCAGGTAAAGATTCTGCCAGATCATGCAAATAACATGAGAGAAAAGTATTGGGGGAGGTACATAAATCAACCTGCACAATGTCTTCCAACGAGTAATTCAACTCAGCTGGTAAGGACAAAGAAATGTGAAAAATCAGATTAGGCACAACTTGCAGAATTGTTTTCATCTTCAAAAACAAACCAGAATAAAAAGTCATTGAACCATCTATATAAATAGGAATGGAAGGATGGTTTGAAACTGCGCCTGGATACGAAGGCCAAAAGAAGCAATGGCAGATTGTCTGTTCTGAAAATGTATGGCCCACCGATGAAGGGAAACACAACCCCAGGTAGGATGCTTTGGCAAGAAATGAAGTTTTGAAGCATATAGTAAAAACAGTTGGAAACAGCAGAGGTGCAAAGAAGGTTCATGAGACTATGTATAAGCTCTGAACTGGGGAAGTGTAGAAACCCCATGCAGAGCCCAAGTCCTTGATGACGAATGGCATCCAGCATCTTTAAGGCTGATGGTCTGGCAGAGCCATAGACCAGTGATCCATAATCGCGTTTCGATCAAATAAGAGCACGATATATCTTTAGCATAGAACATTAATCTGCTCCCCAAGTGATGGAAGAGAGGACATGGAGGATGTTCAGTGCTCTTGTACATTTCACCCGTAGCTGCTTGATGTGTGGTATAAAGGTCAGCTTACGGTCAAAGATAAGCCCCAAGAACTTTGTCTCAGGGACAACAGGCAGCACAACTTCACCAATACAGAGTTCAGGATCAGAGTGAATATCCCGTTGGCAGCATAAGTGCATACAAACAGTTTTAGAGAGAGAGAAGTTAAAGCCATTTGCTGCGGTCCACTTCAGTAAGCAATTGAGGGCAATTTGTAGCTGCTGCTCAATATATCTCATGTTTGACGACTGACATGAGATGTGAAAATCGTCCACATACAGCCCATTCGCAACAGTGAGAGGGAGTTGTTCAGTGATGGCATTTATCCTTATACTGAAGAGGGTAACACTCAATACACAGCCTTGAAGGACTCCAAGTTCCTGTACAAAAGAACGGGAAAGTGTTGAACCCACACGAACTTGGAATCTCCTGTCCATTAAAATTTTTTTAATAAAAATGGACAAATAGCCACATAACCAATATATATGGAGGTCTCACAAAATGCCATACCTCCATGTTGTATCATAAGCCTTCTCAATGTCAAAGAATATTAATACAAGATGTTGTCATTTGAGAAAGGCTTCTCTGATTGATGTTTCAAGTCGAATAAGGTGGTCCATGGTGGAATACTGTTGTCAGAACCCACATTGGATGAGCAAGAGAAGGTTGTTTGATTCGAGGAATCAAACAAAATGAGCATTAACCATTCTCTCTAAGGTCTAACAGAGACAGCTTGTCAAAGCAATTGGATGGTAGTTTGAAGGAATCTTGGGATCCTACCGAGGCTAAGAGAAAGGTAGGCACCAGACATCAGGAAAAACATTCTCCTGCCAGATCCAGTTAAAAACAATCAGAAGAATAGCAAGACAAGCAGGAGATAGATAGCAAAGCATGTGAAAGTGTACATAATCAGATCCAACCGATGTACTGCCAGATAGATGAAGGGCCAATTTGAGTTCCACCAGTATAAAGGGACAATTATAGTCATGGAGACAATCAGCTCGAAAGGAAAGAGGTGATCGTTCTGCCCAAAGTTTGATGGCTAAGAAGGTGGGGGAAGAAGCAGAAGTGCTAGACACCCAACAAAAGCTTTCACCTAGAGTACTGGCTACTTCCTGGCCATCAGAGAGCAAGATCGAGAGGGGAACAGAATTATACTGCCCACTGGCCTTTCTAATCTTGTCTCATATGACTTTGGGACTGGTTGTAGAAGATATGCCAGTTGTGAACTTAATCCAAAATTCCTTCTGGCTTTGATGTCTTACCCACCAAGCATGTGAACAGGCCCGCTGGATAGCGATGCAGTTCGAGAGTGTGGGATATCTACGGAAAGTATCCCAGGCCCGTTTTGAAGCAGGATTCCATCACAAATGAGGATATACTGGAAAACGTGTCGAAATTTTGGGAATACATTGAGCAGCTGCTTGTATAATACAGTCAGTTACTGCTGCTATACAGTCATCTATTGATGGCTTACAGACAATGGCAGGATCAAGTTCTGCAAGAACAGTGAAAGATGGCCAGTTTGCTTGATCTTGCTTTCACGGAGGCATGAAATCATATGGCATCAACCATGGCCAGTCTCTCTCAAAATTATAGGAAAATGATCACTGTCTCATGCATTATTGTCAACCCTCCATGAAAAATGGGAGAATAATGAAGGGAAGCAAATTGAGAAATCAACAGCAGTAAAGGACTGACTAGGTGCATGAAATTAAGTAGAAGAACCAGTATTGAAAAGAGAGGATATGTTCTACGGATCAACCCCTCCTATCAATATCAGCACTTCCCCAGAAGGAATGATGTCCATTAAAGTCCTCCAGGATTAAAAATGGAAACAGGAACTGTTTAATGAGTGCATCAAGGTCTGATTGATTATATGTCTCTCCATGCGACAGGTAAAGAACAAACAGTGATAGTATGACTCAAGGAAACACGGATGGCTACAGCCTCCAAGGGTGTGTCGAGTGGCAAAGACAGGGTGGGCACATGCTGATCAACCTACAGTGCCACCCCTCCATGCACTCATCCATCATACAGCCTGTGTTTTCTGTACATAAAAACTGATGAAAGGTGACTGTATCAGCAAGACATACAGACTGGTAGGAAGCAATCAGTTTTGATGTCATCCAGATTAAAACGTAAACCACCAACAGTTCCATTTTATCAAGGTGGCCATTTTTATTTATGTGTAGGCGAATGGGGTGGAGAGCTCTTCTGTTTACAACCACATCTTTTGTATTACTGTTCTTATTCGAGGGAAGTCTATTGACCTCCATGAATCCTGCCTGGGGTTGATTGGGCAGGTCTTTGCTGTTGAGAAAATCCAGAGACTGAGGACATGAATGAATGATTGTTTTGCATCTTGGGGTGAGAGAGGAAGATGGATCCAAGGAAATGGCTGTACCTGGAACCAACGGATGTGGATCTTGAGGTTTGGTGGAATGTATACAAGGGACAGAGATGGGTGTCAAAGTTGATTCATCAACTTTTTTAACCATGGAGATTAAAAGACTTTTCATTTATCAACTTTTTTAACCATGGAGATTAAAAAACTTTTCATTTATCAACTTTTTTAACCATGGAGATTAAAAAACTTTTCATTTATCAACTTTTTTAACCATGGAGGTTAAAAAAACTTTTCATTTGATTGAAGAACGATTCTTTAGAAGGCACAGAGAGATCTGTCTGCACTCCCACAGTATCTGTGGAATGAAGAGCAGCAACATGCATCCGAGATGAGGTGGTGGACAGCAATTTTTGAGCCTCAGGATAGGTAATGTTTTGGATTGTTTTCAAACACCGCACCTCTTTTTCTTCAATCCATTTAGGACAAAAATGAAAGTAGAATGGGTGAGAGCCATTGCAATTGATGCAACGAGGGTCTGTTTCATACTCATACACATCATGGTCCTTGCCACCGCAATGAGCACTTGTCAGGGAACCACGACATGATGTCTTTGAGTAACTGAACCTCTAACACTGGAAACACTGGAGAGAGTTTAGAATGTATGGCCATACCCTGCAATTAAGATAACCTGCCTTGATGGTGGCAGGTGGATGTGGTGATGTGAATGTCAGAACAAGGATATTGGTCAGTATCGTAATTCCATCTTTGCGAGTGGAGAAACTGCCTCACTGCAGAAACTCCTTGAGTGGAGAAACCAACGAGAATCTCTGACTCAGGGATGTTCTTCAAATCCCTTCAACAATAACTCCTCATGACGAATTCAAAGTAGCATGAGGTGTAACCTCAATAGGTATATCCCCAACTACCTTTGAATACAAGAGGAGTTCACTATGTTAAGATGTGGATGTTTCCATCAATATATCACCAGATCAAAGCTTCTTTACTGACTTTGGAGAGCCAGAAAGTCCCTCCAGTCCCTTCTGAATAAAAAAGGGAGACATTTGACCAAAAGGTTTGTCTAAAAGAGAATGTAGGGAAAAAAAATGAAGTGCAACAGGTGGTACAGATGTTGAAGATTGCTACTCAGAAACTTCAAGACATGGTAGTTTACCTATGGACTGTTTTTTACTATTTTATTTACGTTTTTATTTGGAGGATCCATAATATAAAAGAGGGGAAATTTCAGTGCCCATTGACCCCACCCACCATGGAGCCCTATGAGGGGATGCACTACAATGTCAAACAAGGACACTGCAGCAATGCCAGTGTTTCGTGAACACTATACTCAAACACCAGCATCAGATACAATGTTCACAACACCTGTTGAGAACATCCAATACTGGTACTTGGTTGACCTTTGCCCAAGTGGACCAGCCAACTGATCTAAGGGGGGCCATCCCAAGGCTGCTCGTCTACAGGAATTCAAGGCCAAAGTGGTGTGTTAGGGTTGGACCCTTCAACCACCAGGATCCTCTCCTTCCCTTCACAGCTCCCCATACACAGCAAACATGTTGATGGATGTTTAGATCCCAGAGGAGGTAAACTGAAAAAACAGAACCTTCCCTGGGAGGTCCCCTCACCACGTACAGGAATCCACACCAAGGGGTTGTGAAAAAGGATTTATACCCTTCCCTGTTTGACAGTATTCTGTGTAAGAAGAACTGGTCTGAGGACATAGAGAGAGTGAGAGAGTAGTTGATGGAAAAAAAAAAAACAGCATAAATCATTCTGTCTGGCAATGTCTGTAGGTCCATAGTCTTACCCTGTTTCCATGAGGGGACATTGATTTATTCAGGTCAACTACAAACTCTGCCTCAGAACGCTGAAATTTAGGAAGCAGATGTATTATTTGAGAGTCAGAAAATTCTTCTACCTGGGTAAGGCATAATTGTCTCTTTATGTAACTGAGAGGTAAACCTCACAAATAATATCATTGACAGCCTCAATTCATATCATAAATGAACTTGGAATAATAGAATTCCTTTTAATTATTATTACAAAATCAAGTAGATAGCACACAATGTTCACAGTATCTTTGAATGATCATAATACTAGGAAACCTATTAATGATGCTTTGTTGGGAAAACATAACATTATCTGAAAGAAATTCTAATGTACAGCACCAGGAAAGAAAGTGCACTAACTTAGGTGGCAAAGGTCATGAGATAAATATCACCAAGAGCAAATGAGTGACAATTACACCATTGTTTAGATGGGCAAGGAAAGAAACCCTGATAGTCGAGTAATAGCTATCACTATGAGAGGGGGGTATGCAAACTTTGAAAACATAACATGTAGGTAAAATTAAAATAAAATAATATTCAATGGTTTGAGTATCTTCAGCTTAGTGTTTGTTTTACAAGTTTTCATTCTTTAAAGACTTCCTTGCTATAACGTGTCATAGTACTCTCTATCGTTATATATTCCATCATTTCCAGAGAGAAGAAGGATGTTACCAATCAATCAAAATTATATGGATTGGTTATTTACCAAGTTTCACATAAAACTACTCAAGATATATCGGAACTAGCCATCCCTAATTTTGAAGTGATATACTAGAAGGAAAGACAGCTAGTTAGTCAGCACCACCCACTACCAAACTCACAATCAAATAGTGAGATCTGATCATCATTCTTATAATGTAATCACAGTAATAAAGTACAGAGTACAATTTCATTTCACCGTAATGTTGTATAAACTATGGAACCTCAGATGCATAGTCCAGCATGCTAATAATTGGGCCACAATCAGTCATGTGGATATATTTAATTAATACAAACTTATTCATATTTAATTTTGTTTATTAACCTTAGTTGCCTCCCTATTGTCTACTAAATGTGAAATCAATGACTTAACTAATATTTCTTGTCTGCAATTTAAGGTCTTCAGAGAAATGTGATTTAACTAAAGAAAGTAGTGAATAATTCTGAAATATCTATGGTTAAATGCATCCTATTCTATGGTTAAATGTATTCCTCAGAGCCACTAAAGTTTTGGAAGGAACATTGTATGTTTATCTAAAGTCATTATGCCTAATGGCAAGAGTTACAAGACCCAGTTAACTCAGAAAAGAATACTTACAAATTTATAATGATGACAAAAGGCTTAGTTTTGAAAAAAAGGAAATTTATGAACTTGTGTAAAAGATAACTAGAGAAAAAATACAGGAGAGAAAATGAATAATGGAAAGAATAGGTAAATTTAAATAGTATCTTCTGATCAAAATAAGCTAAGTACTTATGAGCAAAACAACAAATCAATCTAACCATCATTCCAGCTAATGAAATTTATGTTCTTATATTTCAATCTCACAGTTCTATCATTACTAAAAGCATCCACAGTCTTAAATGGCATATAGTAAAGCTAGCTGAAAAATGAAGTATCCACTTGGTTAATAAGAAAACTCAAGTAAAAAATTGTTTTTCATTGTCCAAGAAGGAAAATCATTAAAACTACCACAAATGCAAAGCAAACACAAGAAACTGGAAAGTTAGAAACCTGTTCTGTCCCATTAAACACACTAATAAAACACCATACTCCTTACCTGATGAAAGGCATTCAAAACACCACATGCAAAGACAGGTACAGTAGCATCAGTGAGAACAGAGCTTCTTAGTTGCAAATTCCTCTCTAGAAGAAACATCCAAAAGTATTCACCTGTTTTATATTTTCACATAAGAAGTACAAACAAAACTTTTAAAAGTTTTTTTTTCATAATGGATCTGTATGTTGTATTTGAGTTGATTCTTTGAAGCACTTAAATCTTTCACTGCCTCAGTAACTCTCCCAGTATCAAGTTGTTGTTGTTGTTGTTTTTGAAACATAAGAAACAATATACATGTAATTTAGTATTTCATTATGTATCTAGAACTTAAAAGTGATAAATCCTCTGAAGTCTGAAGGGGAACACTTTTTTCAAGGTGGTACAAAATACATAACTATTACAGCAGTATACTGCAAGGGGACACACAGGCCCAAAATAGTGAAATAATTAAAAATTTTAGTCATTTAGTGCTTATTATGATATACATTTTCTTGATTTTCATCAAACACATGTATGGTTGTAAGAAATGTTTCTTTTATTCACATAATAATCCTATAATTATCTAGAAAAGGAGTTTCAAGCAAAAGTCAGGTAAGCTAAAAATACAATTCATATTAAATGTAAAACTCAGACAATGATGCAAAACACTTGTTCTTATATTATATACACGAAAAAAGTTAAATTGTGATAGTGCTTTTCTTAATGCGAGTAAAATTCATTTTGTTCTCTTTAATATGGACAGAGTTTTTAAATAACATAATTGATGGCATTAAAAATAGGAGCACAATACCACAATTTTACCAACTCATAACCTTAAGACTAACATCTTATTCTTTTTTTTTTCCTTCCACGAAATGAATAACTTCAACTGTTTTTTAAATAGAAAGTATATGAATAAAAAATGCTGTGAACAATTTTAGGTATTTTCTATATATACTCTTCAAAAAAAGAAACGCAAAAGGGATATTTTTTTCATTTTAAAGAGAAATATATGTAATAACGTTACAAGCTCAGAGTATGCGATGTTACACGTGTTAAGGCACTGATTGTCAGACCAAAATTACAATAAAAGTTGTGCACTTTGAAAATGAAGGAAAACATCGGATTTTTCGCCAAAACGCATTGCGTCCAATAAATTTGTTTGAGAAATCTGCATGTTCTGCAAGTGCAACATGTGCAAAATCCCTATAAAAGTGATGGGTTCTCGGTTTCCATAGCTCAGTGTTAAGCCACTGACACGCAATACAGTTATGCCAAGACTGACTGAAGCACAACGCAACAACACCACTGGTTGCTTGGAAGCAGGCCAATCTTGATCAGATGTTGCCAGAGCTGTGAATGTCCACCCAAGCACCATCACAAGGCTATGGAATCGTCACCAACAACATGGATCAACTTGTGACCGTCCACGATCTGGCAGACCTTGTGTGACTATGCCCGCACAAGATCGCTACATCCGGGTTACGTCACCTTCGGGATAGGATCACCACTGTGACGACTACTGCCTCAACCATACCAGGGCTGCGTAGGATTTCCGATCAGACTGTACGCAACCTCAACGTCCAGTCAGAGGCGTCATCCTCACTCAGCAACATCGTCAAGCACGGCTGCAGTGGACTCGGGCACATCGGGTATGGCCTCATCAACGATGGAGGCATGTTTAATTCAGCGATGAATCACGTTTTATGCTTCGTAGGCAGGATGGAAGGACCCGTGTTTACCGTCGCCGAGGTGAACGTTTTGCAGCAAACTGTATGCAGGAAGTTGACAGATTTGGTGGTGGTAGCATCATGATGTGGACTGCCATCACCTACAATGCCAGAACAGACCTTTTGCACATTTGAGGGAATCTTACGACTAAATGATACGTCAACGAGATTTTTAGGCCCCATGTGCAACCCATCATGGTGAACATCAACGACGTTTTTCAACATCACACAGCCCGTCCTCACACAGCCCGACTCACCACTGTCTTCTTGAGACACCACAACATCAACGTACTTCCCTGGCCCTCCAGATCACCAGATGTAAACCCCATCGAACATCTTTGGGACGAGTTGGACCAACGTCTGCGATAGCAAAAAACCTCAACCACAGACTCTACCTCAGCTTGCAGCAGCTTTGCAAGACTGAGTGGACAGCCATTCCACAGGATGTGATTCGTCATCTCATCGCTTCCATGAGCAGGAGATGCCAAGCAGTTATTGATGCTCACGGGGGCATACTCGTTATTGACGTTGAGTGACGTTAAACTTCAACTAGTGAGCGTGGACTTCGCCTTTGCAGACTTTGGATGTTCAGCAGTGAATGTGCAAAGTTTCACACATGTCATACAGAACTACCCAGAATAAACTTGTTAACAATTTGTCTCAAATTTTGCCTTTTGCGTTTTCTTTTTTGAAGAGTATATATGAAATGCTTATTTAATTTAAAATTACAGTTGGTTCCAACAACATACCCACATCCTCTTGAGAAAGGTTAAGAATACTGCAGAAAACTGGCTTAACCTTTGTCTGAGTGAAGTTTCTACCAAACAAGTGACATAACTGCTGCATAGTCTCAACAATGGAGTGTACTAAACTCTGGCAGTGTGAATCAACCAAAGACACCAATTTCATCAAGCTTGGAAGACTAAAAGACAAAAGTATATCTACCTGAGTGTATACTATATAAACTACTGAAAATCAACTTGTACTTTATATAAATATAGATGGTAATTCAGATGTTAATGAATCTCATCCATTATTCCTTTTGCTCAAACACTTTGTGAAGGTCATCTTGTGTACTGAATTGTATAAATTTCTGGGCAAGTTCACACATATATAACAGTTGAGTTGACAGTATGAACATAATCACATTCTAGGAATGTAATCCTCTGACTAATTCACATTTCAGGATTACAATTTCAGATGTCTTTGTTGGCTGGTTTTTCACATGAAATTTCTCAAAATTTATAAGTTGTTTGTTTAAGTCTATCAATATTTATTTTTAACTATCTTTATTAAAATAAAACTAACTTACAAAGACTTCACTGTCCAATCAAAACTGTCCCAGCTTCTGAACCATTCTTCTCCAATGTACTGATCAAAGGCTTTGACTTGTAGGAGAAATTTCTCTTTGTCTCCAGCAATAAACAAAGGATCAAGGAGTGGACTGGAAGCAACCGGTAAACGATCAACTATTGGAAAAATTGTATTGGTTTGCAAAAATTATTTTAATTCTCATTAAATTTTAGTTAGACCATTAAAAAGTTTAATGCAATGTTTTTTTTACTTAGAACAGTACAAACCCTGACTTCATAATAAAAACTACCAAGAAAGAAACTTCTGATTCAATTATAAGCAATATAGCATAATTCAGTAAACACACTAATCTACATCATTCAAATATACAGAAAATTATACTATCAATACATTTAGCTTTCTTACACAATTTTCCTATGACCAATTAACATTTTTAAAGCATCTAGTATTCAAAATCTTTAAAAGTCAATTCAGTGATTTTGTTTTTTAAATCTTTTTATTGCATTTTCCACAACTTTTCTGCTGTTAAGGTTCTTTATTTTAGTGTAAACCTAAACAACAGGGTACGTATCTAAGCTCTGTCCACTGCAGGGAACCAAACTCCAAATTTTAGCATCATCAGTCTGAGCAACTTACCACAGACTTACTGGGGGGTCTTTTGCTGTTGAATGTGTTCAAATGACATTTACAAGTATATCAACACCTTAATGTATTGGTAAGTTGTGGTAAGCAAATGAGTGGTGTTTTGTGAGTAATGACCTACACTGTTTCTTACTGTGCCTTGCTTTGTTAAATTCTAATGTTTAAAACAACTGTAACTAATTTTTTGAATTAAATTTTACACAGAGAAAATTATTTTTTATTGTTAGTTTAATGCCTGATTTAAGAACAAATCTACACTTCCTAAATTGAATGGAATTTTATAATATAGGAATCATGACTGAAAAACATCATAAACAACAGATATCCATTCATGATTCAGTACAACCTGTTACAGGTTTCAGTTTTCTTGAGTATGTATTCAGAACATTATGTATTTTCAGTTATTCACTAATAAGTAACTGTTTAGCTCTAATCTAGAAATAATAGTTAATCTGTTTTCTACCATAAATTGTGAAACTCAAAACAATAAAACACTACTTATGTAGGCTGGAACTTTTTCATACCTTCAATATCTCCCATTTGACAATATTCTTGTAATTTTTCTGTGAATGGTCCACTTTGCACAACAGAAACGAACAAAAATGGCAGTGAAGCATGTAATGCCCTCATAAGAGGCTGTTCATCGACTTGTGTAGGACTTTCTTCATTCCTCATGTTTGATAAAGCCTTTTATCATCACAAAGGGTATAAACATCACATAAAACCAAGTACCACTGATCATTTACTTTCAGACAACTTTTAAGAACTAAAAAAAACTCTGTTCAGCTGACAGTCTGAAATTTAATAATGTGACTTCTTTTTTAATACACTTCATTAAATTTACTTGGTTTTCTAATTTCTTAATATCAACTTTAAAATATAACACTTTTTTCTAAATATCAGGAATAATTCTGAAGATAAATGCTCTTCATAAAACAGTTAAAATATAAATTTCAACAGAAAATTTAAACTTATCCCATTAGTGATAGATAATATGCATTATTTATCTTACCTGCCACAAGTATTCAAAACACAATAATAAAATGCTTATCACATGTACAAAAATTTTACAAAACATAAAAGGTATTTTTCACTATTTCTCTGAAGAGCATTAAAAACTAGTAACTTCCAGTGTTATTCACAGTTTATAGCATTTTTCATGCCCCCTAGTAACTGTAGAACAGTAGTTTAAAATCTTGTCCAAATCTAACCTTTAGTTGTTCTTCAAGGCCTCTCATCAATGTTGGTATAAAGTCACTTTCTAGCCTGCTCTGTTCTAACCCCCACACAGCAACTGAAGGGAGGAGCACAGAAAGGGAAACTTCTACTACACTAGATCCACTGTCTTCCATAGTATGAAGTAATAGTTCTGTTACCTAAAATTCAAACTTCTTGTAGTTTTTCACCCCTTCTAAACTCTCAATTACAATATTTGTTGTTTACAGTGGTTGATTATTTGATTTAAAGTAATCTTGTGTTAAATACATGTATACTGCAGTTATTGGTATAGCTACATATTTAATCATTTTTTTCAGTTTAACAAAAAAAAAGTACCGAATGAATTTTTAATGTTCACAAGTGTGTATTATACGTGCCAAAGGAGAAATTACTTGATACTAAAACAGAATATATTATATTGTTTATATTGACCAAGAACATATTTCTTTGTAATTTGTTGCTAGCTGAACAATTACACTCATGAAAAGATTAACCAGTGAAGTTATAATTTATACAATATCTTAAACATCTCACTACTGGTAGGTTACAAAGCTCATGTCATGCAATTTTACAGCATTACTTTCAAAATTTAATTGAACAACTTTATTACCAATGCATACAAACTTAGCCTCCAAATGTAGTTAATAAATGATATGTTAATACAAGTTTTAGGTTCTAAAGTTCACAAGGAAACATTTAAAAGATCCTCAATCTCCCATAGTATAACAACTGGGACAATTATTCTGAAATTTACTATCCCTCTATGAAGCATGAAACTTAAATTACTTATTATCATATCGATATTATCAAGCAATGATTAATTTCTATATCTTTCAATTTTATTTGATTACAGAGAAAAAAGCAGACCCACATGCCAAAGTCACTTGTCACATTCCCTCTTTTATAAGTTAAACAAACAGTAAAAAACAAAACACAAGCAGTCAAAGGTAAGTACTATTTCTTATTTTTATGTATATATTTTTTTATTTATTATTGTAACACAACCTAAAATGTAAAAATTAGAACATACTATGCTATAATAAGTAAGATAATGAAAAAAAATAATAAAAACAATTCTCCACTAAGTATACTTGTGTGTAACTAGTGTGTTATGTCAATCAAAATAGTAACTTGAGCTACTTCTTCTTCAAGTCATTTACAATTTGTATGAAAAGATAATCAATTATACGCAGTTTAAAGGGCAATAAAACTATGTATGAATAGATATATACTGTTATGGTTTTAAGAAATTTAGGACAAATAAATGTAGTTTCATGTTACAATTTGTAGTAATTCTAAAAAGAATAGAAGGGCAATTTAGATTTATTTCATATTTTATTAATTACATAATTGATCAATTCAACTGAGTCCATATGGGTAGAAAAAGTAACAGATAAAATAAAATTTTATTGAAAAAAACATTTTATATTTATTAAAAAGGTTACAGAGGTAACAAATAAAATTTAAAAAGTTTTAGATGAAGTTTTTAAATTTTAACATAACAAAAATCACTTTTCACTTGAAACAGTCAATACACTGATTCTATAATCATGGACAAATCTTTAAAAATACTCAATTAACAAATCTAATTTTTTTTTGTGCAAAATGCCTGTAATGTTTACCAAAAGCTTACAGAATTTTGTGAAGATACATGTAACATATTTAGAAGTTAACATGTGGTTACTGATGGTTGCTTTGGGGTTATAAGGTTGATATAATCCATTGACAAGATATTAAAAGAGTTAACCATGTGGAGCTAAGTTAATTAATCAAATAACTTAGCATTGATGAAGAGCTGAGAACATAATCTCTGCTCTTAGTTAATTAATACTGAGAAAAGTTCATTTTAATTAAAAGCTGTGTGGTATAAATGTCACTTTTAACCCTTTCTCAATGACCTTGGTATAATATATATGAGTTTGTATACACATTTGCTATTTTAACTATTTATACTTTTGACACAATATGTATATCTTCACAAAAATTTGGTAAATGTTTAGAAAGATTACAAGTTTTATTGTTCATAGATTTTTAATGAAGTATTTTTACTAAAATTTGTTTGTGAAAATATCAAGTCTGTTTCATTACTAATCCAAGGGTGAAGTGATTTCATGTTATAATTAAAAATCTGTTCCTTGTCCTCAAAATCTCAAATAATATTTGTGTAATTTCTAAAACTTCCTAAATACATTTCAGTAAGACATTATATTTTGTCTATTATTTTCTCTACTCTATCTTAGATCTGTCAGTTTGACTGACCTTGTAAACATTATAAAAAATAGAAAGTAAATATAAAAATATGTTATCATGCTAGAATGACTAGAAATTATATCATAATAATACATATGTTTATTTTAAGTAGCTTAAGTCTCATAATGTTATATATTTATTATTTTTTATTATATTGACCTTCCAGTTGTGCCAGGCTAATGCAACATAACAGTTGCATTGACATGGTGTATACGAACTCACATTCCTGTATTCAATAACATAAAACTAACCTTTAGTCTTTACAAAGCCACCCTGTCTTGGCTATGTTTTAATGGACTAGTATTTTACAATATATAGTTATATTGCAAATATTATATATCTACACAAAATACTATTATTTAGAAATAAGTTATTAAACTTATTTTTCTTAAATTATAGAACAACAAATAAAGAACTAAAGCAAACAGTTATCTCTTATAGCTACAATCTGAGAGCTCAGTTTCTATTGGATATAGGTTGCCAAGCCTTTTACAATTTTGCATGTCTAGGATATGAAACAAAATATTTCTTTTTAGGTTTTATATACATACACAGTTGTATAACCAAACAGTCGTAAATTACTATATAAATACCACAGAATTCCACTATAATTTATCAAGCTAATAATGAACATGTACTTTGGTTTAAAAAACAAACAACCTTGGAACAGACCAAAGACACAGCCTACCTCCTCGAAGACTTGGTTCAAAAGAATGTCGTAGCCTTTTAACAGATTAAAAAAGCTGAGAAAACCATGAGGAAGAGATTCTAAGCTGTCAATTGGTTATTCACATGTCATATATTGAAGTAAGTGTACATAAGAGATTGTTTCCAAAAATGGAAAGAGGTGAACAGGACCACTATGTTTGATTCAGTATATAAGCTGTATCTCAGCAAAATAAAATATGAGGTTTATATTTTATATTCTAGCTTCTAAATACTGGTAATTTGAATTCTCAATTCATACAAAACTATAGGCATCAAAAACATCTAATTTTAATCAGTGCTGCATTCAACACACCACGACTGACAAAAATTGATATTTCCGTGTGTTTTCAATATTTACATTTAAATTACAAAATTAATGCATATATAATGTTAATGTTGAATTATAATCTATAGTTTGATACCAAACTTATTGATATAAATTCATAAAATAGTATTTCGATGACATGACCTTTGACCCTTAACCTGTTGCAAAGGGACTAAAACATAAATATGATTCCATAATGATTGTTAACAATTACCATATGCATCTGCAAAAACATTAAACTTTAATATTCAGTGCACTAATGGTTTCACCATATTATCAGTCATAATAAATTGTTCAAGACATTAACTATTAGTTTATTGCAACAAACTCCTTTGTATGAGTGGATGGTTTTAATACTTTATCTATAACATTTATATTTGTGTATTTTTACCTGAACAAATTTATCCCTATCAGATATATGGACCAGCAGTATGGCCAGACTTCGTGCTGCAGCTTCTCGGACAACTTCCTCCTTGTCGTCACAAAGCATTTGCTGTAGCATTGACAGCAGTAGTGAACTACAAATTTCTGGCTGCAACATGAAAATTTAACAATCATTTAAAAACCAAGCAAATGTTTATGTTAAACATCTGTGAATTTTCACAAAATAATATTCTTATGTAATTATTGTGCATTTGAAATTTTGAAAAAAGGAAGATTGAAAATACTAAGGAATAGACATAATAAGGTTAATATCTTAATCAGATAACCTTTATCAGGATCATGCAGAAAATTATATATTAACTATAACACTTATTTGAGGAGACAGTTTCATTTTCAAACAGCATACCCAGAATAAAGTCACAATAAACTTAAAACATGCTACTTACGTTTGATATAGTGTTGATTCACTGGATAACTTGGTTGTTTTATATACCTATGATAGTAATTTTAAAACTGTATGCAAGATGATTTTGATGTAACAAGTTCAGCTTTTAAGAACCATGGCTAAATTGTTTTGTTTGTTTCAAAACAAAACCACGGTGAGCTCTGCTGTGTACACCATGGAGAGTTGAACCATAACAGTTAAGCAATGTAAGTCCATAAACTTACTGTTGTCCCACCAGTAAAACCCAAAGCTTAATTACTATCAAAAGTTATTAAAATGCAGGATAATTTTACTGGCACATTTAATTGTTTTTTTGGAACTTCATTCTAATAAACAGCAGCAATAAATACAAAAAAAACCAACAAACTATAGTGTCAAATGCTTAGAAGACACTAGAAGTTGAGTTTTCAAATGGCATTGTTTTATTTTTGAAATAACTTTTTTATTGAATCATTTTAATGTAATGTTTTCCAAAGCTTATGAAACATCCACTCAAGTTTATTCAAATATGCTTTTTAAGTCTAAATTATGGTCATTGAGGTTTCAGGATTTAGTGAAGCATGTTACAAACATGTGGAAAAAAATCCAACCACTATGTTTACTAAGTAAGATATTTTACTTCTAATTCCTTTGTCAATCTGTTTGCATTTGGTTTGCTTTTGAAGAAATTCAGTGCAAACCGATATTTACTTCATACATGAAACAAAGCCAATGTGCATTTTACATCACAAAACCTAAAGTACAGTTTTGTTAATGAGTCTAAATGTACACTTTAATCAATTTCATATTTTAGTAATTATCAAATTTTAATTACATACACAATTGAATGCTGTTTTTATACAAATGTATTTTACTGCTTTTTTTAAATACTAAAGTCTGTTCTTTAATATCAAATAATGCTCAACATTAGAACTGTGTAACATGTACAAAAATAATATTTCACATAAATTATTAAATGTTTATTTAGGGTCTATGTACACAATAATCTTATAAATTCATTTCTCTAGCCAAAATATTAAAAAAAAAATGCAAGAAACTCTATTACACATGTACTTACAGGAACATAAGAAGCAAGAACACCACAGGACTCGGCAACTAACAGTCTTCGTTCTGGGTATTTGTGTGCAAGCTGCAAATATAACCACTACTGTAGCACAGAAAGTTGAAAATACAAAAGTCACCATACTATTGGATACAGTTTTTTAAATGAGAAACAAATAAAAATAAAAACAAATTAAAACGTGATATTAATACTGTGCTACAAAGCAACTTTTCTATCTCAGTTATGAACTTAAATATTTGATATTTTTTCTGCAATCACAAGTTCATTAGAACAGGTAACATTATCATCCACAGTAAGACTTGTTTTACTGATAAACTAGTTAAAATTTTATCAGTTCCCAAAACAATATACAAATTCCTACATTAAGGATAATATGAAACAACTGTTATGTTCAATAACACTTCAAAAACAAACTATCAATATGCCATCACAGATACTGAGATAACAGCTAATCCAAGACTGATTACAGTTTACATCTACAAAAAACATAAAATCATGTACTAAAGAAAGCCAGAAAAAAATTCTAAACAACTTACTTGTTCCCAGCACTGTGGCAAGAGTTCTGATTCAACTCTTGTTGGGCCCAAGTGTTTGGCAATGGCTACAAAGCCTGCAAGAATCATATGCCTAGAAAAGATATCACAATGTCAGAAAATGTTACACTGCCATAGGAAGCAATTGTGGAATGGTCAGGCCACTGTTGCATTATTTCTAGAGTAGTCTAGGAGCATGCCCCACTAAGAATTTTTGAAAATTTAATGCTGTGAGATTGAATCTTTAGCCATTTTAACTACAAATACTGCATACACACAACATAATGTATTACATTAAAATAAAAAAGTTGTAATACATAAGTTCTAGCTACATGATCATTTTGTATGTTAATTGGAATTAGAAGATTTTAAAAACTATAGCAGGTGCACAACACTTCTGAAAAAATTTAACTAAAATCATCAAATGTTCAAGTATTCATAAAAGACAGTATTAAAACTAGGATTTGACATCATATATAAGCAGATCTTGCCCAGTATGTTCTAAAAAATATAGTTTTACATATTTTTCTGTTATCTAATAAAAGATGTGACAAATTAACAAAATTTAAAGGGGGTAGTTTTGTTGTCAACCTCCTGTGTACACCTATTAGTGAATCCTAAACTACAGTCATAGAGTGATCCATTCCAAGCCACTGGAATTACAAGAAATTGTACACTTACATGTACAAAATTTCTCCTCCACCTGAAGATTTACATTTCACAGGAAGGAGCAAGAGGAAGCATTTATCCTCCTTACATTTCACAAAATATTACACGAATGATGATGTAAACGTAACATCATAGTCAGATTGTTTTTTTGTTTGTTTGTTTTGGAATTTCGCACAAAGCTACTCAAGGGCTATCTGTGCTAGCCATCCCTAATTTAGTAGTGTAAGACTAGAGGGAAGGCAGCTAGTCATCACCACCCACCAACTCTTGGGCTACTCTTTTACTAACGAATAGTGGGATTGACCGTCACATTATAACGCCCCATGGCTGGGAGGGCGAGCATGTTTGGCGACTGGCGCAAACCCAGCGACCCTCAGATTACGAAGTGCACGCATACTTAACGTGCTAGGTCATGCCGGGCCCTTCCACCTGAAGAAGTCCAAAGACAACACACTAGGCTGGGAATGACAGGATCGTGTATGCCATGCTCAAACAAAGGAACGAAACTCATCCAGTCTGCAAACATTCATCCCACTCTTGAATTAAGTGAACAAGGAGTATCCTGCTTGACCCTCGAATTATGGAGAGGACATGGAATCTGTATTCAACCAATGACATATGATGAGACCACTTTGCATTTGGAATTATGAGGAAATAATGGACCACTCTTTCAATGAACAACACAGGAAACTAACAATGATCAAAGAGAAGAGCTATGTACTATCCAATCAGATAGTTTCATGTCAAATTTGAAATTATGAGCACACTACCATGGAGGCTGGTACCATTCCTACAAACATCTGGGAAAAAATTCAGGGACCTGAGTAGGCAGGCTCCCAGCTTCACCCTCTTCTCCAAAAGAGGAGGAAAGAACCTGCTTGAGTGCTCTAGAAGAACATCCTCTGTCTGCCACCTCAGCAATTGGAAAATAAGAGTAGTAAGGACTCCCAAGATCCACTAGTAAAGTCTGGGAGTGTAAAACAAGTTGGAGAATTCTAAGAAACAATGCTCTTAAAACTGTGCAATAGGTGAATCAAGTTTCCTACACTTGTAAAGGCAAATCAATCCCAATTTATTCAAAGTGAAAATCATCAGGAACAGGCAAGAGCTCCTTTAACTTTTCTTATGATTTTTCATGAATGGGAATCCTTAAGAAGGTAATATCATCCAATAAGCAACCATGTGATCTTATAGAATAGCCCCTTTTGCAGGGACTGTTGGAATCTGTAGTAACTATAGTGAAAGTGGTTACTACTGCAGAAGTGAAACGAGAAAATATAACTGTCTGTGCAACACTAAACACAGAATGGGATCCAGTAAAAAATAAAGGGATTCTGGAAACAGAAGAGTACATGAGTGAGGAAAATACTTCATTCTCATTAAAGTTTAACAGTTCTGGTCAAAATAGCTACAGGGGGTAGTTGAAAATCATAGAAAAGAAACTGCCAGATCATGTAGAGGACAACATTTCGAAAGTCTTCTGCCTTTCATCTTCAGGCCACTATGTGTGTGTAAGATGTTATCAGTCTTTATAGTGTCCTGGTGGATTATGGAGAACATATAATGATGGGTTGAATTATCACTGTTTCTGATTGGAGGAGAGACTTCCCTGTAGATTCAGCCAATGGTAGCCACAGGTTACTCACCTCTAATCTGGAATCTCTGTTTAGTGAAGATTTAATAGTGCTAATATAAAATTATTCTTTGATTTTTCTTGTCTTCCAGAATTTGTCTATGTCAATGATTCTAATTTTCTCCCAGTTTATTCTGTGTCCAATTGATGCATGCTCTGCAATGGCTGAATTTTGTGTTTTCATAAGTCTTTTACTATCTTTATGTTCTTTTACCCTTGTCTCAAGTTTTCTTTCTGTTTCTCCAATGTATGTATCATTACATGAACACAGAATTCCAGATGACATTTTGGAGATTCTCTTTGGTAGGTTGCTGTTTGTTTTTTACCAGAATGGACCTTAAGGTATTGTAGGATTTCCACTGGACTTTTATGTTGAATTTCTTGGCAATGCATTTGAGTTTTTCACTGAAGTGTTGGAGGTATGGGAGGTAAATGGCAGTAGCAGTGGTGACTTTCTGATCTTTTTCTTTCTGTCATGGACTTCTCCAAGGAGGTTTTGATAAAGGAGGAGGTTTAACCATTCTGCTTAAAACTATCTACAATCGTTTGGCATTCTGCTCAAAATTAATAAGTATGAGCCATATAACACTTGAGAAACCTGATAGGACATAAATTATCAGGATCAGAGTAAAATAGAGGTAAAAAACAGATTGGCAAGAAGAAAATTTCCCCTTCTTTAGCTGTCAGAGTCTTGGGAAGAAAAAAACTACCAGGATAAAGTACGAGAAATGTGTAATGATAAAGTCCTATGCACATGAATTGCAAAGAACTCTGACTGATGATGTCCATAAGCCAACAACAGAAAAAACACAATTCAAGAGAAAGGTTAAACAAAGAACACAAAGCTATAGACTCAAAAAGAGGATGAAACAATGCCTGTAAAACAACTTTAAGATCACAATTCAGTAACTGAACAGGTCATTTGTGCAGAAGAATATGAAAGGATTTTAGTAAATCTGAGAGAACTGGAGATTCAAAAACCTTCTGGTATTTTGAATACTTAAAAACAGTGGATAAGGATATCTTATATAAAGCAAGACCCTTCTCAAGCATATAAAATAGGATATAATAGATATTTTTAGATGAAGAGGGTTTAAATTCCTTTTAATATACTACTAATGATCAATATTCCATTCCCATTGGTAAATGATCATGGTTGGCCTATGGAAAGATTTAGTTAAATACAGTGGAACCTAAGAAGTTAAACCCTTACATTTGGCAAAGGACTGCATAACTTTCAAGCATGAAAATTGAGTTTCCAAAAATGTGGGTAGAGCATGTTTGACTGAGGTTGTCTCAACAGAAACTGCCAACGTGGAAGATGTAGAGGTGGACATTTTTGTAGATACTGAAGAAGTAAAAATTACACTTGAACTGGACAATAAGGTGAAATCAAGAGAACTCAACAGAGAGTAGAACAAACCATAGTCAGAACTTGGGGCAATAGCCAAATTGGGAAAAAGGCATACAGATGTAAATCTGTCCAGTCTTGAATGAATGGATCTACTGCCAAGGCTTGAATATGAGGAATTAGAGGCCAAACCAACAGCAGTTGAGAATTTAAACAAGTCACAAAGGCATTGATCGTTAGAGACTTGAACTGAGAATAAATCCACTGAAAACCTCAGGATGTAGCATCCATTCTGATATGATGAGAATAAGCCTAGCAGAGAAAATCTAAGGTACAAAAACAAAGGTTTTGAGAATATGTGCCTCCTTGACAAGAGGTATGAGATACCAATGAGGAATTGTTGAAATGTATTGCAAAAAGTTGGAGAACATTGATATGGAGGGTAGATTTGTCTTCTGTCCAAGTACCTTGGAACTCCTTTCCTTGAAATAAGTTCCTCATCCATTAAGAGATGCATTTGTTAAGAGGTGGATCTTAGGATGAGGTGGTGGAATGGGTATCTCAATGGTAATGTTGCTTTGATCAAACCACCATTTTTAATCAATGATGTTGCTCCTTAGTAGTGAAACAGGATGATCCAAAGGATCAGAATGCATGATCAACTGGTTGCTCATTAAGAATTGAAGTGACCTCATGCACTCATCTCAAAAGAATGAGAGGTTTGAGGGATGCCCACATACCAAAGAGAAAGTAACCATTCATGCAGAAGAAGAAATAGACAAAAGTAAGTCTGAAAGCTCTTTCCATGGCTTGAAGCATGATATGTGTTCAGTGGGGGTGCCAGGATATTTTCATTCAGGGGGCTGAGGTAAACTGTGAAGTGGGGCTTCCTAAAATGCCATCAATATGAAGTATAGATGGTAAATTATAATAATGTAAATACCAAAGTACATTTCAGAAAGGTGTGCTATTTTGAACTGCATTTTCAATACAGTTTTCATTGGAAACTCATATTCTGATTAATAATTCATTATTACAAATAGGGCATGTTGTAAAACTGTGGTCAGCTAATGGAAGTGAGTGGGGGTGTGTGTAGTGCGGCTGGCGTCCTGATCTCGATCAGGCTGAGCCATTCGTTAGCCATACGCAGAGTGTACGCCATGGTCAGCGGCTCAGTGATCATACGCTTAAGGCATTCGAGACAGGAATCGAGCGCTCAAACAAAGCAAACCCATGGCTTGGATATTAAATGGTCATAGTAGCACCAAAACAAAATGTCTAAATTGCAGTTTACCTTCACAGAAAGGCCAGTTTCTTCATAAGTTTACATTATTGATACAGGCCAAACTGTGATTGTAATATTGTTCTTATTATCATAAGTGAGACAAGCACCTGTTACAATAATGTAACTACTAAATTACATTAAATTAGGCACTTCTAAATAGCTTAATGACAATTTCAAAATTCATTCTAGAATTGTTTAGAAATATTATTTGGTCAGTTAACATGAAAGGTTATTATCTAATAATAAGTATAACATTAATTGGATTGTAAGTCACAATTTTATGTGTATGCCACAATCATCAGTACAATTTTGGATGACTTATACACAATGCAAAATGATCTCACAGAGGACACAACACCGGCTAAATGCTTCATAGTTTTGACCTATACACTTATACATGCATGCTATGTTTTACTTTTCAATAAAAGATAAATGAAATTAATAGGTAAATAAATACCTGTGAAACCTTTGGTTCGTCAAGTAAAATCCCTGATGATCTGTTGTAACTTCAAATCAATGTGGTTGTCTAATCTTCGTGAAAGCTCAAGATAGAATGGCATTACACAGGGAGCGACAATACAGCCCATGAGTTTTAGTGCATTCAGTACGTTTCTATGGGACGCATGACACATACTTTCGTCTTAATGAAGACGTTGAATTCTACAGATCTATGTCTCTTTGATGTTAATTGTTAAGCAACAACGACAATTGTGTTTTCCATATTTTATGAATATATGTAGGTAACAATATTGGGGGGCTGAGGGGCTTGGCTCATTTGGGGCTCAAGAAAACAGATAAACCCTATTATGGGAACCAACAAACCTGGAAACTTTCCTCTACAAACTGTAGAAAACATTATATGCACACACCTAGACAAAAAGCAAAATCAACTAACAAAAGTAAATATATCTCACGATTTAAAAAATCATGAAACCATATACAGCTGCAAACCATATATTCCTGGCAGAAAATAACCAACATCTAGCAAAAACTAGCAACAAAATATGACATTCCAGTTAATACCAAATTTATTCAAAAACCAGGTGCAAAACTAAGGTCTATACTATGTAAAAACTACACTGACAAAAACAACACCAACATTATTTATAAAATACAATGCGATAACTGCCACGACTTCTATATTGGAGAAACAAGTAGAAAAATGGAAACCAGATTCAAAGAACACAAAAAGTCACCTTCATATGTTTTCAAACACTGCAAATCAAATAAACACAGCATAACCATAGAAAACACCCAAATACCAAATAAAGAAACACACATAAGCAAACACAAAATTAAGAAGCCTTACTTATACAACTGAAGCCCAAAATAAACCAATACAAAGGAACACCTTTATACCGATATTAATAAATATAATCAAACATCTAAGCACGCCCTCTACATTCTTACACTCAGTTACACAACCCCCCTTCAAACATGTGGTCAGCTATCGGTCAGTTAAATCTTTCTCTCTTTGTGAATCTTACTATGACCAAAGAAGGTTGAAACGTTGTTCGCTCCTCTACATAAAGTTTCTCAACTCGAACCAGCCGTTTTACATATATAGTATGTCTCTAGATTTACAATGCTAAAAAATGAGTTTCAAAACACGTGGTGGGCAAAACACAGATAACCCATTGTGTAACTTTGTGCACGACTTCAAACTGAATAAATAAATAGAAAAAAAATAGTTTAATTGGTTATTTGTAGAATTGTTATAAGAAGCATCCAAACCAAATTAAATGTTGCCTTAAAAAGTATACCAACAAGTAATATTGTTCTAAGTGGATAGGCTGTAAAACCATTTTCAATCTCTTCTGTGGTGATACATTTTGACTGCTTCATTTAGTTATACAGATCATAATTCCAACCAAACTTGTTTGTGTACACTGATTTTGCTTTGGATACTTCTTATAGCAATTTCACAAGTATCCAATCCTCCTTCTTTCTGTTAAACATTTATTTTATTTTCCTATATATGCTATACAGTACTTTGTCACTTTGTAAATAAGCGCTTTCGATACTATTGTTGTCTAACACACCCTTCTTCAATCGGAATTGGTCTCCCTTCATGACCTCTTCTACAAACATTTCTTGCTCACGTGATGTGTACAACCTTTTCATATTTATATACTTAAATCTATCATGTAAATTACATTGACTTAAACTCTGTTGTTTATTTGTAGTAAAACCATTTATTCATATAGAACAAAAGTGCAAAACTAAAATAAATTTGTTGTATCACCGAATAAATGACATAATGTGATAATTAGAGAATTGCACACATCCTATGCTAATTCAGATAAAAGCTAAGAACAAAACAGGGATAATTACTGTAATTATGAACCTGTAAACAACTGAACTTATAATGCTATATATATCGGGTTTTGATTCTTGTTGTATGTACAGCATAGATACCCCATTGTGTTGCTTTGTGCTGAAGTACAAACACAAAGATGTTACATTTAAGTTGCCCCATGGTGACATACTCAAAAAACTCCAAAGCATTTAGGCATTGAAATGTCTTTTTTACATTGCATAGTAGAGATATGAACTAAAAATTAATTATTTTTTTAAGTTTATGGACCTGTAGCACTAAAATTCTGTTGTGGTACAATGTGAGAAAAAGCACAGATAATCAATTATTTAACTTTCTGCCAAGAAAAGCAAGAGTCACATCAGTACAATATGTGTGCTTATAATGTATCCTAGTCACATGCAGAGTGTTGTGTCAGAGAAACATATCAACCAAGTAGAAATATGGAAACCAGATTCAAAGAACACAAAAAGTCACCTTCACACGTTTTCAAACACCTGCAAATCAAATAAACACAACATAACCATAGAAAACACCCTGATATTAAATAAGGAAACAAATATACACAAACGCAAAATTAAAGAAGCCTTACTTATACAACAACTCAAGCCCACAATAAACCAATACAAAGGAACACCTTTATACCTATATTAATAAATATAATCAAACATCTAAGCATGCCCTTTACATTCCTAAACTCAATTACACAACCACCTTCAAACATGTGGTCAGCTACCAGTTAGTAACCCTTTCTTTCTTTGTGAACCTGACAATGACTGAAGAAGATCAAAATGTTGTTTGCAACTCTACTGGTGCTTTCTCTACCCATACAAGCAGTTTTTAAATATATAATCTTGGGATAGTTGCAAGTAAGACAAATCCAAGAAAACTGTGATCTGTTTAAAGAGATCACATGTTCCAATCTAGAGCCCCACAGGTGTTAAAGAGAATCCCATCCACTGAGAATTTAAATAGGCCTACTCCTGGTGGTATGCTGATCCAATAACATGGGGGACAAGGCATACCTATCCCATTGCATAACTGGGCAAATACTGGAAATCCTGAAGATCAAGAAATAACTATAGGGTCAGCAGAGGTAAATGTGTTTTAGAATACTCAACATCTTTCACTGCCAGTAGCAGTTCTTGTTTTGGAGTCCTTTGTGTATACTGATCAAACAAACCTTTCATTTTATTTTTCAGCATTTAAATTTAAAACGTTAGATTCACCCATTGTAAGCCAATGATGTTATTGGGAAGCTAGCGTGGAGTCACAATCAGTGAGAGGAGAAATGGTAGTGCTCCACATTTGAGTGGTTCTCAGATTCATGCTAATGTGCACATTGTAATATAATAGATATGGTGCTTAACCCCAGGGCGAAGCCAAAGATCCAAGTTCTCCAGCTGCTATGCAAGTGAGATACACAACACAGCTTCACAAATGTCAGGAGAATGTTTTTACAAAAACAGAACTCTCAAGTCTGCCTCTTTTTAATTACAGACTGAGATATGAAGGTTCATATAGAGATTATTATAATTTCATACAACTATCAAGTAAACATTGTATTCCTAATGAAGTGTTTTGATAAAGTAAATTGGTAATAGAAATCAGGTACATCAAAAATATTTTTTTTTCTACCAATCTTAACCCACATCTTAGAAACCTCTTAACCTTTTGTGGTACTAAAATTAAAGTGGAAATCCCACAGGCACATTTGAAGAAAGGTTTAATCTAAAATAGAAAACAGTCAAACCTGTTGTGTAGTTTATGTTTAGAAATTTGGTTACTTAACTGAACTTTCAAAATGCAGCTCTTGGATTATAATGATTCCATTTACTGTGTATGAAAATTTGTGATTAAAATAGCAACTGAAAAAGAAAAGAAGTTACTCCTGCTTTAAAGATTCCCTAATGGTAGCACCACCTAGAATTTCTTTTTCTTTAATGTATTTTCAATTTTTTGTGCTGCAGATGTGTCAGAAGATAATTATCATCAACCAATAGCTACAAAATTTTAATTTTCCTTTAAAATTAAAAAACTTAAATAATTATGATGCAGCAATGTTTTTTTATATTCTCAGCAAAATAAAATGAATTGTAAAAAATATATATTTTGTATGCTGACCAAAGTTAGTAGAAAGTTGACAAACTGAAAAGTTATTAACCCTAATTATTCCTTAAGTTCTGAAAATCCTTACTTTCTTTCACCATCAATGGTTAACTCATGTTCCTGCCTTTTCCTGTCCCTTAATCAAAATTTTAAAATTAATTGGCAAATTTAGAAATGTAATAATTTGTTAAATCATTTAAAAGGATATGTAATAAATCAAATCTTAATGTCTTACAAATGTTACTGAGTCACAACGGAAGTACTACAACAACAACATTGACTATGTGGTTTTATTAAACTCCATAACACCACTTTAGTAGTTAGGACACATGTGGAGTTGTTAATTTTTTACACGTTTTAACTAGTTTACATATTAGATCAAAATTTTAAAACAGTTTTTTTATTTAGGTATTTTGTTACCAAAATGTGAGGTGAAGTCTGGAAACAAGTGAATAAATTAAGTAGTAGCTGCTATGTTAAAAAACAACAATTATTTAAAAGTCAACTACCAAAAAAACTTACTTAACTATTGGCACCACTATTTTTATTGAATATTTTTGACATAGCAATTACTGTTTCATTTGTGATTAAATGAACTACTAAAAAAAAACTTCAGAGTCGTTTGTTGTTTTTTTCTTTACCTCTGTTCCTCATCTGGCCTTTTGATAAGATTGAATAGAATATTCAAAAGCTTGTCTCTGTCTCTTGCTGAAGGATGAAGTCCAATAGTACAGAGTATAACAGGAATTAACTCCTAAAATAAAAAATAAATAAAAATTTGGAGAGTTCTGTTTTATACTTTTAAATACAATTAAAAAAAATGTCAATTTGAGAGAAAAGTACTTGCAATTTAATACTCCTATTTAATGTCTCTCACCTCATCACCACAACAACATTTAATGTCTCTCACCTCATCACCACAACAACATTTAATGTCTCTCACCTCATCACCACAACAACATTTAATGTCTCTCACCTCATCACCACAACAACATTTAATGTCTCTCACCTCATCACCACAACAACATTTAATGTCTCTCACCTCATCACCACAACAACATTTAATGTCTCTCACCTCATCACCACAACAACATTTAATGTCTCTCACCTCATCACCACAACAACATTTAATGTCTCTCACCTCATCACCACAACAACATTTAATGTCTCTCACCTCATCACCACAATAACATTTAATGTCTCTCACCTCATCACCACAACAACATTTAATGTCTCTCACTCATCACCACAAACAAATTTATGTGTCTTTCACCTCATCACCACAACAACGTTTTAATGTCTACAATAATATTTAATCTCTCCTCATCACCACAACAACATTTAATGTCTCTCATCATCATCACAACAACATTTAACAACATTTAATGTCTCTCACTCATCACTACAACGGCATTTAAATGTTCTCACCTCATCACACTACAACAACATTTAATGTCTTCATAAACATATCACTACAACAACGTTTAATGTCTCTCACCTCATCACCACAACAACATTTAATGTCTTCACCTCATCACTACAACAAACATTTAATGTATCTCGCACTCATCGCCACAACAACGTTTAATGTCTGTCTCACTCATCACTGCAACAACATTTAATGTCTCTCACTCATCATTTAACTTACGCAAGCAACATTTAATGTCTTCGCCTCATCACCACAATAAATATTTAATGTCTCTCACCTCATCACCACAACAACGTTTTAATGTCTCTCACCTCATCGCCACAATAAATAACATTTAATGTCTCTCACCTCATCACCACAATAACGTTTAATGTCTCTCACCTCATCACCACAACAACATTTTAATGTCTCTCACCTCATCACCACAACAACATTTAATGTCTCTCACCTCATCACCACAACAACATTTAATGTCTCTCACCTCATCACCACAACAACATTTAATGTCTCTCACCTCATCACCACAACAACATTTAATGTCTCTCACCTCATCACCACAACAACATTTAATGTCTCTCACCTCATCACCACAACAACATTTAATGTCTCTCATCTCATCACCACAACAATATTTAATGTCTCTCATCTCACCACCACAACAATATTTCACAAACATTACTCATAAGTGAAGTTAAAAAAGCAAATTAAGTAATAAAAATGGAAACTGGGCTCAAACCAAAAACAAACTAATCATACTGAAATATAAGAATGAAGTCATATTAACTAACAGTAAATACAATACAAAAATATGAGCAAAATGAACATTCATTTTTATTTCATTTTCTATATACTTCAGGTTCTGTTTAAACTCAGTGCAGTGGTTTTGAAAAACGAGCATTAAAATTGTAAAACACTGAAAACATTTTATCCATATCTTACTTATCAGTAGAGATCATCATGTACAACATATTATCTTACTTATCAGTAGAGATCATCATGTACAACATATTATCTTACTTATCAGTAGAGATCATCATGTACAACATATTATCTTACTTATCAGTAGAGATCATCATGTACAACATATTATCTTATCATCACATATTATCTTACTTATCAGTAGAGATCATCATGTACAACATATTATCTTACTTATCAGGTAGAGATCATCATGTACAACATATTATCTTACTTATCAGTAGAGATCATCATGTACAACATATTATCTTACTTATCAGTAGAGATCATCATGTACAACATATTATCTTACTTATCAGTAGAGATCATCATGTACAACATATTATCTTACTTATCAGTAGAGATCATCATGTACAATATATTATCTTACTTATCAGTAGAGATCATCATGTACAACATATTATCTTACTTATCAGTAGAGATCATCATGTACAACATATTATCTTACTTATCAGTAGAGATCATCATGTACAACATATTATCTTACTTATCAGTAGAGATCATCATGTACAACATATTATCTTACTTATCAGTAGAGATCATCATGTACAACATATTATCTTACTTATCAGTAGAGATCATCATGTACAACATATTATCTTACTTATCAGTAGAGATCATCATGTACAACATATTATCTTACTTATCAGTAGAGATCATCATGTACAACATATTATCTTACTTATCAGTAGAGATCATCATGTACAAATATATTATCTTAATCAGTAGAGATCATCATGTACTTACTTATCAGTAGAGATCATCATGTACAACATATTATCTTACTTATCAGTAGAGATCATCATGTACAACATATTATCTTACTTATCAGTAGAGATCATCATGTACAACATATTATCTTACTTATCAGTAGAGATCATCATGTACAACATATTATCTTACTTATCAGTAGAGATCATCATGTACAACATATTATCTTACTTATCAGTAGAGATCATCATGTACAACATATTATCTTACTTATCAGTAGAGATCATCATGTACAACATATTATCTTACTTATCAGTAGAGATCATCATGTACAACATATTATCTTACTTTATCAGTAGAGATCATCATGTACAACATATTATCTTACTTATCAGTAGAGATCATCATGTACAACATATCTTACTTATCAGTAGAGATCATCATGTACAACATGTTATCTTACTTATCAGTAGAGATCATCATGTACAACATGTTATCTTACTTATCAGTAGAGATCATCATGTACAACATATTATCTTACTTATCAGTAGAGATCATCATGTACAACATATTATCTTACTTATCAGTAGATCATCATGTACAATATATTATCTTAACATAGATATCTTACTTATCAGTAGAGATCATCATGTACAACATATTATCTTACTTATCAGTAGAGATCATCATGTACAACATATTATCTTACTTATCAGTAGAGATCATCATGTACAACATATTATCTTACTTATCAGTAGAGATCATCATGTACAATATATTATCTTACTTATCAGTAGAGATCATCATGTACAACATATTATCTTACTTATCAGTAGAGATCATCATGTACAAACATATTATCTTACTTATCAGTAGAGATCATCATGTACAACATATTATCTTACTTATCAGTAGCGATCATCATGTACAACATATTATCTTACTTATCAGTGATCATCATGTACATATTATCTTACTTATCAGTAGAGATCATCATGTACAACATATTATCTTACTTATCAGTAGAGATCATCATGTACAACATATTATCTTACTTATCAGTAGAGATCATCATGTACAACATATTATCTTACTTATCAGTAGAGATCATCATGTACAACATATATTATCTTACTTATCAGTAGAGATCATCATGTACATCTTACCTTATCAGTAGAGATCATCATGTACAACATTATCTTACTTATCAGTAGAGATCATCATGTACAACATATTATCTTACTTATCAGTAGAGATCATCATGTACAACATATTATCTTATCAGTAGAGATCATCATGCATATTATCTTACTTATCAGTAGAGATCATCATGTACAACATATTATCTTACTTATCAGTAGAGATCATCATGTACAACATATTATCTTACTTATCAGTAGAGATCATCATGTACAACATATTATCTTACTTATCAGTAGAGATCATCATGTACAACATATTATCTTACTTATCAGTAGAGATCATCATGTACAACATATTATCTTACTTATCAGTAGAGATCATCATGTACAACATATTATCTTACTTATCAGTAGAGATCATCATGTACAAACATATTATCTTACTTATCAGGAGATCGATCATGTACAACATATTATCTTACTTATCAGTAGAGATCATCATGTACAACATATTATCTTACTTATCAGTAGAGATCATCATGTACAACATATTATCTTACTTATCAGTGGCGATCATCATGTACAACATATTATCTTACTTATCAGTAGAGATCATCATGTACAACATATTATCTTACTTATCAGTAGAGATCATCATGTACAACATATTATCTTACTTATCAGTAGAGATCATCATGTACAACATATTATCTTACTTATCAGTAGAGATCATCATGTACAACATATTATCTTGCTTATCAGTAGAGATCATCATGTACAACATATTATCTTACTTATCAGTAGAGATCATCATGTACAACATATTATCTTACTTATCAGTAGAGATCATCATGTACAACATATTATCTTACTTATCAGTAGAGATCATCATGTACAACATATTATCTTACTTATCAGTAGTAGAGATCATCATGTACAACATATTATCTTACTTATCAGTAGAGATCATCATGTACAACATATTATCTTACTTATCAGTAGAGATCATCATGTACAACATATATTATCTTACTTATCAGTAGAGATCATCATGTACAACATATTATCTTACTTATCAGTAGAGATTACATGTACAACATATTATCTTACTTATCAGTAGAGATCATCATAAAATGCTAAACATATTATCTTACCTTATCAGTATTCATACAACAGATTATCTTGCTTATCAGTAGAGATCATCATGTACAATCATATCATATCTTATCTTGCTTATCAGTAGAGATCATCATGTACAACATATTATCTTGCTTATCAGTAGAGATCATCATGTACAACATATTATCTTGCTTATCAGTAGAGTACAACATATTATCTTGCTTATCATGTACACTTGCTTTTACATATTATCTTATCTTACTTATCAGTAGAGATCATCATGTACAACATATTATCTTACTTATCAGTAGAGATCATCATGTACAACATATTATCTTACTTATCAGTAGAGATCATCATGTACAACATATTATCTTACTTATCAGTAGAGATCATCATGTACAACATATTATCTTACTTATCAGTAGAGATCATCATGTACAACATATTATCTTACTTATCAGTAGAGATCATCATGTACAACATATTATCTTACTTATCAGTAGAGATCATCATGTACAACATATTATCTTACTTATCAGTAGAGATCATCATGTACAACATATTATCTTACTTATCAGTAGAGATGATCTTACTTATCAGTAGAGATCATCAACATATTATCTTACTTATCAGTAGAGATCATCATGTACAACATATTATCTTACTTATCAGTAGAGATCATCATGTACAACATATTATCTTACTTATCAGTAGAGATCATCATGTACAACATATTATCTTACTTATCAGTAGAGATCATCATGTACAACATATTATCTTACTTATCAGTAGAGATCATCATGTACAACATATTATCTTACTTATCAGTAGAGATCATCATGTACAACATATTATCTTACTTATCAGTAGAGATCATCATGTACAATATATTATCTTACTTATCAGTAGAGATCATCATGTACAACATATTATCTTACTTATCAGTAGAGATCATCATGTACAACATATTATCTTATATTAGAGATCATCATACTTATCAGTAGAGATCATCATGTACAACATATTATCTTACTTATCAGTAGAGATCATCATGTACAACATATTATCTTACTTATCAGTAGAGATCATCATGTACAACATATTATCTTACTTATCAGTAGAGATCATCATGTACAACATATTATCTTACTTATCAGTAGAGATCATCATGTACAACATATTATCTTACTTATCAGTAGAGATCATCATGTACAACATATTATCTTACTTATCAGTAGAGATCATCATGTACAACATATTATCTTACTTATCAGTAGAGATCATCATGTACAACATATTATCTTACTTATCAGTAGAGATCATGTACAACATATTATCTTACTTATCAGTAGAGATCATCATGTACAACATATTATCTTACTTATCAGTAGAGATCATCATGTACAACATATTATCTTACTTATCAGTAGAGATCATCATGTACAACATATTATCTTACTTATCAGTAGAGATCATCATGTACAAACATATTATCTTACTTATCAGTAGAGATCATCATGTACAACATATTATCTTACTTATCAGTAGAGATCATCATGTACAACATATTATCTTACTTATCAGTAGAGATCATCATGTACAACATATTATCTTACTTATCAGTAGAGATCATCATGTACAACATATTATCTTACTTATCAGTAGAGATCATCATGTACAACATATTATCTTACTTATCAGTAGAGATCATCATGTACAACATATTATCTTACTTATCAGTAGAGATCATCATGTACAACATATTATCTTACTTATCAGTAGAGATCATCATGTACAACATATTATCTTACTTATCAGTAGAGATCATCATGTACAACATATTATCTTACTTATCAGTAGAGATCATCATGTACAACATATTATCTTACTTATCAGTAGAGATCATCATGTACAACATATTATCTTACTTATCAGTAGAGATCATCATGTACAACATATTATCTTACTTATCAGTAGAGATCATCATGTACAACATATTATCTTGCTTATCAGTAGAGATCATCATGTACAACATAACTTATCGGTAGAGATCATATTATCTTGCTTATCAGTAGAGATCATCATGTACAACATATTATCTTGCTTATCAGTAGAGATCATCATGTACAACATATTATCTTGCTTATCAGTAGAGATCATCATGTACAACATATTATCTTACTTATCAGTAGAGATCATCATGTACAACATATTATCTTACTTATCAGTAGAGATCATCATGTACAACATATTATCTTACTTATCAGTAGAGATCATCATGTACAACATATTATCTTACTTATCAGTAGAGATCATCATGTACAACATATTATCTTACTTATCAGTAGAGATCATCATGTACAACATATTATCTTACTTATCAGTAGAGTACAACATATTATCTTCTTATCAGTGATACAACATATTATCTTACTTATCAGTAGAGATCATCATGTACAACATATTATCTTACTTATCAGTAGCGATCATCATGTACAACATATTATCTTACTTATCAGTAGAGATCATCATGTACAACATATTATCTTACTTATCAGTAGAGATCATCATGTACAACATATTATCTTACTTATCAGTAGAGATCATCATGTACAACATATTATCTTACTTATCAGTAGAGATCATCATGTACAACATATTATCTTACTTATCAGTAGAGATCATCATGTACAACATATTATCTTACTTATCAGTAGAGATCATCATGTACAACATATTATCTTACTTATCAGTAGAGATCATCATGTACAACATATTATCTTCTTATCAGTAGAGATCATCAACATATTATCTTACTTATCAGTAGAGATCATCATGTACAACATATTACTTATCAGTAGAGATCATCATGTACAACATATTATCTTACTTATCAGTAGAGATCATCATGTACAACATATTATCTTACTTATCAGTAGAGATCATCATGTACAACATATTATCTTACTTATCAGTAGAGATCATCATGTACAACATATTATCTTGCTTATCAGTAGAGATCATCATGTACAACATATTATCTTGCTTATCAGTAGAGATCATCATGTACAACATATTATCTTGCTTATCAGTAGAGATCATCATGTACAACATATTATCTTATCAGTAGAGATCATCATGTATCAGTAGAGATCATCATGTACAACATATTATCTTACTTATCAGTAGAGATCATCATGTACAACATATTATCTTACTTATCAGTAGAGATCATCATGTACAACATATTATCTTACTTATCAGTAGAGATCATCATGTACAACATATTATCTTACTTATCAGTAGAGATCATCATGTACAACATATTATCTTACTTATCAGTAGAGATCATCATGTACAACATATTATCTTACTTATCAGTAGAGATCATCATGTACAACATATTATCTTACTTATCAGTAGAGATCATCATGTACAACATATTATCTTACTTATCAGTAGAGATCATCATGTACAACATATTATCTTACTTATCAGTAGAGATCATCATGTACAACATATTATCTTACTTATCAGTAGAGATCATCATGTACAACATATTATCTTACTTATCAGTAGAGATCATCATGTACAACATATTATCTTACTTATCAGTAGAGATCATCATGTACAACATATTATCTTACTTATCAGTAGAGATCATCATGTACAACATATTATCTTACTTATCAGTAGAGATCATCATGTACAACATATTATCTTACTTATCAGTAGAGATCATCATGTACAACATATTATCTTACTTATCAGTAGAGATCATCATGTACAACATATTATCTTACTTATCAGTAGAGATCATCATGTACAACATATTATCTTACTTATCAGTAGAGATCATCATGTACAACATATTATCTTACTTATCAGTAGAGATCATCATGTACAACATATTATCTTACTTATCAGTAGAGATCATCATGTACAACATATTATCTTACTTATCAGTCAGTAGATCATCATGTACAACATATTATCTTACTTATCAGTAGAGATCATCATGTACAACATATTATCTTACTTATCAGTAGAGATCATCATGTACAACATATTATCTTACTTATCAGTAGAGATCATCATGTACAACATATTATCTTACTTATCAGTAGAGATCATCATGTACAACATATTATCTTACTTATCAGTAGAGATCATCATGTACAACATATTATCTTACTTATCAGTAGAGATCATCATGTACAACATATTATCTTACTTATCAGTAGAGATCATCATGTACAACATATTATCTTACTTATCAGTAGAGATCATCATGTACAACATATTATCTTACTTATCAGTAGAGATCATCATGTACAACATATTATCTTACTTATCAGTAGAGATCATCATGTACAACATATTATCTTACTTATCAGTAGAGATCATCATGTACAACATATTATCTTACTTATCAGTAGAGATCATCATGTACAACATATTATCTTACTTATCAGTAGAGATCATCATGTACAACATATTATCTTACTTATCAGTAGAGATCATCATGTACAACATATTATCTTACTTATCAGTAGAGATCATCATGTACAACATATTATCTTACTTATCAGTAGAGATCATCATGTACAACATATTATCTTACTTATCAGTAGAGATCATCATGTACAACATATTATCTTACTTATCAGTAGAGATCATCATGTACAACATATTATCTTACTTATCAGTAGAGATCATCATGTACAACATATTATCTTACTTATCAGTAGAGATCATCATGTACAACATATTATCTTACTTATCAGTAGAGATCATCATGTACAACATATTATCTTACTTATCAGTAGAGATCATCATGTACAACATATTATCTCACTTATCAGTAGAGATCATCATGTACAACATATTAGATCATCATGTACAACTTATCAGTAGAGATCATCATGTACAACATATTATCTGTACAACTTATCAGTAGAGATCATCATGTACAACATATTATCTTACTTATCAGTAGAGATCATCATGTACAACATATTATCTTACTTATCAGTAGAGATCATCATGTACAACATATTATCTTACTTATCAGTAGAGATCATCATGTACAACATATTATCTCACTTATCAGTAGAGATCATCATGTACAACATATTATCTTACTTATCAGTAGAGATCATCATGTACAACATATTATCTTACTTATCAGTAGAGATCATCATGTACAACATATTATCTTACTTATCAGTAGAGATCATCATGTACAACATATTATCTTACTTATCAGTAGAGATCATCATGTACAACATATTATCTTACTTATCAGTAGAGATCATCATGTACAACATATTATCTTACTTATCAGTAGAGATCATCATGTACAACATATGATAGAGTTCCAACAATATATTCAGGCCAATGACGACAAGGATTTTTTTACTTAATATCATACCTATCCATGCCAAATGAGCTATAATACTATAAAAAGTACTGATATATTATACATATAATTTATGAGATACATTGCACAGTGTAAAATGCCAAATCAAGCATATACTTACTATTTTCTGTGGGTTTTTTTTTAACACCTTCTTCTGTGTTGAGTACATTTTATTGAATCTTTGTTATAATAAAGTATCAAACATGTTAATAATTACCATCTGTGATTTCAATAAATTTAGCATGCACTTTATACACAGCCACTACCAGCATAATAAGCTTTTGATACTTCATAGTAAGTGACATCTATTAATTAATGACTTTCTTGAATTAACAGATAACCTGAACCATCAAACACACAGCCAGAGCCATCAAACTAAGATTTGTCTTGAATGTAATAATACATATCTTGAGCCATTAACCTATGATTTTTCTTCAGTGTAATAATACATATTTTGAGCTATCAGACTATGATTTTCATTATTCTTTTATTGTTAAACAAAACATATCCAGAGCCAACAAACCATGATTTTTTTGATGAAATAATACAAATGCCAATTTCTCAGATCATGATAATTTTGAATGATGTAATACATAACCTAATCCATCAGAAAATTACTTTCTTGAACGAAATAATACACACACTGATCCATCAGGTCTGTTGAAAACACTTAACATCAGATAACCTAATGCTGAATTTAACTGTGATGACATACTCTAAATAGACACAGTTCAAACTTGAGTGAAATACCTATTACCTTTCCACTATTTTTAAAGTGGAACATCACATTCTGGATTATAGCCATACCTCTCGCTTTGCTAGGATGACATTTGGGACAATGTGAGGAAGGCAGCGACCCAACATTAAAACAACTTTCTCACATGAATCCACAACTTCAGCTACTTCATTGATAAGCCTGTTCTCCTGTGATATCTTGTGACCTAAAGCACTACTCATCAAAGCTCGACAAAATGCTTCAGAAACCTTCCTGTAACAACAAAAATGGTCCAAAATATATAGCCTATAAAAGAGCTATGAAACAATTTTAAAGGAATTTCCTCTAAGATTTTTACAGTACAATAGTCAATATGTGCCTTGTATTACTGTGGAGAACTAACAGTGGGAAAATAATAAATAGATATTTTGTAATTCATTGTAATTTATATGTAATTCTTTTGACTAAATAGCTCAGCACATCTTGCTATTATAATACAGTGGTCCCTAGTAGATACAACCCCTCCCCATAATGATGCACTTTCAAATTCAACTTTTTTGCTGTGCATGGAATGATTTTATGTTGATTTGACCTCCTACAAATGACTTCTTGATGGATACAACATACAACCATGGATATTTGGATAGATGACCTCTCCATAATGACTTTTTTCATATTAATGATGCAAGTTACACAGATACATGAATATAATGTATACAGTATGGAACAAAGAAGACAGATGACTGGAAATTGAATCACAGTTTAACGTATGTATCTCGGTACCCCAGGATGTTCAAGTAAAACCCATTGGTATACACATAAGTATCTTGGTTTAAAAATTTTCAGGTCCTGAGAGGTATCCATGGACACTCAGAAGTGTTATCTTCACTCTGCTCATGGAATTAAGGTTTGTTCTTTTAGTGAATATAGTAGAATTTGAGCCTGTAGCCTAGATATTAAGTAACTTGATTATTATTTACTAGCAAGGTGTGTAGATCATAAACTTGTGGTTTGTCAAGCAACAGACTTGGCTAATTCATACAGTTAGCATGGCTAATAAAATGCCTCAAGGCATAAAGGAAAACTGTGAAAGGCTAAAGCTGAGAACAGGAAGTCACTGTGAAGTAGAAGAAGGTTCGAAGTATTGATATAGACCAAAGTTATAAAGAAAGCAACAAAATAAACAAAGTATGGAAATTACAGATTTTGTAGTCAACTTGAAATTGTTTTAATACAACACATTACATTTTATATAGTATTTGTATTCAGAGAAAACTACCTTATGAGGTACTGACTATAGTCCAGTACTAATTTGTTTCAGATATTCATTCTTTTAAATATACAAAATGATCCCTTTTCAGAATTGGAGAAATTTTGGTTTAGGGCTGGGGTGTTTTGTTCAATTACAATAGCATCTTCTGATGTTTGGTTCTTTGTTTTATAGTTACACTGTGCTTTTTTTGAGGTGTAATATTGGTAAATATGTGACGTCTGTTGTTTTTTTTGTGAATCTTATTTCCTATTTTCTTCTAGCTTTTCAGATGTAGAAATCCAGACATTTGTTGTACATTATTTTATAACTTGATACAAAAAATCATGCACTGAAAATTAACAAAAAAACACTTCTTGATAGAATAACTGCCAGACTCATGAACATTCAAAATGAGTCAGTTAAATGTGCAGAACAAAGATGGACAATTTTTTATTAAATAAATTTTGTGTCATTTTGTAATATTTTATACATATGTAATAAAATGTGACACATGGATGTTTATGAAGTAAATGTGATTAATAAATAATTTTACATAAAACACAAAACAACTTAAGTTATCTTTATTGAACTGTTACTCATCAAAACTATCATCAGACAGTGTACCAATGTGTCACTTTATCTGATTTCCTATACAGTACATAAACCATTGTGCTCAACCCCTGGAAGTAGCAACTAGTACAGCTTAAACTTGGTCAGTTGTTATCTGATTATTGACCATTGAATAATGACTTTCTGTAAGGTGTAAATTTTTTTTATCCTGACAGAAAGGTCAGTTGTATCTAAGAGGGACCACTGTATTGCACATAAAAACTTACAATAAATATCTCAGCACCTCTAGTAGAACTTAAACTTGTTAACAAAACTAAAATTTGGCTTAAAATTTGTATCCTTTAATAACCACAAGAACCATTATTACAACATGCAAACCTACTCATAACTTTACAAATTCTGAGACTCATATCTTGAAATAATATAGTTTAAAAAATATCATCTGGTGACATGTCAGTTACCATCATACCTACAAAAGATGTTATCCTAATATCATCTTAACCAAAAACAGATTATCAAATTTAAACTCCAAAATCTTAATACCTGATGCCATGAATGTTTGACACGTCTACCTGTGGATTCACTACAATGGTTTCACTAGCATTGAGGTCATTAAGTCGCTCCTGAAGTTCTGTAGGTTCTCCTACTTCTAAAGATAAGGTGGCTTCATGTAGATGATCATCCGATCCAGCAGGGAATCTGGTGAAATCTGATGTTTCATCCTCAGGCACAGACACTACGTCCATCTGGGTATTATCTTCCATAGACTGGGTCATGTCACAAGAAACCTGAGATACCCAATTTAATTTTTTTGGTGTTTGAACTGGTGTTATCAATGGTGTTGAAGACTTCAAATTGTTGTGGCACTCCACTTCTCTATAAATAGCAATCTCAGTTTTAGTAACTAAAGGAAGAGAATGCTTTAAACAAGATGATTAAGAAATAACAAAAAAACACTTAAAGTTAACTTTTGAATCAAGCATATCATTTTACAGTTTATGAAGCTAGGGTAAGGTTAACACAGAAGCTGATATAAATGTATCTACAATGCCAAAGATGAAAGAATATCAGTCATTACAGTACGTAAAATTAGAATTTCAGCAATGGCATCTGGCTAACTTAACTCATTAAACCTGAGCAAAAGCTACCAGCATCTGGCCAAAAATCATGGTTTACCCATCAGATAGTGAAACTTCTGATAACATCTGCATCTCTTTGTCTGAAAAGTAACTAAAACCATGTCACTATCACCAGACAGACCAGAAATGTTAAAAAGGTATGGTGATAATTATCAGGACATGAAAATATTTCCAGAAGAATGCTCAAAAAATTATAGGTTTAAAAGTTTATCCTTATAACAATTGAAAATAGTTACAAAAACTAAATATATAAAACATATTTTGTGAAATAAACATACGTAAATTGAAAACCAAAATAGCACATCCTGTCATTCATTTAAACCCTAAGGAGATGTATCATTGCAAAAAAAATGGATTGATACATCATAGAACTGATTAAGTTTTATCCATTTGAAATAAAACAAACATGGTACAATTTTAAATTACCTCTGTAGACTCTTAACTTGTAACATAAGATGGTCATTTTCCTCATTTAATCTCTTCACTAGCTCCCTGAGTTTCTCATGCTTTTCCTCCTGAAGACAAAACTCATTTTTTTGAAAGATTTTCAGACAAACATTTAATTCAACCACTGCTTATAATTTAGTTTAAGTTTTTAAATTGCTTTCATTTAAAATTTCTCTTTTATTATCAACATTATTGCATAATCTTAGGTTCAAGTTCAACACATAAATATATAAAAAATACTTTTCAATAAAAATAAAGACTACATGTAACATACATCTATAACTATTAAAATAAATTAATGACTAATTCATCAACTTATTATTTTGCTATTTTTGAATGACTTGGTGACTGTTTTTTAAAAATTTTAAAATTCTCCAAATCAATTTCCCACCTGAATAATCTTTAATTCACACTGTTTTATTAAGCCCGGAAATTCAACTACTGACAAAACCAACAATTCACAAATCAACCATGAAAGTATTCTTTAACAGTAAAAAAAAAAAAAAAGAATATCATAATGACCACACACACACACACAAAGTAGAAAATCAAAGATGTGTATATCATGTTTGACTCTTCGTTGTTCAATACGGTTACTTGTTGTCAGTTTTTGAATCTTTACATACATTTTTGTATAGTTTCTCACTGTAATTGTTTATGCTGTTTTGGTATCTTATCCTTACCAATGTCAGGTTACAACTATTACAGAATCTAACTACAATTTCACAATCTCTATTCAATCTACTATACCTTTTTTTATTTAATAGTAACTCAATAGACAAAAATTTCCTATCTTTAACATTAAATTTTCTATTTTGTGCAATTTGTTTCTAACTCACTTATAAAACAAAATCTTTTTTTAAAAAAACAATGAGTATGTCTGATTTTACTAGGGCTTGAAATATTTAAAACATTGAAAAGTTGGTGCTAAACTAAATGTTACACTTATTAAATAAAATGTACTTCTGATATAAAGAATAAGAAATTAAGACTTTTTTCTACATTGCTATCACAATCAATAAATGTTTGATCAATACTAGGATACATGACTAAAAGAGATAATTAATTTTTACCTAACCATAACATTAAATTTAATTACATTTGTAGTATAATGTGATTTTCTCGCATTCAATAGCAACACAGCATTCCATATCATGAATACATATTCACAAAATCTAGTTATAAATTTATGAAGCTGAAAGTCTAAATAAATTTTTTATTTATGATCCAAAATTACAAAGAAATTCATTTGTGGAAGCTCAGCCTATGATACTTAAGTGGTATATTTAAGTTAGATTTACATCCAGTGCTTATAGACAAATTTCATATAGTGACTTCTTATATCTTATCTTAGAATACCAAACTCTAAATGAGATCAAACATTTTCTGAAGCATAGTGTGAGAGTTATAATTTGCTTATACTGAAAATGTATTTCCAATAGGTACTAACCTCTTGTCACATAAATAGCTATTCCCATTTAGTGATACCCTCCATATGCAAAATTTTTTGTATGCCACGAACATTGAGCTCCCACATACTCCATGATCAGCATGGTTTAACTGCATCTCATGAGGTGACCCTCCAGCAAGAGGAGTGCAACATACTCTTCTGATACACGTGACTCTCTCTGTTTGATTCTACCAAATTATCACTTCAAGTTTTGACACAAAAAGGAAGCACTGGTTTTCAGTGGTGGGGAAGAGTGAGAGGAGGTAATTATCTATCAGACATACATTTTCAGCATAGGAAAATTACAACTTCTGATAAGGTATATTACCTCCACTCACATAAATAGCTAGAAACTCGTACTCAATATATGGAGAGACTGGAAAGAGGGAAAGAAAGAAGCATCCTTCAAAAGCATCCAAAGAATACCCTAAAAGGGAAGATCCTTGTAGTAGAGGATCATATGTATGATACCACACCACTTCTGTACTAAGTATACTGTCCAGTGTGGAAAGAGATGACAGACATAGGCAGTAAAAGGGAGGAGCACATCCAAAAGGGAGAGAACAATGGTTGGATTATGATCTGAACCACCCAATATCTGAATCTCAATCCCAAAGATGACAGTAATGTAAATGAGAGAAAAGAGAGTGTGCCCCAAGATGTAGAGTGGCTAGGACACAATGGACTATGTACAGCAAGACAATTGCATTCAAAACTCAGTCACTAGGAACCATCATCCATGTGGGGCTACAAAAAAGAATTATAGTGGTGGCAAGTCAGTTGCCTTCTGAATTTCAGCCATTTAGTGGAGGGTAGGAAAGAGATTCATACCATCTTCACCTTAAGTTCAGGATTCCAGAGGGAGATATCATATCAACTGATCTGTGAGAAGGACACGTGAAGTAAAGTTATAAAATGTTTGATTAATCCACGGACTTAACATCTGGATGATCAGAATAATAAAGATGTGCCTCCCTGTATTGTAAAATATCCCATTCAAAACCAATCAGACAGAAAGCACCCCTAGTGGTGTAACATCATTGGTATATGAAAATATTTGAAAGATAGCACAAGAGGAAGAACATTTTCAATGGTGGATCATCAACCATGACCTACAACATGGCAGTAGTGAGCATGAGTATAACTAAGTGAAGGAACAGAGAAACCTGTAATACATGTGTGAGAACTTATGTTGACTGGTTCAGCTTTGAATCCAAAACCCAGTCACTGGGAACTGACATCCATGTGAGGCTAGGAAGGAACCCCAATAAAATGGGTGAACTGCAATTCTGACAGTTCATTCCAAAGCTATTACATCCCTTTGGATAGACCTGTTTAGTGATGGAACATCAGACTGGAGAAAAGTTCATCATCTACACCACCAGAACACCACCAACTTGCTCTCAACTGAATTGTTTTATCATTATTTGTATTGCATATGACTATCACATTCAGGAGGATGCCCCAATGGCTTGGAAATGGAAAGTGGTAAGAACTCTCATACTCCAATAATAGAAATAAAAGGGATGAAAAACAGCAGTGGAGAGTCCAAAAGAATGTTAACATTGGAGAAAGTGCAATGGGAAACCTAGTTTTAAAAACAGACAACTCCTAATTTACTCAATCTAATAAATAGCAGAAATGAGTAACTATCCCTTTTTGCTTTATACATGAAATCCATGGGGTAGTACAGTTTATTAATTAAAAAACCCTTACCTTACAAGAAGTAGGTAAATATATGTTACTGAAATCAAAGAACTATAAATAATAATATCAATACCAAAATTATTCATAAAGCAAAAACAGTTTATCTGTCCAAAGTCAGCAGACTGTATTTCAAGTATGCAGATCCCTAAACCTGAAGCCCAACAAAGGTCACTTCATACAACAATTAATCTCCCAGTCCATTAAAGCTGATAATTACTCAGTAGAGTACAGCCACCTGGAGCCTAGATAATGGCAGTAGAAAGTAAATAACCTTTATGAAGTGGAAATGTAAATTTGATGAAAGCCAAAAAAAAATTTTTTATATTGAAAAACAATAAAGATAAGTTATTGTTTACAACTAGTAAAGTAGGAAAAATTATCTCCACTTCAGATGAAATGTCAAAAAAACAAGAGAGGAAAATAGCACAAACAAAAACATCTTGATGATAGCACTGCCCCACAAGAAGTGATCATGGGGTATGTGGGAGCTCATTATTTGCAGCATACGAAAAAATTCTGTGTATAGAAGGCAGCACTGAATGAGAACAGCTATTTATCTGAGTGAAGGCAATGTGCCTTATTAAAAAGTTGTTTTCATTAAAAATTATTTGGTGCTGATAGAAAGTTTATCGGATCTTTATTAAATAATTGATGGTACTGATCTTATATGAATAGTTCAAGTTTAAGATGGTTACAATGTGCATTGTTTCAGTCTTCAAAAAAACTACAGCTTACTATGAGTACAATGTAGTGAAATATGCACCACATAAGGCCTTACTTTATTTAGGTTGATATGTAATTGAAGTTAAATAAATGTATCAAATAAATACAAATACAGTCAACTGAAACACACCAAAGTTTACCTGTAACACACAAAAATTCTACACTTCAGATGACTTGTAACAAAATGTAAAGCTTTAAACTTACTAGCTCAATCTCTGGAAAATGCTTTTCTTCAGTTTCTTTTAAGTCTGCAGTTTCTGTCTGAATCCCACTGCTACAAGTATTTCTTCCTAACCCACTGTATTTACAATAGTTTTTGTACAAAGATAGAAGTTCTGGAGGTTTTGGAATGTTCAGTCCAACATCATCCCAATCTTCAAAATCCTAAACAAAATATGTATAGTTGCTTCACAACAGATGTGTGACCACACTAATACTTCTGTTATTTCTGATATTAATATTAACAATGATCTTTAAACATTGAACAATTTTTGGAAGTTATTATATAGTAACAAGCTTCCACTGTATCCTATTAGAATGACCCACAGACTTGTTACAAAGTGATGGTTTAATGAAAACTGTAGAGCAATTTAAACAATATGCTCTCTAAGTTTTCTGGGTAGAGTACAACAACTTATCTAAAATTCATATTCCCAAAAATTAGATATGAAAAGTCCATCCAAACACAATTATGCCCCTTATTTTAATTTAGTTACCTTAATTAAACAGAACTATGACTATTGCATAAATCATTGAACTCTAACCAGTGTCAAATTGCTGAATTAAAAACATCTAGATTTACATGGATTTTCAAACAGATAAAATACTTTATATATCATCCAATATATTATTAATCTATTGCATAAGTAACTTAAAGTTTCTTTACATAATTTCACAAGAAAAAAAATCACAAACAATATCTAAGAAGGTCAAAGCATTGTTCTCTGTTTTATTAGTAAAAGTATTAATGCCCATAGCAGCCATCCTGAGATACAATATCTAACCAAACCAATGAAAAATTAAAACAAAAAGACATGAAATAACATGCATCAGGTAAACTTGAAATAGAATAATCTGAAATATGTTTGTTTTTTTTTTAAATTTTGTGCAAAGGTACACAAGGGCTTTATTTGCTAGCCATCCCTAATTTTGCAGTGTAAGACTAAAGGGAAGGCAGCTAGTCATCACCAACCACTGCCAACTCATGAGCTACTCTTTTACTAACAAATAGTGGGATTGATTGTCACAACTAAATGCCCCCACAACTAAAAGGACAAGCATGTTTGATGTGACAGAGATTCGAACCCACAACCATCAGATTACAAGTCAAACACCTTAACCCACCTGGCCATGAATCTGAAATATACTTGCATTACAAAATGAAACAATAACTTCATAAAACTAATGTGAAGAAGAACAAAAAACTATTGTATAAATTTGCTAGTAATATTATCCAGTCCATGACAGCAAAACTAGAAATATAGCTAAGTCATTGTATCCTGCTACCAACAGATCAAATACTGAACATTAAAATGTTTGATATAACTTAAAAAAAACAATACATTAAATAAGATTATTGCCAATGATATCAGTTTATTTTTATTTTCATACTTAATAGCAAATATCCTCAGTAATGACAAAATAGATAATTTAGAAATTTTTGGTTGTTGATAAGTTAAGACAACAATGCATAGTAAGCCTAATTTATCTCTCACCAATAACAAAAATGAAGTATATAGCCTTTTTAGTTAGTTTGTAAATTTACTGTAATTTTTATTCTATAGCATCATCTTGCTTTATAAGTTTGAAGATCATTAAAATAGGTCTTTTTCTTTGATGTTAAGGAGGAAAAAAAACATCCAACCAAATTATTGGTTTCAGGCATGTCCTTGTCAGGCCACAGAAATATCCAATGAAAGGAAAAAATATCTTGTAAAAATATTTTTATTAAATTAAGAATTTGTACAGGTGTTAGAATAGATGAAAAGTGTTGTTTCATTCTTAATTCACTGTCAAATAAGTGAGCTTCATAGCTTTTAGTTGAAATGATGAAGGCAGATTACAAAAATTCACTATATGTAGGCCTACACACTTCTAATGATTCAAAGGCATTTTGCACAGAATTTGCTGGTCCATGGGGTACAAAAGGTTGAGAATCACTGACATAAAGAACAGTCTTTAATAAAACTTTGCTCTTTTAGAAATTCAGTTTTTACTTTTCTACTATCTAGTTCTAATTGAATTGTTTTTCCTAATTTATTGCAAATCCCAGTTTTAAATAACAGCAACCTAATTGGCCAGTTAAAAGGGTTCATTATATGAAGTGTCAATCATGTACCTCAGCACTGGTAGTCTTGAATTTCACGTACACTAGTAAAGTATGTTCACATTGTGGGTGAATAAATTAGTTCAGATATAGTTTATAATTCTACTTTATCAAACCAACTTATGAATATTTTTCTCTCATTATAATATATCTTTTAAATATTATTAAGTGCTTTGCTTTCTGTTTTTGTCTATTCTTACAAGTTCTACAAAACAAAATATTCCACCAAGCATAATCTAGTATTTATGCATAAATCTAAAATATAACCAATATATAATTAATTCTCAAAAAGTGTTCTCAAAGGTTTATTCAATGTAATAAAACAGATATGTTAATATGGAAGTAAAAAAATCTTTTTCATATCAAGAATTCCATGAACAGTTTTATATCCACTATAAAACATCAAATAGTAAGTTAGACTTTGTCAAGTGTCAAGCTCATCATCAGATTTTGTTAAGATTCAAACACTCAGGCAGTTCTGAAAAAAAAACTATACAAATAATCCAGTTATTTAAATGTTTCGTAGAATATTAACTGTTGAAAAATGCACAGCTATAAGTTGCCATAACAAACACAATCCACACTTAGAATTTTTACATGTGTAAAAATAATGGAAATTGTTAAAAATTTATAGCCGTAAAATAGTTACATTATTTCTTACTGGGTTCTGTAAAAATGAAAATGAATATTTACTTAGAAACTCGGAAGAAAATTTTCAGTTTATAAAATGCCATAGAACTCTGTAGGTGAAAACACACAAATTTTGTTTGCTTGAATGTTGGATTTCACACAAAGCTACTCAAGGACTACAGTTCCTGTGCTAACTACTTCCAATTTGGATGTGGTAGGCTAGAGGGAAAGCAGCTAGTCAACACCATGCACCACCAACACTAAGATTATTCTTGTCAGACCAAAAAAATGGAATTTGACTGTCACTCTTATAATCCTTCCCACAGTTCCACTTGCAGAGTGCAATTTTTATATCTATTTTGTTTGGCAGTAGCAAGATGTGAACACAGTAATTTATTATTCTTATCAATATACTTTCTCCTGTAATAAAAGTAATAATGTAATACAACCAGCACTTTAAATCTATTACATAATTAAAACACAGTTACCTGATCTTCATTCTCATCTGAAAATGTTATTGATGTTAGCTTGTAGCTATTCTTCATTAAATATTCATTAACTAGAAAGTTCAGGGCTCTCTTCTCATGAGGTTTCACAGGCTCATCTGTTACTGGAAATTCTCCATTTCCTTCTGGAGTATTAGGATCTGATTCTTGAAACAAAATAAATCAAACTGTCAATGAAGCATCAATATTACTCTTTTGAATTTGAAGATTCCAATTTCAGAATGAGAGAAATAAAAACTTATTTTTGTAACTGAATGTTATAAAATTAATTTCAAAGAACACATCACTGAAAATTTCTATAATAATACAACTTTACCTTTACCCTCTAGATCAGTTGGATTCAATTCTTCCAAACAAACACCTCTCAACTCACTGTTAAATTAACTTATTTGTGATTATATTCTTAGTACAAGAAAATGAATCTAATATCAATACCAGTATCCTGATTAGTCTGATTTTTTCTTACTTATTCCAGTCTTTTATATCCCACTCAACTGTCCTTAGAAATCAGTGATGTCGAGAAAACCCACTTGTATCATCATCGTAAACCTGACGATGACCAAAGAAGGTTGAAACGTTGTTCGCTCTTCTATGTAAAATATTTTCTTAACCCAAATGAGCCATTTTTGCATATATATTTGTCCTTAGAAATATGTTTGTCTCCTGATACCCTCCACCTCTGTCTTTGTGCCTTCTATCCTGATACTGTATATAAGCACCTCATTCAGACAATATTGTTACTTTTTCAAGACTGACCGAATCTGTAGTCTCTAACAATGTATTTTAGTGGAGGAGAAACGATGGAAAAATGTCAGTAGAGGCAAGTATTACCTAAAACACATCTTCAATTAAGGAAAATGTTAACTTCTAAAACATACCACATCTCACTTTGATAACTAGAATCCCATTCTAATAAGGTGGAGGGACTAGTAAGGGCATTATCTGTACAGAAAGTATCAGAATACATCATGTGAAAACAAGTGGTACCAGAGTGGGAAAACCTCACCACATCCAGAACAGGCATACTCTTCACTCTGAATTTAGTTCTTGAATCAAAGGTGGAACTGTGCATGAGCAGTCATCATTACAGATCAGTTACAACCAGACAGCTAAGGTTCCACTACTTGGGTTGGAATTAAGGGATTTTGGTTCCTATATCTCACATTGGTGGCTTAGGCAACCAGACAGCAACGTTACATATAGACATACTTTCAATTGTATCTGAACTATCAGAATGGGAACAAGAAATTAAGCAATACTGAACCAGACAAACATTCTCTCCTATAAGAAGGAGCCCAAAAAGCACCATCCCAGGTTCAGAATGACAGAATCATATATGCCTTACTCAACCAAAGAAACAAAACTCATCTGATGTAACTGTCAATCTGGTGCAATCTACAGGAGGTAACAAGGGGATGGAATAAATCATATTTCATACCCTAGATAACATACGAAGAGGAGAGAAGGTTGAGAACAGTAATTCTGTTCTGTCCAGATGAAAAGCAGCTTTTGCCAGTAGTTGGGTGATCCAATAAAAGGCCAACCCACTAAGTACAGTTGCAAAATGAGAGGCAATCCAACTGAACCTTGTGATGAAACATTTATTCCATTGCAAGAATCTATATGGATTGAGACAATGGACCTGCTATTGTAGGCATTATCTGTGCAATATGACAAGCAAGAAGGGTGATAAGATAAAAATTAATCCCAAGAAAGATGATGTCAATTTGAGAATAAGGAGCCCAAGACCCCATGCCTCCTTGGTGAGAAACATAATACACCACTGGAGAACAGTCAGAGTGAAGCTCGACAATTTACCCCTTAAGAATTCCAGACTGTGAAACCTTACTTCTTGAAGACCTATAAGGATGAAGACACTGTGCATTGTCCATGCATACTCTGAAAGACTCGAATGTTGGTATATGCATCCTATTCCTAAAACAAGGAGGCATTTGTAAAGAGAATGGAACTCTAGATGTTCACTGATGTAAGTAGAAATTATCACAAGATAAATATCAACTGCGCAGTTGAGTAATGAAGCTACATTTTCCCCAAAATGAAGCACAGTATAAAAACATCAGTCAAGACTATGTTTCAAAAAAAAAAATTACTAACACTAAAATGATGTAAAATATACAACAATGTGTTTAACATTAACCTAATGATAAGAAGTAACAATAATGAAAGTCTCACACCTGTTGCAACTGTTAAGTTTGCTCTAAGTCCCTTGATGGTCTCTTTAGCTTTACGAAGTTCAAACTCCAGAACTAAAGAGAAGAAAAATAATAAATTGTCAGCGTTTATCTATAACTGTTACTAAAATTTTATATCCCATATACTTCCAATAACAAGAGAAATTATTACCTAATTGCCAGAAATACATATTTAAAACCTACAACCTATAACATTTTTCACCAACAGTTAAATAACCTGTCACTGTAACATACATGCTGTCAATACATAGCAACTTGAATTTCAAATGTATATGCTGGCAATAACACCTGTCTACAAGTTTACACACTTCTGTTATTTTCCCTGAACTTATTGAACTAGATAAAATAACAGGTAAATTGATGCAGAAATTTCCAGTTCACATTACAATAAGATGAGGTGTTACTCATTTCTTTTATCTTTGTTGTACCTACCAAACTGAGGGAAATGATGAAAGAAGGATAAAATACACCTCAAGTCTAAATATGTGTTCCATGATGAATAATGTTCACTTAGAAACTTCAGTGATAACTTTAGCACATCAAGAATGATGGATATTTAAAATCAAGTAATAAAAATTAATTAAAAAATTATCTGAGATTCAATTGTTAAAATTATAGAAGAAATTACAATATCTCCAAATTAATTTTCAGAAGAAAACAATGCACTTCATTATACATTTTTTAAAGATCTATTTTAATACATAAAATTGTATAAATGTAATTTTCTTTTGCTTCAAGGCACATGTTCTTTACGTACTTTGTTAAAATGAATAATAACTAAAAAGGTACAACAGAGTTCCATAATATCTTCTTACTTGCAACTCTTTCATCAACTTGTCTTTCTCCATCATCAGAATAACGTGCAAAGTCTAAGGAGTCAAAAGTCTGCACACTCGAAGTTCTTGCTAATAAAAACAATGATGCATTTATGTCAAAATTATTGAAATTACCCAAAGTAAAAAGTAAAGAATGTATGAACTACAACATGGTTCTCAAACCAGATGTAAAGTAGTTTGAACATTCATGTCTTATTCCAAATATAAAATAAAATACAACAAAAAATTTAAAGCAATTTATACAATTGGCCTCGTGGATCAAAATTGAGTCTCAATGTTATCACACTAACAGTAAATTTAATTTACATATGAGTAATTATTTTTTCAAAGTAGATACTAATACTATTATGTAACTACCACTCCATTTATAACAAGAATCACAAAAGAAATAATTATATTTTAAAATTCTATACAATATACAATAAAACCATGCAGCAATTTTCACTTCATGTTATTGTGTATTAATATAAAGAGGGATGTCATCTTTTCTGCATTTACTCGGCTAAAAGGAGAACAACTATGATAATATTTGTGGTCATTATAACACAAATCTTAAAAATCGCAAAATACAAAAATACAAAAGTTAATTTTTCTTCTTTATAAAGGAATATAGTTATTTATAAAGTTCTTTAAATATATTTTAATCTATTTCTAAATAATTACTCACACAGATGTGATTTTTCTTTCTTAACACTGTCTTTTAAGACATCTATTTTGCCAGCTACATAAAAACATGTTAAAACTTATTAGGTAATAAAGATTTAATATTTTTAAAATAGTTTATTATTAACAAATGTAAGGGCTTCAATATTCAGAATTTCAGTATTACTGATTAATAAGTTATGTTGAATACAAAGTATAGTGCCACAGTGAAACCTACATTTCAAATAGTAAGGAGACACTTCCAATTTTTTCTCTGTACTTCTGAGAATGCAAATCCAAGTGCATCATTTCAATTTTGAAACTCACTACCTTTTCAAAACTAAAAACTCTTGCATTATGACCATCCACACGTTACATATAGTCAGAGAAATAAATGAATTGTAAATTTCAAATTATTTGTTATACCCTAAAAACAGATACAAGCCTATTTACACAAATATGTGACATGATACTGTTAGATTTATTAACCAAACACAATTCTTTACCTTTGTAATTTTAACTATCTCGAAAAAACTAATTTCATGGAGAAAAATTCTCTAATTATACTTACAAGATACAATGTAATGCCTGTCTGTGGTAAATAGACATAAATAAGTTCAGGGATCCAACCATAAAACTATATACAATTTAAAAGAAACAAGTGTAGTGCCACTCCATAGTTTGTGAAATGTGCAATACAATATTTCCTTTATGGTCCTAAAGTGATCACATACACAACCATCCTGTGCTTTATCACATAATTGATAATTGCATGCACTTCATTTCCATATACAGACATCATTCAACTGAAGGTAACCTGATTAACTAAAGGAAGTTTACTATTACATTAACTTGAAAACTTGTTTTTTGAACCAGAAGATCCTAAATTATCCTCATGCAGCATTACAGTTATACATATGATATAATGAGTAACCAATAATAAAAAAGTATAACTGAAAACTTTTGTGTACCTGGGGATATCAGTTATCCTCATGAAACTTTGTAGTCATGTGTATTATATTTCATGTATCTGATACTAAAGTATAAACAAAAACTTGTTTGTTATTGGATACACAGAGTATAATGCATGTGGTCACATTAAACTGATATCATCAGGTACAACAACTCACAATCAAGGTAACACAAAAAACTAGTGGGTGAATGAATGTAATCAGTTATCAAAAACAACCTTCTATATACAATTGTTTTGAATGCATATGTTATTCTCTAAGGTATATGAAGTTGTTTTGTTGTAGATTTTGTTAATCATTATAATAAATTAACATTTTTATATAGACAAATTCAAAATACTATGTAAATTTTCAAAACACAATTTCGATCATTCTTATACAATAACAGCAAGTTTACATGAATGCAAGTTTTAATACTTTTATATATTCTCATCAGTTCAATGATTGTTTGTAAGAAATACATACACTGTTTACTTAATAATGAAAGTTTCAGCTCCCTCAAACACATCACAACAGAAAACTACATTTGGAGGTGGCGATGTTTGTCAATCTCTGAATTAAAAAAACATTCCACAATTCTAATTTTGATGTAGTATCTTGTAATTATGATTAAATTTTAGTCAGTTTTATGAACTAAATTCTTCTAGTGTAAAAACATCGTGCTATTTGTTTTAGAATTTTTAATATCTTTTTTTGTCTTCTGTAGGTCATGTTAAGTTCAACCAATCTAACACTAATGTATCCATCCTTTAGTATTTTTATATTATTGAGGCTACAAGCTTGTTCCTTATAATTATTATATCTGACAATGTCAAGTTAACTTGATGAAACATTGTAGTCATACATATTATTCCCTATATATCTGATAATATAGAAGTTTGCAATATGGGTAACCTGAAGTTTCATGGCATGATGTCAATAACCTGTCACTAAAGCAATCTTTCAAAGGGATTCCACCATCCAGTAATTCATGTTCTGTACTTGTAATAAATAGAAAGGTTACAGGTTTGAGATTTGCTCACACTTTGTTTTCATATCTTTTGACAACAAACTCTTATCCCAATTTCTCTAGACTACCCCATTGTAAAATGGGCACCATCTATTGGCTGTAATTTAATCTGTGATGGACTGACATCCTGTCCAAGTGAAATATGTCACCATCTCATTTGCTTGTGCCACTGGAATTGGAAATAAGTAAAAATTTCTGTGTGCTAAGTGTGTGATAAATTTAACATTAATATAACAGCAATATTTCTGAAAGGATGAACATGTTTTTACACTATAACTTTAAAATATGATTTTAAACATTTTTTTTATTAATATGTACTTATTCAGTTTATAAGGAATATTTTGTATATAATTTGTTTCACTTGGTCAACTTTTATTTTGTAGAAAACATCAATATGTTATGCAAAATAAATATTCAACTACTGTAATTTAGTAGCATACTGTCATTTTATGTAAACCATCTTATTCAATAATGTCTGTTTCATGTAATATCACTGTTTAATGTGCACTGACACAATGAAAATAATTTGCTATCTTAGTATGAATTACGTTACGTTGGTGTACATTTAATATGCTATCATAATTATTTGCACATCAATATGATGTGTGTGTGTGTGTATATTTACCACATGATACCTATGATTAACATTACATTGAAGCATGATAATTTCAAGTTAGATTTAATAATTAGTAAAAACGGCTATAACTTCTTGTCTTTCACAACAATAATACAACTATGGATATAAACTATAGTACACCATTGACATTCTTAACCACTTGTTATCTACAACGTTCTCATGTAAGGTAGTTTTTTGTTTGCAGTTAAGCATACAGTTAAACGATGGAATATCTGTGCTGTACCCACTATAACTATCGAAACTCTATTTTGGCGTTGTAACTCATAAATACAAACCTTCAGACTTACCACTTAATGGCACTATGCCTCCTTAAGTAGTGCAGAGATAAGGCTTAACATTAAAATATAACTAAATTCGTCATTTGTGTAACCACTGTCACACAAGATAAAAAAAATTATAATAAAATTAATAATGCTATAGTTGATACTAACGTAAAACTGGCGATGTTTCAGAGTTGACTTGCAATTGTTTTTCAAAATTTCCTGGGTTAGAAAAATAATCACGCAACCTTGGTAATTCTCGTCCACTTTCCAATAATTCTGTATGAAGTTCAAGTGCTGTTAGTATAAAATTATCTTTCAATAATTTTGCAGCTAGCTTGTCTAAACTTATTCCAGCATTTTCAGATGGTTCACCACTTTCCTCCGATGAACGAACTTCAGGTGGTTCCGATACAATTTCAACAGACGAATCACTATTGGCTTTGTTTATGTAATCTTCCAGAGGACCAGAACTTCCATCTTCGGCCATGTTTAAACTTAGATTATCATTAAAATACAACAAATAAAAATAAAAAATTATCAAAACTATTTAGCTTTAAATTCAAGCAAGAAATTATAAGTTCAACGTTACATCCCCATTCCTCCTTCATAATATATTTTTCAGCTTTATTCACTCCCAGCTACAACTAAAAACATTTTATCCCTCTCGTGGCAATGAATTTTTTTTGTTGTTTTAAGCTAAGTATTTTAATACTATATATCGCTTACTACAAAGTTCTCGAGTTTAAACTAAATAAAAGTTTTTGATAACGGATATTCCATAATTCAGTTAAGTAGATTTTGAAAATGATATTCTTTTTTCTATCATCTAAGAATTTTTTATAATTGTGGAAAAATAAATATTTTATACAGATCAAATTATTATTTCTTTTACCTCATAATCTTTGAAGAATCCTTTGGAAGGTCCACATCTCTCATATATTTGGGTCCAGCATGGCCAAGCGTATTAAGGCGATCGACTCGTAATCTGAGGATCATGGGTTCGAATCCCGATCGCACCAAACATGCTCGCCCTCCCAGCTGTGGGGGTGTTATAATGTATCAGTCAATCCCACTATTCGTTGGTAAAAGAGTAGTCCAAAAGTTGGCGGTGGGTGATGATGACTAGCTGCCCTCCCTCTAGTCTTACATTGCTAAATCAGGGACGGCTAGCGCAGATAGCCCTCGAGTAGCTTTGCGCGAAATTCAAAAACAAACACAAACTCACATATTATTAAATTCACCTTGTGTGAGACGCTGAGATTCACCAGACATTCTAGATTTAAAACAATCTGTATCATGATTTCTACTGTCATCAGATCCAGAATCATATGAAACTGCATCAAGAGTATCTGATAAAATAGATATATCAGGTCTTGTAGAAGATTAAAGGTTCGGATAAAAAAATTCCTTTTTATTTCGAGTTCTTACACGTTACATGATCAAAAGCAGCAGCTATCTCCGTGGTCTCTAGGCTCATACCAGAGCATTGGAATTCCGAAAGGCAAAGATTTTTTCTTACGTTTAGTATATTGTCCTCACTCTTCGATAGAAACAATGCAAATTTTGTATGGAGTCCATGATTTATCTCAGTCTCCAAGTTTTATTTCAAAATACGCGTAATACAATTCTTTAACAAATTCTGTGATGGTTTGCTTTTGTTTCTTTACAACAAATTCACACAACTTATTGTTGTCAAATCGACGAATAAATAATGTTGAAAATAAAAATAATGTCCAATTACCCGCACAAACAAATATTATCTCGTACAAATACATCATGAGACCTGTTAATCGTTTGTATGCTAGAGGTATGTTTCTCATGGGTTCTAGAATGACCAACAAGATTCGCACGTCACGATTGATCTATAAAATACATATCTATAGCCAGTGATTGTTAATATGTCAAGCATAACTAAACGTGATCTTATTTTAACGAAAATGATTCGCTTATGTAAAAATACATATGACGTTTCACTGAGAAATTTGTATATGATGGAGAGAAATGGATATCCTTTTCGGGTACAATAAATTATTGTAGAACATGTAAAAAATTTCAAGACAATAAAACTATTTTAGGCCTGTGTTATTAATTTTAACTTTGATTAAAGATATTTAGCAATTATTCTGGCATAAGTTATTACATAATCGTATTTTAAATGAACCCGGATGTTAACTGTTATTTATTATGGATTACTTTAAAGTGGAATATAATTAACAGTAGTCAATAGAGTAACAAATGAACATCCCTTTCTGGGACAACTAAGTATACGAACTTACAACACTAAAATCAGGGAGTTTATTCCCCTTAGTGGACAAAGCAGATAGTCCGAAGTGGCTTCGCTAGAAGAAAAGTAAATGAACATTTTTTTTTTCAGACAAACTTGTGAATGTTTTATCTCTATTTGGTGACTGTGTGTTTTTTTTTAGAGCAAAGCCACATCAGGCTACCTGCTTCATCCATCGAGAGGAGCCGAACGCCTGATTTTAACGTTGTTAATCCGTAAACTTACCGCTGTTCCAGCGAAGAACTACTAGGTGAGAGCATCGTTAAGGAATCAAAAATTGCCTAAAGGACAATGTAAATTAACGTGCCCCCTTCCCTTTTATCTTTTGTTATTAAACCCCTCATGATGACTTCATTGATGCTAATTGCAGACATTGCTTTGTGGATGGAAGGCAATAATTGATTCATTTAAGTAATTATGTATTTAAAATCAATGTCATAAGTCTATAAAAAAGTGAAAATCTGCTTTATTTCAAAGCGTCTTCATCTCCTTTCATGAATAAAAACTAAAACGTAATATTCCATGCACACCCCGAAATAGTTTTAGTTACCATACCAAAAATTATGGTAATAAAGCTAGCAAACTCTGGGAAACGAAAAGCAAAAGTATGCCCTCTTTTAGGATTTTTGTTCCTATACTCTAGTATAAATCGTAAAACAATATATCTAATGTATATCAATGAGCAGTATCCATTTACCATACAAAAATTACGATAATCGATCTAGGAAACCAAAATTTACATACAATAGAGTGGTTTTGATTATTGATTATTTGGAATTAAGCACAAAGCTACACAATGAGCTGACTATCTGTGCTCTGGCCACTATGTGTATCGAAACCCTGTTTGAACGGTGTGACTCCGCTGACATACCACAGATGTTACTAAGGGATTGTAGAGGGGTGAAAAATTGACATGTTTGCTAAGTTAAGAATACAAGTATACAGAAATAAATAAACAAGTATTTCTCTATTTTCTAACATCTGGCATTTACCTATGTAATGGTCAAACATTCCAAAATAACACTTCAACCTCAAAGGTTTCGTGCATTCACGCTAAGCTACTTAAGAGTTGTCTGCGCTATCCTTCTTTAATTTTGAACTTTCAGACTAAGGTAAGAACAAATAGTCAACCCAAACGAGCCGTTTTTACATATATATTTCTCTACAAGTGGGTTTTCTTGACATCACTGAGTAGTCGTTTTCAACTTTTGGTGTACTTCTGTTTGGAAAAATAATAGAACTTGACCATTAACCAAGTGCGGAACCCAACTCTTTTTCAGTAACAGGACACGAACACAGGGGCCAGCAGTTCCACCACACAGTACAATAACCAATAGGACAAGTTCCATCTTAACTGTAACATCCTATCTAAAACATTTTCCACAGTGCATCTAAAGAAAAAAATACAGTACTTACTTCAGTCTTTCACCAGTCATTTTAAAAATCCAGTTTTTTGTTTTATAGGTCATTATTGTTGTAAGATGTTTTAATTTAGATTATTACCAGAGTATGTATGACGTTAAGATCAAACAAAAAAAATCTATAAAAGTAGTTATAAAATGCCTGCAATGTTTGTGAACGTTAGTGATCAAAATACTTTGTAAAATATCTAGAAGTAAGGATACATTATACATAAGAGAATTAATGAAGCATTCAGTCAGTTTTTAGTTCGCCCAGCGATTGAAAAGTCAGCACAGTATTCAGATCAGGTTTAGCTGTCATGTATATTTAGTTACTCGATCAATTAGCTGTAAAATTATATAAACGTTAGTCGTAGAACTATAAGTGAGTAAACGACTTTGAAAGTGAAAACTTATACACATCGCAGGTAATTGAAACCCAGATTTCAGCGATATTTTAGCTCATAAATTTACTATTGAGCCAAAATACTGGAAATGTATTAATAAATCAATATATATGCATATATTATTGTTGTTATTAAAATATATTGAAAGTAAGTATAATACAAAGTTAATTTTCTCCTCACTGGCACACCGCTAGAAATCGGGGCCTGGCATGGCCAAGCGTGTTAAGGCGTGCGACTCGTAATCTGAGGGTCGCGGGTTCGCATCCCGGTCGCGCCAAATATGCTCGCCCTTTCAGCCGTGGGGGCGTGATAATGTGAAGTGAAAGTAATGTGAATGTAAAGTGAACTATTCGTTGGTAAAAGAGTAGCCCAAGAGTTGGCGGTGGGTGGTGATGACTATCTGCCTTCCCTCTAGTCTTACACTGCTAAATTAGGGACTGCTAGCACAGATAGCCTTCGAATCGCTTTGTGCGAAATTCAAAAACAAACAAAGCTAGAAATCGGGTTCAGATACCCATGGTGGGCAGAACACAGATAGTCCAGTGTGTAGCAGTTCCATTTTATAGAAGAAAGCTTATGCTTCTTTAACATAAATAGTTTCTCTAATAACCAAATAACCTCGATTGTGTGCCTAAAATGTTAGGCCCTCTAGTGGCACAGCGATATGTCTATAGACTTATAATACTAGAGACTGGGTTTCAATACTCGTGATTGACATAACATATTATGAAGCTTTGTACTCAACTACGAACTTTACTGGTAGGAACCCACTTTAAATGGATTTTGCCAGCACGTTATAAAAGGCATTTGGCAGCTGTTGCTGAAAACCCAGTTGACATTTTGTTTATTGACTTTGTCTCTTTTGCAATCTAATTCGGTACCTTTCATAACCATACTTCAGGAGAAGTTGTACAATCATTTTGCGAAATGACACGTTCACCATTCTATAAGTTATATGCTGTTAAGTAGAATTTCAACATTTTTTAACTGAATAAAGACAAAATGTAGTTTTCTGATTTCAAGCATATTATATAGATATATATTCTATATTAATTATAGAGCAATTAAATGTATATTTCTTCTTCCTTTTTTACTCTATGGTAGATCATGCCTATTCTGTCAGAGAATACTGCAGTAATATACGTCATCCGGATTGAAAAGGGTTAACGGCTGTGATGTATAATATTCTCTGCTGACAGAGTTGACACTGTGTAAATGTAATAGCAAAATAATGCTATGAAGGAACAAAGGTCACAAACGTTACCGCATTATGAATAAAGATTACATTAAAAAATGTTTTCAGCATTTCTTGAAGAATTCACCTCTCTCCATCGACTCAACGGTGAGGCTGAAGGCTAAAATCAATAAAAACTCGGGTTTCGATACCAGTGGTGGATACAGCACAGATTCTTCATTTTGTGTAGTTTCGTGCTTAACAATAACAAAATAAATAAACACTTATTATTGACTAGTTTTAGGTTAATTACTGACTACAGACAAAAAATAAATTATGCTATTGTTTTGCAAGTAAATTAACTTTTTGCGTTAGTTCGAAGTTGCCTGTATGTTATTTAAATTATAGAATATTTTTAGTAAAGAAAATAAGCAACATTGTAATTTAGTTATTTTTATACACAGATTTTTTTCAATCTATTGATTTTTTTTGTATGAAGTTTAAAGCATAAGATGTAGTGGGTTAATTTTTGTTATTCATCTTTAACTTTCTTTTGTGTAACTGTTTATTTCAGGTGCAACAAATTTACTGTTATATATCTATTTTAATATATATATTTGTTTCATCTTAATGCATGTGACGTATATTATCTGTTATCTAAATTTGTAGAAGATTCTCGAGCGTAAGAATCAATAATGTATGATGTATGTAAAATACTAGTTTTTGTCATTATTGTTGCCAACTGAAATTTCTACAACCTCGTCTAGGAATTCATAAATCCACTCGTCAAGAAGCAGATATAGAAATAATATTATTGGTCGGCTACAGTCAGTATACAATAAGCCTCGAAAGCTATAATTATGATTAACGCTTATTAATAGGAAAACTACAGATATTTGACCAGGAACGTTTATATATTTCGAACATTGTAAAGCCGTTTAATTACAGAGAATTAACTTCGGACATTAGTATTTCTACGAAGACACATGATAACTATCATCATCTGTAAAAAGCGATCTTGTAAACCGTGTTAGGCCGAACAAGAATAGAGCGAGCTAGCTAACATTCCCGTCAGGTGAAGGGTATCTGTGTATCAACATAGAAGTAATTTGTGCCTCGTGAAACTGGACCGTTGATAAAATATTAAGTTTCAGACCAGACAGAAGGCTGAATATTGTTTGTGAGTTGGTAAAATATTTGTATATAAATAATTGTTGGTATTAACTATTTGTAATAGCCGTTATTATAAATTGTATCGTTGTTTATTAAAATATATTTGTTTTAAGAGAGAATATTGTGTGTGTCAATCTTCTTGGCAAATATCTTAAATTTGATACAGTTAGACATTCAGTAAACTTTTAAATTAAAGTTAAAATTTTCGGCTATCTGAAATCGTAATGTGTAACATACGTAATATAAATCTGAGATTCGTGCGGGAAAAATTATAATACGTAACATAAGTGGCCCGAGAAAAATGATTCAGTGAATGTTATTTTATCGTGTGTTGAAAGGTAATCAGAAACTATTATGGAAAACTAGGATAAACCATACTCGTCACAAGTGATGTGGTCATATGAGGTGGACAATTGTGCATTGAGCGATAATATATTACGTTACATTATTAAGTAATAAAAGTCAGCATTATATAAAAATCTTATGGTAATGTTGGGTGATATTATTTTTTATAACTTGTTTTAAGGTCAACGTTAGAGGGCGTCAACTATGAAATCAAAAAGATGAACAATATCATATATAGCTAAGCTGTATACATGTATATATAGCTACCTTGTAGGATATCATCAGCTCAAATAAAAGAACCTATCGTTATTTTTATTCTTGTGCGCGTATTGTTTTATTTGTATTATATGATTCACTTATAGGCTACACAATGGTGGCCACCCCATCGAACACCTCTCTCACACACTCCAACGATAAAGCTAGAGGTTAGAGGCTTATCTCATTGTATTAATAAATACAGTGAGCGAGGTATTGGGGATATAAAAAGGTACGATAGAAAAGGTAATATGTCATCTTTTCTCACAAATAAATTATATTACTAGATAAAAACATTGCCTTACAGCTCACGAAAGAGTTGTTTTTTCATGTTTTCTCAAGGTACCACTGCTTCCTAAAAAAGAAAGAGATAGAATGGATTTGGTGTTTTCGGCTTGAATGATACTTCAGCAACACGTGACTTTAAATAATTAATTCAGATTCAGACATAATCATCCTTAATTTAAAACTGTTGAACAGCAAGAGACGATATATCAAATTTGATTATTTTGTGAAATAAATAAAGAATATATCTCACACTTTTTCATATATGATTTCCAGTCTTTTTCTTTCTTCAAACTCAGTCAGAGTCACATAATTCAAAGTCATTTCCATTTCCTGGTAGTTTCTCCTGTTATTTCTGGTTATTACCCGAATGTTAAATCAGTGTGACTAAAAATACAACGAAACAATTACGTAACAAACAGGAATGAACATCTTTAACATAATACAAGTAACATTTTTAACTCATACTGCTTTATTTCTACTTCAAATTCACACGGTATTTCAACAAACACAATTTTCAAAATTGTTACGTAAGATTGGGGTTTAACATTTCTTTCAAAGATAGATTTTGAATTTCTCGTCTTATTATAAAGTGATTAATTGTAGCCTCACATAAGTAGGAATGTTTAATTGTTTGTTTACAAGAATGGTCTACGTGTGAGTTCAGTTCTCTAAAAACAAACGAGTTTTAAACTGTAAGTACCATGAATGCAATGTTTTTATTCTGGTGTTTTTGTAACATTTCTATATCACAAACGTCTGGCAATGGAAATAATATAACGCTTTTTGGTCGCGTATGTATAAAGCAGTTTGAACATTACTTAACCTCTCCCTTGTAATAATTACCAGAGAAATTTCTTAATTAGAGCTCCGAAATATGAAAGTTTCTTAAATATTAAGCTTATAGCAACCGCATCATCTAATAAGATATTTAGTGCTATAATAAAAATTAACAAACATGATCTTTCGCTCAACTTCATCTACGAGGTATTAAAGATAAGTTAAAGCACATGATTAATTAGGTGATCCTATTATATACCTAAAAGTGAAGAGAGAGTTGACCTAAATATAACACCATCAATACTATAAACAGAAGAAAAAAAACTTTATAAAGAAATAGCTTCATTGGATTATTGCATCAAAATCATACCTTTTAAGCCTTCTAAGGACAATCTTGATTTAATATTCATTGACTTTTTTTCTACTATAATAGTCAAGCCATTATTGATTATACAATTATGGAACTAATAGGTCCGAATGCGTCACCTTGTAAGATGTACATAAATAAGTTAACGTAAACCAAACGAACAACAAATATACAGTCACGTTTAGACGAGCGAATTTTAGAACCACACTGGTAACATGACTGGAAAGTTGAAACAACTGTCTCTAGAACTAGCCTTCGCGGCGCTGTGTACCATTTGGCTGACGAGCAGTGCTGGAGGTTCAGAAGAAAACAAGAAGAAAGATTATAACAAGTAAGTCCAAATATATCAAAATATAAAATACAAACAACATTGAAATTAATATTACGAGTTCACTGTACCAGTCGGTTGCTTAAAAACTCAAATAGCACATACTTTTTCTAATTAGTGAGACCATCCGATTGATGATAGATATGCTTAGGCTGTGTGCACTGGGACAATAAATAATATTAAATTAAAGGGAAATAATATGGTTGTTAATAAATGAAGTATCTGTGAAACGTATAACTGTATTTAGTTTTTCTTCAATTTTATGATTATGAAGTTTCACTAAGTACCGACGGTTTCAAGTATCAGTTAAAAATATCAAAGTAAAATACATTATATTAATAAATTTATTAGATTCAATGTTATTTCAACGAATGGAGGGTGTACTGGAAAAGAAGAAATTTTAAGAAAAAAAAAACTGTAATTCACAAAAACACATTTTCGAAGTATAGTATTTCTGACGTTTCGCCTACAACTTAAAGCTGTTTCTAAAACCCGCTTTAACCTAAGCTATGTTCCATAACCTAGATGAAGCTTGTTTACGTTGGTAAAGTGATATTAAGCCTTTCAGGTGAAACGTTGGAAATAACGAAATATATGTATGTTTGTGTGGTTTACTTATAGCAAAGCCACATGGGGTTATCTGCTAAGTCCACCGAGGGGAATCGAACCCTTTATTTTAGCGTTGTAAATCCTTAGACGTAACGCTGAACCAGCGGGGGACTATATGTATATTTCTTGGAATTAAGTGATATGTTTTGTTTATTGGTTGTTGTTTTTTGAGAAAAAAAAAACTTTTCTTTTTCATCCATAATAATCAGATCGATCAGTATTAGGATAAGTGTTGCTTAACTAGTTAGATTGTAATGTGGTATCTAGGAAATTTACGTACAACAGTGAACAATAACCACAAAAACAAATATAAAGTTGTGTGTGTGTGTGTGTTCGGGGATAGGTATCAATCGGTATTTATGTTTACCCAATTATTTCTGATATTTGTTGCAAAGAAATTAGCGTTTTAAACAATTTATGGTAAAAATTGTGAAAAAAAAGTTAGTTGACTATTTACCTATCCATCTAACCGGATGTACTTGCACATCAACAGGAAATATTAGTTTAGTGTATAGCTGAGCGTGCGCGACCCAGTCACAAGTGTATCCTAATGTGGAATTTAGGTTCCGTGGCTCGTGTCTTATTACCGTCAAAGGAAAAAAAAAAAAAGCAACCAAAAAACGCATCCCACACTTTAACGCTGTACGTGCGTTACAAGACTGTCAGTAAAGTCCCACTATTTAGTCTGACAAGGGTATCCCTAAAAATGATTTTTGATGTTTTGGAGTAGCTGTCTTCCTTTTAGTCTATCGCATTAAAACTGTGGTTAACTAGCGCAGATACCCTAGTGCTAGGTTGAACAAAATAGAAACAAATAAATCTAATGTCAAATAGTGCATCACTTGAATTAGGTTTGTTCGTATTTAAAAACAAAACAAAACATATAGTAAATAATCTATGGTAATATTCAATTTTCCTAATAAGTGAAGCTCGTGAAATTAACTGTAAATGTTAACATCCATAATAAGTCTGCGTTATCTAGTCTTTTTATTTGTACCCCTAATTTGCAAAGTATAAACTGTGGAATTCTAGTGCCTCGGCCTAACATCAAATGCTTGTAGTTAAGATCAGATTGATTTGACTAAAATCGTAGATATGTAATAATAGGAACAAAACAATCATACATATCTTCAAACAAAAAGCAGTTATAATTAGACAGAATGTACTGTGAATTTCATATATATTTTTAATATATTGTCGTAATGTTTGTTCTCTAGCTAATAGCTTATTTTGAATTATCCGGTGAAAATAATTCAATACCCAGTCCGCGTAAAATAGTAAATTACTTTATTTCCAGCTTTAAAATGTCCAGAAACTTGAACATTTATACACAGCCATAATTGTTGTAGGCCTATATTACAAATGAGGTTAACTATCTTGTAACAACTCAACTTAATTGTACAAAGTAACCTCGATAGCTAACTCACTGACTAGTTCGATATTTACATTGATATAAGCCTACCTACTATCTTCTTGACTATCTTCTAACTCATTCAAACTACCGTAATGACATTCCAGTGACTTCACAGAATATTGTATTTATAAGCTACGTTTAAGTAAGCTAGAAAACCGTACGTCAAGTCCTTAGATATATCTAATTGGTGTTTTGGGTCTATTTTATTAAACCTTTTGATTTGATCATTAAAATTGCAGCTCTCTTTAGTTAACATTAAATTATAACATTAAAAATATGGTTTTAAACAGTATTTATTGTTTCACCATGAGTATAATTCATTCTTTTAGTCATCAATAGTTCCCAATTAGTACAACATTAAGTCTACGTATTTACAAGGCTAAAATCAAGGGTTCGATTCCCCTCTGTGGACTCAGCAGATAGCCCGATGTGGCTTTACTATAAGAAAACACACACAGTCATGAATAAAGACTATTTTGATGCTCAGTACTTGTGCTTAGTATAAAAATGAAGTGATACGTAATAAGTATGATGTGTTAAAATACATTGTGGATAAGTCACAAATAATTGACTCAGCACTAAAAAAGTAGGCTTACCATACTATTAGTTTTTACGTTTCCACTTGCTTTTGTAATGTTTTACACTTGTAACCTTCCTCACCATGTAGAATTGCTTCAGCCTAAGGTTGTTTTGCCAAAGTCAACGAGGTTATAAGAGCTAGTTATTCCCTACACTTCAAGGTTAAACGTTTGATTTTTGATTTTGCTCATTCGATAGTTAATTAATCCTTAAAATGTAGACAAATGGTCATTGCATGTTAACTCATTTCGGTCTGAATATTTTTCAAGATAAAAGCAAACAACTACTGTTTACAAATATAGTTTTATGTTTCGCATAGTGTGAGTAACGAGCAAGTGCATTTAAGTTCATTGTGGCCATCTTTGATAAATTTGCATCATTTTGGGTGATAAAAGATGCATCGTTTTAAGGGACTACATTTCTCTAGTTTTATTTTGTTTCAGAAACAAAAAACACTTAAAAATTGAATATCGTATAACTGAAAGAAGGGTATTTGTTATATTTTAGTTTAATTTTTCAATATTTTTATTTGAATAATAAAGGCAGGTTACAAGTGACGGATCACATACTATTTGAGAACGGTTTTAAGAGCCGAACAAAACAAAAAAAGAGAACAACAAAAACTGTATTACGGCTATGTGCAAAGTTATTAGTATTAAACGCCAGAGTAATACAGTTATAGGTAACTCATATTAAGCAACTAATCCCCAAAATCAAATGTAATAGAAATAAGTTCTATGTTTAGCTTCATTAGTTATTTATTTTCCATATTTTGTGCCTGGTGGATGGTGTGCCGGTACCCCGCGGGCCACCAGTTGGACAACCCAGACCTAGGTCATTGTCCCTCACGTTACCGATACAACTTTTACAATAAAGTTCATAACTGAGGTAACGATGCTTAAGAACACAGTTACCACCATAATAACCATTCGGAAAAACGTTCTACATAAAGACACTCTACGAAATTAACGTATAATGCTGGTTAGGTCAGTCTTCTGTTTGTTTCCTATACCTACAGTACGGTAATAAGACCGATAAAACCTGAAGATATTGTACAGCCGGAACCACAGATTGTTGTATTTCAATAACACTTCACTTCAGTTTCTTCTTTTATTATTACTACAAATAAATAGTTATCATAAAGTTGAATTACATTCAAAACTCTTTACTTGATACAATGTGTTTTCTAAATGCGTCGTAATAAACATGAGTGGTTTATTTGGCTTTCATTAAGAGATACACAAAACATTCTTTTGTTGGTCTAGTTTTTTCTAAACTTCAAATAGCCACCGTGAACAGCTCTATTGACCATAGTGATGGCGCTTTTATATTAAATATTCAGGCCCTGCATTGTCAAATAGTTAAGGTGCTCGACTCGCAATCAGAGGTTTCAAATTCCCGTCACACCAAACATGTTCGCCCTTTCAGCCGTGGAGGCATTATAATTTTACGGTCAATCCCATTATTCGTTACTAAAAGAGTAAGTCAAGAATTGGCGGTGGGTAATGATGATTAACTGCCTTCCCTCTAGTCTCACACTACTAAATTAGGGACGGCTAGCGTAGATAGTGCTGATGTAGATTTGCGTAAAATTCAAAAACACACATAAAATATTCAGAATTAGTACTTGTGTTTTGGGGTTCGAGAAAAAAATGTATCAAAAATAACTAAACGAAGAAAAAAAAAAAAGAACTCTGAAGCGCTGGCGAAAAAGATTTGGGTAAGCGAAGCGAGGTAGAAGTTTGTTATTGGGTGTGGTCTTGCGTCGTTACAACCGGTTGTACGTATACTGGTTATGGCCGGAGCCGAGCACTCGTGAGTTTCTTAGGTAACGTTCCCATTAATGACCCTTACAATAAACCCTAAATATATTTTTAAAAAATACTTAAATGATAACTTTTAAATTTTTTAACTTAAGAAATTGTCTGTGTAAATATCACTCTGAAATTATTTATTTCTTACCCTGTGGAAGGCGTCATTTAGGTTTGGTGTTTGTTTGTTTTAGAGCCAAGCCACGCTGGGTTATATACTGTATCCATCCCAGGGAATCGAACCCTGGATGTTAGTGTTATAAATTAGTAAAGTCACCGCTGTCACACAAGGGGTGGTTTTTCTTCATGCAGCTTTATTTTTGACAGTTAATCAAAACCAAATAGATCCTCTGATTCATTTTTTATCCTAGAATATTCTATATTAGCGTTATAAGCTTATTGCTAAGTCAATGTTCTTATTCTACATTAAACTTTGCACAGATAGATGATTATTTCTAAGTCTTTACGTTTTAACTATTAAGTCATAATAGTCTTACTCCAGGTAAGTCCTTGTGTGTGCACTTTAATCTTTTTAATATCATGCAATTTGTTAGAGACAATTTATTTACTTCTATCCAAGAAGAAACTCCTAGTGAGAACGATCAAATATTTTGTGTTTATTTATGAATTTGATATTTTCTATTGATTTGATTTGCATTTGGGAATTAAAAGTAATATTTAGAGTTTATTTACAGTTTCAAGGTACTGAGAGTATACCCAACTAACAAACAGCATGTGGACCTGTTGCATAATTTGGCTGAGACGTATGATCCCGACGTAAGTATTTTTTCCGGATTCTAACATTGCAAAATAATCTCAGCTTAATGTCGTTTTATCGAATTTTTATTCATGGGTTATCAGATTAAAACAAAATAATCGGTTTGTATTAACAAAAACGTAAGACGCATGCATACTCCATCATTTACCAGTCACGGGGTAATAGATTTTCCTAAAATAAAATAATGGCTTACAGTTGTTGCATCGCATAAAAACTCTGAAGCGGGTCCTCCAGCGTTTTTTATGATCATTCAAAATAGTAAAAAGTTTGTTTTAGCGCAAGGATATTCAATAGGTTATACGCATTATGTTCAGTTGGGACAGACGGTGTTACAACGCAAGACTGCGAGATTCGATTCCTTATGGTGGACACAGCAGATAGCCTAATGTGGCTCAGCTTTCAGACAACCAAACAAGTGTTCTGTCCACCTCGAGGAATTGAACCCAGAATATTAGCCTAATAAGTCTGTTAAACCGCCGCTCACACACCGGGAGACACAAATTTGGAAGCAATGCTTTGATCTTCTAACACAGGCTTTTGACAGATCTATGCAAACGAATTGAGGTAACATTTTTTGATTATTATATAAAAAAAGTGACATAGGTAAAATGGAATTCGAGAATAAGCCAGTTGAGTGTTAATAAATACAACTTGGAGTTCTGGACACAGTATAAAATCTGACACAAAGTTATGACTCTTCTACAACAGACAAAATGGTGCTTATTGCACAACTCTAAGCCATCTCCATTTCATAATGTTCATAATTTCGTTTTATTGATTTTGGCATGATATGTACTCTTGCAAAAATAGGCTTAAAACTTAATATTATAAATGGGATTTTTGACTGCCCTATTTCACTGCTTTGAGCCATAGTACACGAACCGTTCGTGTGATACAAATACATTCGTACTACGAACGGCGTAAAAGGTGACATTCGTTTAGCATTACTCCACGTAATTAATTACGGACTTTTGCATTCACGTCATCAAAGATGTTAACCTAAAATGACTGCCAAACTAAAACCGTGGGACTGAATGAGAACACTCTTTAGTAAGTGCACAAAATTTCTCAAAACAATTTGTAACAGATGGTTAAATTTATTTTACGCATGGATAGCTTAGTTTGTTGTACATGTTAATGGTATGGAAAAACAATTATATTATTTTTAAAATATATTAGAATAAATAAAATATTCGAAGTACTATTGAAATTACAAATTTTAGATGAGTATATTTGCTATTTATATCATGAAACTGAAGGTTGACTTCTGGGTTAGTCCATCGTATATCAACCGGTCTGTGGACATCATGTTGTCGACGGAGCGCCGCCTCATGGTGGAAGAACTGTTGTCAAACAATAGCATACAGAAAGAAGTCATGATTGAAAATGTAGCAAAGTATGTATTAGTTTATAAACATGTTCAAAGTTAAGGTAACGTATATTAATCCTTCTCACGCGCTGTGAAGGCCCATAAAGAATTTTAAAAAATTGTAAGTTGTAAGATCAATGAATTAATTTTTTCCTTGCGTTGCGAAGGGGTCCGGCATGGCCAAGTGGGTTAAGACGTTCGACTCATAATCTGAGGGTCGCGAGTTCGAATCCCTGTCAAACCAAACATGCCCAACATTTCAGCCGTGGGGGCGTTATAATGTTATGGTCAACCCCACTATTCGTTGGTACGAGAGTTGGCGGTGAGTGGTGATGACTAGCTGCTTTCCTCCTAGTCTTACACTGCTAAATTAGGACGGCTAGCGCAGATAGCCCTCGTCTAGCTTAGTGTGAAATTCAAACCAAGCTTATAAAAATGTGTTTCATTTTTTTCAAAAGTTTATTAGTTGGCAAGCGGTAGCTCTGCATGTGTAGAAATGGCTGGGATTATTAACCAAAATGATATTTTAAATATCTCCTCAACAGGTCATCAGACTTACAAAGCGTTTTCTTTTATTATAATATCTATATACTAGCTGAGTTACAAATTCTAGGAATGTCTGTAAATATCATAGCAAAAAGTTTGAATTTCTTGTTTTTGTTTTGTACATTTATTCACTTCTTTTTTTGAAAAGTATTTTTTTTACGTTTGCTCTAAGAATGCCTGAACGAAATTTGAAATGAACTTTCAAATGTAAGTATTTAATGTCTTCTCCGTAGCCATAGATAATACCATAAGGAGAACAAACATAAAATCAAAGTTAGGATATATTAAAAGTTATTTAGAGCATTCAAAAAATGCTTTTTTTACATTTTTTTATGTTTTATAGAAAATAAATAAACTGTTCATAAGCTGATATGATAGAATTTGAAATAACTCGTCAGCACAGTACTTATGAAGATTATATCATATATTTAAGTGTTCCAGAAAAAAAAAAAGTTAACGTTGTACCCTAACAGCTTGTACTTGAGTTCAGAACGAAAATAACTTATATTCAAGAGAGTAACTCAGTAAAGTTTTAGAAAATGCTCAATACAATAGAATTTTTTATAAGTATGTGATTCCAATTTCTAACTTACTGAATTGTCAATAATGCACTACATATGCCATGAGAAACAGTCTGTGAAAAACAGAAATATTACTTTAGAAGTGGTACTGATATCATTGTTGTAAACTACAGCTTGATCTTAAAGTGCTGGTGCCTTGTATGAGTTTCTATCTGTTTACGTTAGATGGCAGTGTTGTCGTATAGGCCAGCACTTATAATGAGCTGGATAAAACACTTTTACCTTTTTTTTTTATTGATAGAGCTATTGAAATAGAACAAGGTTTTGATGAGAATGACGAGCTTGTTGGACGATCACCTCCAACTTTCTTCTCTTCCTATCATCGCCTGGATGAGGTAGTACAATAATCAAGTATCACGTATTACGTGTTTTGTTCTGTCAATGCTAAAAGTATGTTGAAATTTCGGCCTAGTCTTACATATTTATTAATACGTTAGTTACGTTTTATATCATGGCGTTCACAATGGAAAGTAAAAAAATGTATTTTTTAAAATTTGTTTTGCATTTCATGCTTCGAAATTCAACAATATAGGTAACAATGCAAATTAATATTTCGACAACTAAGCAGAAACCACAGTGTTTTTTCTAGGTAATTTATATTGGCAGTAAGAATGTTTTGCACTTGTTTAAAAAAAAAGAATTAAAGTTTAACAAACAGTATTTTTATCGAAATAACGAAGTACTTCTTTCAGGTTATCTTTCTAAAACTGTTTTTAACTCATATCTGACCACTTTACGTCAAAACAGATCCACAAATACATGAAATCACTGGAGTCAAAATATCCCAAACTTGCTTCGACTTTTTCTATTGGAAAATCATTCGAGGGTCAAGATCTGCTCGTCTTAAAGGTGAATAGTAATAAAATCTGTTTAATATTGTAAAGTATACAAAATATACGTAATTGAAAATGTATTTTCTTTTTATTATAGGAGCATTATGAATAATTTATATTTGAAACATAAAATCAAATAACAAAAGTTAATTAAATTATTAGAAAGTATGTTATTACCCTATAATGATCCTAACTGTGATATTAAACTGACAGTAAGCGAAAATAATGAAAGTTTTAATTGTCGTATACGTACAATCAAATGTTTATATTCCTTGGGAATTGAACTTGTAAACATCCAAAGTATTCAGTCTAATACTATTTATTTTCCTCTAGAGTATAGACGATTATTATTATTATCCTTTCACTCACTCACCCAGCCGCACAGCAGCATGTCTACAAACCTACATCACTAGAAACCGCGTGTTCGTGCTCGTAGTTGACACAACACAGATAGCCCACTGCGTACATATTTGTTTAAACTAAAAACAAATTTTCAAAGGGCATCTTTTTGTGCACATTTCAAGAGGTTTTATTGAGTTATATCCAAAATTTAATTAACCTATTTTCTTTTTACGGTATACCAATACATATAACATAAAAATGTAGCTAATATTCCATATTTTAATGGTTTATAAGTTTTAAGTCCTCACTTTTATAAGGCAATATTTAAAAAATTAGAATTTCTCCTAATGTGATAATTGTGACATTTGCTCTCTTCACGGCCCGGCATGGCTAGGTGGTTAAGGCACTCGACTTATAATCTGAGGGTTGGGGGCTCAAATCCCCGTCACATCAAACATGCTCGTCTTTTCAGCCGTGGGGGCGTTATAATGTTACGGTCAATCCCACTATTCGTTGGTAAAAGAGTAGCCCAAGAGTTGGCGGTGGGTGGTGATGACTAGCTGCCTTCCCTCTAGTCTTACACTGCTAAATTAGGGACGGCTAGCACAGATAGCCCTCGAGTAGCTTTGTGCGAAATTCCAAAAAACAAACAAACAAACAAACTGAAGATGAAATATGTACATTCCGAAACGTTCAAGAATTAAATTTTGTAATGGTATACGCACGTGTCAAATGTTTGTTGTCGTTCCCCAATGGCGCAGTGGAGTGTCTGTGGACATTTACCGATAGAAACTGGATTTTAATTCCAGTGGTGGATAGAGTACAAACAGCCCTTTGTGTATCTTTGTGCTTACTATTAAACAACAACAATAATTAAAATTCGATTCTTATCGAATGAGAGTCTGTTGCTATAAATCAGCTAGCATATTTCGAGACAGCATTTTGGTATCATCGCTTTCACGGGATTATTACGTCATTAAGAACGAGTTTTGCACAATACAAATGTTTTATTTTTAGTGTAAGGTTACACCCGAGTGTAAGTAATATTATTAGAAAAATTATGATCTTCATTACTTTAAGATTATTACTATTTCTTTATTCGAATAATTTAAGTAAGTACTTCGGAATAAAACGAATTACGATAGTGGTTCATAATAGGAATTGCAGTGGATTGCACAAAACCCTAATAGAACGTTTGGGAAAAAGAAAACATTTTAAACAGTAAATATTCAGTTCAAACAACACATTAAAGTCTTTATTATTGTCTGTTAAAGCTTTGCACATATAAAAATGCACAAAGAACATCTATGTTAGACTTATAAGGGAAGAAAATCCGCTCGAAACGAACTCTTGTAGAATACAAAATAGTGTTCTGCAAAGGTCGTAGGGACATTGAAAAGTTGGTTCATTTCTCTTATATATAAGCTAAAAACATCATAATTCTCGTGTAAACGATGTTTACATCACGACTCGTTGAAATTAGTTTTCTTACTGGTGTTCCTTTAAAAAGTTTACGTATAGGTTGAAACAGGAATTACCAGCCAATAATAGATGAACATTAGACGACTGTAACGTGTAGATACTCAATGCTTTGTACACTACACAACTGTTGTTTTCAGGGAGCCAGCCCCTCCCTATACTATGTATGAAGTGAAGAAGTAAAAAAAGATCAATACACATAATATTAAATTTGTTTCACACATTCGTATAATAAATACTTTAAAATACATAAAGGTTTATTTAAAGGAGTATTTTAGACGTATGTGTTTTACTTGAATAGGTTTATTTTCTACTGATAAAATTATGTGCTTAATAGGGGTTGTGTCTTAACCTAGACACATATTTGCCTACTAGTATGTATTATATAGAGAATATTTAGTTATGCAGATACTATAAATGCTCAGTATATTCTTAAACAAGTCTTCTTGACAATCCCCAGCTGTAACTTAACATATTACATTCCTAACTAATGTGATCAAATAGTCAATAACTACAGTAAATCATCTCGAATCGTATCACCTAGTTACAAGTTATGTTTATTATTATTGTAATGTATAAAGCTAGCAACCATATTAAGTAATCCTTTATCCATAGTTGAGCGTTAAAAAAGGGCAAAAAGCAAGATAAATAAAAACTGGGAGTTTAAAAACAGCATGAAGCCAAAATAGGGGTTTCTAGTTTGAGTAAATAATATCTACACAATCTTCATCCTTGTTTCCTTAATGTTTTAAATTCTCTATTGTTTAGTTACCTTGTTTGTTTATTTATTGAGATGCGTAAAAGTAAATAACAAAATATCTCGCCTAACAGTCGTAATTAAGATTTGTTATCGTATTCGTATCATTTTTTTCCTCGCCAGATCCGAAGCGGTAAAGACACAAAGAAGCCGATTATTTGGATAGATGGCGGTACCCATGGAAGGGAATGGATCACTTCTGCAACTGCTCTTTACGTTGCAACCAAGGTAAGAAAGAAGATAGAATGTTAGGAATATTTGATTGGGTAGAAATATTTTAATACATTCGTAATGGTTACCTAAATAATGTTGATTGTTCATTTTATTTTTGATTTAAAATAAGTATCTGTTTGTTTTTATATTAAATTCTGACCAGAGCAAGTTACCTACTCACTCCTACAATAACAATCAACATCAACATGGTAACGAGTAGAGGTAACTGAATATACTGTTCTTGCATTTTCGTTTATAACTGTCGTTATAAATAATAAATAATAAAATTAGATATATTTAACATTGTAAACAACATTGCTGTTGAATGTAACTTAAAAGAAATAACAGAGTTAGTTCACTTATGGAACTCACAAACGCTAGTTAGCTTCAAGTACTGTTGTAAATTTTTATTATGTTTTTGAAACATTGTAAGCCGTAGCAATTAGTTTAAAAACACTAGAGGCATAATCTTTGGTATAGGCAATGTATTTTATCCATTTGTACCAATATGCAGCAAAAAGGAAAGCCTATTGCTGTTATTTCGTGTAAAAAACAATACTTGTTATCATATTTTATATTTAATGCAGGCTAATAAGTTTACTACAGGTAAGAAATGAGACTTATGTAGGTTTGCTATTAACTGATAATAACGGGCACAAGGCTGAGGAGATTATTGTCCACTTGAAACGTTATTGGAAATAGCTTAAGATGTTCTCTTGCAGTTTCTTGGATACCTCTGAAATAATATGCCGTTACGGATCTGGAGAATGTGTGTTTGTGAGTGTAAAACAAATACGTAACTAGTTTACTCATTCAAAAAAGTTTGCCTTTGTGGCCCTAAAAACATATGCTTGACGTAAATTCCGCGCTGAAAATCACCCAGTGTTCCTAATCGAATCGTACTACGTGCCTTCAAATTTGACAAAGTAATTATTCCATAAGCTTCGCTTGGTTTGATGTACTGCGAAGTTATACTCGCTTTGAAGTTAGGAATCTAAAATTTAGCCAATAACTTGACCTTCTGTTGTGGTGATTTGAGTAATTAAAAACTGCCCTACTAAGATATACGAAAGCGTTAACTAGTGGTGTAAATATAACCCCACTGTGCCCAAATTAGCCAAAATCATAACTACAATTACAGTGAAATAAACGTGGAGAGCATAATGACATTTTCATGCGGGTAGGAGGCATCTTTTGTAGTTACACCACTGAATTTAATCCTTTAATTGAGTTATTGGCATACTGGTTCTAAAATTATTACACTGCCATATAAATTGTCTGAGTAATACTTAATAATTACTACAAGTTCCAATAAATTGTCTGTTTTAGTGTGTGTCATCTTTTATTTTTTACTTAAGTTTCTTACGAGTATAAAAAGGGAGTCTCGTTTGGTTTATTTGGTTTAAGCACAAAGCTTCACAGTGCTATGCCAATCACGGGTAAAAAAATCCTGTGGAAGTTATTTAGATGTACAGGAAGATAAATTTCCCAACTGGGGTGTTCAGGGATGTTGATATCCCCCCTTCGCCCCGCTCGCGATAGAATTTTGATGTGAACACTAGGAATTTGGATTTAATTTTCGGTCTGGCTTGTTTTTGATTTACTCGATTGATACTATAGATTGAAGTAGTGAAGTTGTTTCAGAAAAGAGCGAACGTAAGAACTCGGTCGGATCAAGGTAGCGGAGAGAAAGCAGTCTAGGCCAGTGGCGTAACGTTGTTCTTGCCGTTATTCGATGACCTGACTTAAGGACTAGCTTGACTGAAGTACAGAAAGAAGCAAGTTAACGAACTATTTTTCAAACGTCCCGTGATCAAGGCCACGGAGTAGCTGGGATCTATAAATCCAAGTGCCTCAGAGTTTACTGTTGGGAAAAAGGGAAGTACTCCGAGAAAACCCACTTTCACAAGACAGGCGCCGAATATTCTACATGTCCTGTGCCCTTAAGCATGGGTATTGAAACCCAATTTCTAGCGGTGTGAGTCAGCAGACATGCATGCCACTGTGCCACGGGGGGCGAGTTTCGTCATTATCTTGTTTAAAATTTGGTGCCTTTAATTGCGAAAAATATGAATTACTGTAAAAAATGAAAACGTGATATTTTTAAATAACGTAATTAAGCAAATCAATGTTGTAATTCCACTAACATTTTCTTTAATTCAAACCTAATAGAGTTTACTTATTGTCGCCAGAGGGTTTTACTAATCCAAGAAAACAATATTTTAGTAAAAAGATATATTTCATTAGGTTTGAAATTAAATTAGAACTAAATATTTTATAGGTAAATAGTCTCGACAAAGAAATCTACTGAGGAAAAAACTAGGGTTAAAGTAAGCATTTTATATCGTCACTGATGTCTGATGGCTGGAAAGCGATTTTAACTTACTGTATAACTTGTTGGGTTGAAAATGTATCTCAGGACGGCTGATATGGGTATTAACACTTTTAACAAAATGTAGCAGAGAACAACGTTTCGACCTTCTTATGTCATTTTAAATTAAAAAAAAAATTCTTTCTTAACCTTGAAGTAAACATCTATCTCAGGACGGCTGGTATGGGTATTAACACTTTTACCCATACCAGCCGTCCTGAGATACATTTTTGCCTTTTGAGGATTAAAAGCCATTAACGTTCTTCTAATTTGAATGTGGAAATGGATCACAAGAGGAATTTCCACCTCTTTCAAAATACTAATTAAACCCCTGTGTAGGTGCCGTGGTTAATATAACTGGGAAAAATATGTGTTTGTATTTAATGAAGACGTATTTTTTATTTATTAATAAAAAAGAAAAGTGTGTCCACATACTTAGCGCTAGGGCGTATTTTATATTCACAAACTTGAAACTATTTATAAATTGAAATTCAGCATGATTAACACTTTTTGCATAAGTCATAAATATGGGGCACACCTTAAAGTAAAATAATTGTTATGATCTACACTCCTTAAGGTAAAATAATTTTTATTAATTACACTCCTTAAGGTAAACTGATTTATATGACTTACACTACGAACAGACGGCGGCTCTCATGGAAGGGAATGGATCACTTCTGCTAGTTATAGACCGTTTCCTGTCAGAAGTGGACGAGTGTGATGCTGCGTTAAAGACAAACGATGCTATTGGCTAACATTGGAAAGTGTCTTTGAAGATGGCACTTTTGACTGCGGAACCGCTGAAGAAACTATCGCCAAAATTTTGTTGGTGTACCTCAACAATAAGTAATCTTCTGAAACTGTGGAAAGTGCTTTCAACAATTCTCAGACTTGTATCCATGACTTGCAATGTGAAAAACAGATATCAGACAACATAGATGTTGATTTTTTAGTTTATAAACCGTATAAAAGGAAAGTTTTTCGTTGAAACTTAACTAAAACATTTCTGACAAGGAAAAGTAGATACAGTTCGTTTGTTGAATTTGACGCAAAACTACTGGAGTCATCCATACTATAAAAGTGATAGTTTAGAGGGAAAGCAACAAATTAACGTTAATTCTTAGGCTATTATTCACCCACAAATAGAGGGATTGACCATCACATTATGATGTCCTCAGGACTCAAAGGTCGAATATATTCGGTGACAGATATTCCAAACCGCTACCCACAGGTTGTGAGTTGAACCTTATAACCACCAAATCGCACTAGGCTAGATCGTTACTTTTATATTATTTTAAATAAACTTATCATCTCTATCGCTTTTAAAATGATTGAATTTTAACTTTCTTGTTATGAAAAAATAAAGAATCATGAAACATTAACTCATAACATAATTAATAATACCTACACTAAACAGTCTTCAAAATCCAACAAAAAACACCTCTTCAAGATCAATACTTACAACATTATTTTACACAGTATTCCAAGAGTGTTCTTCATTGACATATATAAAGACTGTTTTCAGGTCCTATACTAAGTCCTCTCATATAGCCTAAACCAACATTTACAGTCTCTTTTTTGATAGAAGGTTTCCCTTAGAGCTTCACCTTGAAAGGATCCATTGTCTGTATATCATGTTCTACTGTATTGGGTCTGTATTTCCTAATCTATCTGTATACTGACTCAGTATATTTGGTTTCTCTTTCTTCTGGCCCTGCAGAGCCAGGTGGTCAAGGCACTCGACTCATAATCTGAGGGTCGAGGGTTCGAATCCCCGTCACACTAAACATGCTCGCTCTTTCACTTGTGGGGGCGTTATAATGTGACAGTCAATCCCACCATTCGTTGGTAAAAGAGTAGCCCAAGAGTTGGCGGTGGGTGGTGATGACTAACTGCCTTCCCTCTAGTCTTACACTGCTAAATTAGGGACGACTAGTGCAAATAGCCCTTGTGTAGCTTTACGCGAAATTCAAAACAAACAATCTTTCTTTTTACAAGTCAGTTCTCCTCTTTTGTTGCCGTCTTTGTACGTCTCATTTCTATCTGACAGTATTAGGCTTAGTAGATCTTTATCTTCTATAACGAAATCACTGTTTTCAGTTTTTGTTTCTATTGACAGCCACACCTGGCGTGTTCATCTTTAGCTCAATAACTGCATCCATTAAGTCTTCTTCCCTCTCGAAGAACCTCTTCAACAGATTAGCATCCAATTCACTTTTACTTTACAGTGCATTATGTTTACTACTTTCTGTACTAAAAATGTTCTTTCCACTTTTCAGTGAGTATGTTGTTGGCTGTGGTTAGCACAACTAAAACCTACTGTCTGACCCCTTTTTGCTAAAACGGTTGGAAGCTACCCTTCAAGCTCAAATACTGTAATAAAGGTCTTCATGATTCCAATAATAATACATACCGACTTTGATATCTTAGGTTTACTGTGTTGTTCTTACAGATATTTGACAATTATGAAATTGGAATACTATATTCGATATACAAGTTTTACGTATCACGCATTAATGGTTTGTTTCAATTAATATTTTCCTTTATTAGCTTTCGTTTAGTGGCACAACAGTAAGTCTGAAGGCTTATAACGCTAAAAACCAAGGTGTCTATACCCATCGTGAGCAGAAATAATCCGTAAATCTTTGTTTTTGATAAAAACAAAAAATGTATCAGTTCATCTGTTCTGCAAACGATGTTTGTTTGTTGTTATTTTAATTTCGCACAAAGCTATACGAGGGATTTCTGCGCTTGCCATCCATGATTTAGCAGTATTAGACTAGAGAGAAGGCAGCTAGTCATCACTGCCCACCGCCGACTCTTCAGCTACTCTTTTACCAACGAGTAGTGGGATTGACTGTAACATTATAACTCGCTCAAGGATGAAAGGGCGAGCATGTTTGGTGTGACGGGGATTCAAACACGCAAACATTAGATTACGTATCAAGCGCCCTAATCACCTGGCCATGTCAGGTCTTTGGCAAGCAAAAATTCGCATCGATAAACATTCTAAGAAACCATTGTATTTTTGTATGGCCTGTTCACGAAAAAAAAAAGATATTCAGTAAACAAACAAACAAAAACCTTTATAACTTTATTTTGACTCTTTCTCTTTTGTTTCCGAAGTTGTAAAAGAAACATATAAACATATTTTGTAACTTTGGACTTGTGTTGATGGAGTTGAATTTGTGGTAAGAAATCAGTATTGAAATTTGAAATATTTTAATGAAAATTGGCGTTTTTATATGGAAGTGTTTTAATTTTATATGACATCATATCAACTTTCGTGATATTGTTAGATAAATATTTTTATTCAGGCGTTAAAATTTAGGAACCGCAACACTTCTGAAAGTACTTGAAAATGTCGCTCATGAATAATTAGGTTTGTTTGTCAACAGATGTAGTCTCGTGATTTGAATTGATTGTTTATTTGTTTTAAATTTCGCGCAAAGCTACTTAAGGGCTATCTGCGCTATCCGTCCCTTTTTTAATGTCGCGCAAAACTACACGAGGGCTCTATGCGCTAGCCGTCTCTAATTTAACAGTGTGAGACTAGAGGGAAGGCAGCTAGTCATCGCCACCCACCGCCAACTCTTGGGCTACTTTTTTATTAAGGAATAGTGGGTTTGAACTTAACATAATACCGCCCACACGGCTGAAAGGGCGAGCATGTTTGGTGCGACGAGGATGCGAACCCGCGACCCTCAGATTACCTGGCCTGTAGTTTTTGGATAATAATAAAAAAAGAATAATTTGTGAGAAAGTAACATTCAGTTGCGAATTGTTTTAAAATCAAAATAGTTAATAGTCAGGCGATTTCAATATTGTGTTTTAAGATTCATTTGTGGTATTACTTGAGTAGGCATAATCGTTAAACAATCAAGTCAATATCAGAATGGAATTTCGACTCCAAGAAACTGTGTGCATTTATTTTATTCAAGTAAAAATATAAGTAACATATATTTGTCTACTTTTTGCTTGTTATTAGTCTATAGTGTTTAGAGCGCTATCTAATTAAATAAGAATTATTAATTGCAATACTATGAGTACTATACAAAATTGGGTTGTTGTTTTTTTTGATGACCGAGAGCGAGAAAAAGGGAGAGTTGATAAATATTTTATTTCTTGTTTTTCATTTTTATTCTTTATGTATAGCTCCCCTCTAGTACAGCGGTATATCTCCGGATTTACAACGCTAAAATCAGGGTTTAGAGTCCCCTCGGTGGGCTCAGCAGATAGCCCGATGTGGCTTTGCTCTCAGTCTGAGAAGACACACACTCTTCCTGCATAATTATAAAAAAAAAACAACAACAACTAAAATGTGAAAATAATGATATTTTATATTAATTAAATTAAGAAAAATAAATAATAAAATAAAAATGTTGCATGAATAACGCACATGAGCTGCTTGTATTAATTGTAGCTCGTGGGAAATGTAATTCAATAACGTAACGTGAACTGCACATTCGCCGAGTAATTTACAACGTATAAGTGCGTGAACAGTAGTCAGTCACAGTTCAAACGGCAATAAAATTTAATTATAAATAGATGTATACTGTTAAGAACTTAAGAGACAAATAGGATAAATGAATGCGGTTTTATATTACAATATGAAGTCATTATAGAAAGAAAAAGGGTAACTTAGATTTATTTATATTTTTTATGGTTACGAAGTCTGTCAGATTTAGCATTCCCGTTTTGAGTTAGGTTAGAAAAAATAACATATAAACTACCACGTTTTACTGAAAAAAGAAATGTATTTAGAAAGTTTTAAGGATTTTTGAGATAAGGAAAATATTTCTAATTTAAACATGAAAATTACTTTGCACACGCTCTTATCAAAACAAATACTCAATGTATTTTATTAGAAATACTTCACCAAAAACGATTATGGGTATGTTAAAGACTTATAATATTATGGGGAATACCACCAAATTTATGAAGATATACACATTATATCGAAAGTTAGAAGTATTGAATCTACAGACTTTAAACGAGTGCAAAGAGGTCACGTGGTCGGTCATATAGACAGATCTCTTATTTAAAGAGTTAAGAACATATCAACAATTGAAAGTGTAGAACTTGTTTGGTGGAATTTTGATTCTTGGATCATTCGATTCCACATCCTGTCACACTAACTATTAGACCACGCCTGGTATACAATATAATAAATAAAGTGTAAGGACATTTAAAATTATGGGTAATATCGGACACTGCTTGTTGTGGCTTTCCCTGTGTTCAGAATGGTGCCTATATTTTCTTGTGTATAACTGTTCTGTACTTCTTTAACTGGGAGCACTGAATAGATAGACGAACAGGAAGAATTTGAGCTTATACAGTATCATGATTCTTGGGCTCGATGTACTGCAACGTTTGTTTCGAATATTACAGAGCTTTCATCAAGTGAAGAGTCACTATTTACTATCACTCCACAGGTTCTTTTTAGAGAAGCGAAGTAGATTTTCTCTATTTTCCTTTGACTGATTACTCACAGTTATGTTGAGTAGAAAAGAAACGCTCACTATCTTTCCTTTTGAGTTTTTAAATTTCACTCTTTCCATCAGTTCTACTTCTGTTTCATCTTCTTGTATTTCTACACTGTTGCTCCCTTTTTCTTCATGACTTCTAAAGCAACTGTAAAACAATATAATATTATATTATCGGAATTCAAGTGACTACAAAAATATTTATGTTATCATCAATGATAAAACAATCTAATAATAAAAAGGCAACGTGTAACTGACATTAACTAGAAGTAAAATGCCCAAGAAGCATTTCATGTAACTTCTATTATTTTGCATAAAGTTTTCTTTGCTGAAAGAAAGATGGAAACCATTTGCAATTAATACGACAAACAATTTTAGAAAAAGATTTTTATTATTCTCATGAATTATTATAGTCGTTCGTAATTGGTATGATCAAATTTCTGGGTGATACCGAATTAAAACCTTCATTTTTAGTTTAAGACCTCCCAAACCTTGATAATGAACAAAATAAGTGATTTTTACTATTGTAGACAAAGTTAAAATTTGTCCATTTGTTCATAGTATTATTATTTCACAAGCCTACATTCAAATCAACGAGGTATGTTGTACCAAGGCTTAGACAAATATATGAAAAGCTACGAATCTCCTGTTAAAAAAAATATGGTGATCTCTCACTAAAAGCTCATTTACATCGATATGACCCTCATTGATGGTCAGAGCTATGTGCTTGTGCTTGTTTGGGTATTGTTACCCAAACAAACCAGTTCATCTGATGTTTGCGGCATACGCCTCTTTCAGTAGTTTATGAGAGTCATAAGTTACAAAACTTATTTAAAATTACAGTAACTGCGAAAGAAATTAAAACTACAATTATGTAATAGAATGGTGCACTGTAAAGTATTGTCGACAGGTTAATATTAGGTCTATAAGGACAAGGAATTCTGTCTGTAAAGCCTAATGTATACAGAAACTAACAAAGTGATCTTATCAACAAAACAAATATGGTTTAACTAAGTCTACCTCATCTTGTTCGATGAAACAGTTATTTTCCTGTAATATTGCAACATTATTATTCAAATGAAGTATTTACGAAACAGCATTTTAAAAAAAAATTAGGGCTATGATTGTGGAAGAAATTGTCCACCAACATATTTATATCAATATATCACTAAGCCAGCTTTTATCATTTTATTTAATATATTACGAATACTTCTAACGTTCATTTTTCTACTACAAAATCCATTACAATAATTCAATACTGTGGCACATGAATCAGAAGCAACAATGATTGAGATTATAAAACTGCCAAGTCACTATTCATCTTCAATGTGCATTTCATTACTTGTACATGGTGCCAAGTAATCACAGGGTGCGATTCAATAAGTTATTTCAAAAGAACAAGAAAAGTGAGGCGTCTAAAATACTACTGAAATCACCTGCTTAGGTGAAAGTTGGAATGTCAGAGATGATCTTACCAAAGGCCTTGAAAATTTTGTCTGTACATTGTTTTGCAAGCAGAAGTTTTAAAGTGTTGACACCATTCCCAGTTTCATGCTCGAATCAAAAAAGCAATGATGATGTATCACCAAAACATATAAAAACATTGATTTGTCAACATTACCTAAACAAGAGCTTGTCTTGAATAACATATACATGGAATAAACTATAAAGTATGGATATGGAAAACAATAGATGTATTCATGTCAGAACTACCAAAGCCATGGGATTAATTGTTCATCTTTAACCACCAAAAGGGCAACACCCTTTCCTTGAACAGCTATCATGGACAAGCAAAGAGCCTCTGAAAATATGTATTATTCTTATTAGTAGAAGTGATAAAATAGCTTACCCAAACAACATGCATAGCACCTATGCCCAAAACAGTGTATCAGGTGATTATAGTGTATGATATGTAGAAATAAATACATTTCATATTGTAATCTATATCACCATAAAGTGAAAAAACTGTAAAGTTTTAAATATCCTTAAACCTCTTTCATGACTTGTTATAAATATGTGTGTGTAAACAAAATCTACAGATAAACAGATAAAGTGAATTGTTTTCTATTCAAAAATAGTGTTTGGCTTCTAAAAATATATCTGTGAAATTATTGTTTGATGTAGTATTAAAAATGTGTATTGTAAGAATATTATGATGCCATATTTAGTTGTTTTTTCAGATTATAGAAGGTGCTTATGTGTAGTAAGGTTCCGTCAAAGACCGAGTTATGAGTAACTGTTTTGCCATTCCAGTAATGTCGATCCATTGTCGTTTTATAATTAGATGACTTAGGTTATTTTATATGCATGTTTCTTCTTGCAGTTTCTAATTGATATCACTGTAATAATTTTAAGTAGGACTGAGAACGATGTAAATTCAAGCTTTAGAAACTACAAGAATAGTCCCTTGTGCATTTTATAGAAGCAGTTGACCAATCAGATATTTCGATATTTTCGGTTATATATTTATTATTTTACCCTACCTCACCAAAATTTATCGGAACGGCACTTCAACACATTTTGAAACCTTTTTAAGAAAAATAAAATTATTTTTTACAGCAAACTATTCTGGAATATGATCACCAGATATGAAAATGTATCGAACAATGGGCCCAGCATGGCCAGACGGTTAGGGCGCTTTACTCGTACTCTGAGGATTGCGGGTTTGAACCCCCGTCACACCAAACATGCTCGCCCCTTTATCTGTGGATGCGTTATAATGTTATGGTCAATACCGCTATTCGTTGGTAAAAGAGTAGCCCAAGAGTTGGCAGTGGGTGATTATGACTAGCTGCCTTCCCTCCAGTCTAACACTACTAAATTAGGGACAGCTATCGTGGATAGCATTCGCGTAGCTTTGCGCGAAATTCAAAACAAGGTATTGAAAAATATCGCCGTCGACTGGTTCTGGAACGTAACGAGAACAAATTCGCTCTGCCTATGTGAAAAAGAATGAAACAAAGGTAATTTTTGTAGATTTAAGTTACTATTTGTTCAACTTTTTTATATGTATTATTCGAGTTGCATTCCCCTTTACACTTAATATAGATCGTATGTGAAAGGAGGGAATATGCAAATAACCAGTCCTATCTGTACTGTATATACTATATACTTCTCTGTCTCTCTTTTTAAATAATTTTACACTATTACACCCAAGGGGCATTGGTTATTCCTACTTACGTCCTCGTAGCGCACACCCACAGCACAGTATGGTCAGCCCATTAGTCCTACCAATGTAACAGCTGACAAAATATTGAAAAATATCTTCGGTATAGAAATCATAAGTTTTCAGTGTCACTAGTTTTTGTTTTTAGTTTGTTAGCCTAATGTTTTGATTTTTTTATTTCGGTCTTTATCGTTTTAGTGTTCATTAACAAAAAATGTACTTGCAGATTTGGTTTGAATTTCGCGCAAAAGCTACACGAGAGCTATCTGCGCTACACGTCACTAATGGTTCCTTGCTCTGGTTTATGGAAATGGTTCCTTCCTTTGGTGTAGTGAAAATGGTTCATTCCTCTGGTTTAGTGAAAAGATTTTGATGAAAGCTCATTGCCTTTTGTAAAGTAATTTATCAAAGTAAGACCCTTTTTTGTACTAAATAGTCAATATACAGTTGGAGAATGCCATGTTTGGTTTTAGTTGCAAGTGTAGCAAGTGTAAGAATAGAAGGTGTAATGTTTGCATGAAATGCAAACGTTATGGATGCAGCCACGATTTGGTTTTCTGTTGAAGTTAAAGTGATTAGAAGAAGTTGATTCGTTCTATCTTTGCAAGTTAAGTTCGTGCTTTTACTAGAGGGATTCTCTGCACAGAAATATGTAAAGACGAAACTAGGACCTGTGATGGCTTAAAATCGATTATATTATCCGCTAGTGATTGTCACTGAAGCGAAACAAGCAAAATCTGTCGACATGGAAAATGCTGTTGACGATGAGTGGAGTAAATCTGTTTATCTGGAAAGTGCTGTAAACTATTTTTGGAGTAAAATCTGTTCACATGAAACGTGTTGCTAAGTATTTTTGTTGTAACATCTATGCAACAGAAATGTTATGTAAACTATTTTTGGAGTAAAACCTGTTGACGTGAAAGGTGGTGCTGACTATGTTTTGAGTAAAATCTGTTGCTCCACAAAGTGTTGCTGAATGTTTTTGAAACAGGTTTCCTGGTGACAAATACTCGTTTTGTTTATTTTATTCGTATACAGTAGTTTCTTGATTATTTCAGGAAACGGATGTGTTGAGTGTATGTGTTACGACTAGATGAAAATAAATGTTTCATGAATTATATGTGTTATGCTTAAGTTTTTACATTTTTCTATTTATCATTTTTTTTTTTTATGAAGCTCTTGGACGAATATGACTTGGATGACAACGTCACAAAACTGCTGGAGTTTTATGAGTGGTATATTCACCCAGTTGTGAATCCTGATGGTTATGAATACAGTCATACTACTGTAAGTATCGTATCTTCTTATATATTTATGACTTGAACTGCTTTAGCGCAAACTTAGATATGATATTATTCAGGTATATACGACAACAATATCCTGAATAACATAACATATATAATTGCGAACGAAACGAATCAAAACAAAATTAAATTAAAAATGATGCATAACTTAAAAGAATATCCAAAGCACAAGGTATGTTGTGGGGCATAAATCTGCCCTCGGTTTTGGAGGTGACTTCGGAAATAGGACTTACATTGCGGTGGGGATACACCGTCTATCAGTCTCAGATGAAGAGATAACATCAAATCACCAAAAAAAATAAAATTAGGAGGCAGAGATGGGGTGGTCAGACCCCCAACGTCCCATATCTATGTCACTTTTCATTGTCTGCAGACAACTGTGGAAAGAAAGATCAATACTTTCCAAAGTAAAAAAACAAGGAAAATATTTGTTATGAATTTCGCGCAAAACTACACAAAGACCTTTTGAGCAAACCGCTCTTAATTTAGCCGTGAAAGACTAGAAGGAAGGCAGCTAGTTAGTCATCATCATCTACCGTATTGAGGTTGGCATTCCAGTCCCCATTATAATAGTAAAGCACTAATGTAACCTAATTATAAGCACAATAGATAATGTATAATACTATAGAGTTATAAAACCCCAACCGATAATCTAAACTTACTAGTATAATTCCCAAACACCACCCATTAAGTTCACTGTTACTACTAATTTTCAAAATTGTGTGTGTGTGCGTATTTGTGTGTTTTCTTATAGCAAAGTCACATTGGGCTATCTACTGAGCCCACTGAGGGAAAGCGAACCCCTGATTTTAGCGTTGTAAATCCGTAGGGTTACCGTTGTACTAGCGGGAGACATTTTCAAACTTACACAGGTTTTTATATGGGATAAGGTGTTCATCCGCATAAAGGAATTGCCAAGTTATTTAAACGACCTTATTAACAAATAAAATTTTTTATCTGATTTAAAAAAAACTCCTTAAGTTTTATTTCTTTATATTCATTTAATACATTTTTATATTTATCACAGAATATTTTTGGACTAAAAAGATTGGAGTGGATCTTGAACAGATGTGGGAAGCATTTAGGGAAACATTTGATTTGCATACAAACAGACAAAGAGAGCAAGACAGTACGATTTAGCAAAGGTTTAGTATATAGTATTAGAGAAAAACATAATAAGTTTAGGAAATTTAAACTTACTGAGAATATTAAAGACTTGGAGGAATGTAGATAATCAAGAAAGCAGGTTAAAAAATAAAGTTAATAGGTAAACCTGAATATGAAAGATTGTTGGCTGATAGAGTTGAATCAAACGATAAGGAACTTTTTTGGTGTAAGATGGGTAAGAATAATGATAGAATGGAGATAAGGCCTCTTAAAATGATGCTGGGGAGCTGATCACGGAAGATTCTGAGATGATAAACTTATTAAAGTACATATTATTTTAGGATTTTATGAAGGAAAAATAAAAGTATTATGTCTCAACGTGAACACTTAATGTATGGGGAAAATATTGATGTATAAGATATCATTTTAAGTTCGGATATTGTAACAGAAAAATTTGAAATCTCAAAATTTATCATTTCCCTGGACCATAAAACTTTTATCTTAGAGTTTTAAAGGAACTTAAATATTTGATTTGTGAACCGCTAGCTAATATTCTTATAGGTCATCGAGTAGTGGAAGAGTATTAGAAGGGTGGACATTGGTTAATATTAGTCTAATATTTAAAGGAGGCGATAAACACTCTCCAAACAGTTATAGACCAGTTAGTCTTACAGCAATAGTTGGAAATGTTTTGTAGAGTGTGCTTAAAGATGCATTGCAGAGCCACTTAAAATATTTTGATATATAAAAATTAAATATGTGGGTGTGAAAGAAATTATTAAATTGGACAGAAAACTGGCTGGATAATAGAAAGTAGAGAGCAGTGATAAGTAAAGTTATATCTAACTGGATCACAGTTACAATCGGTGTGTGTCAGGACTCTTTGCTGTGTCCTCTGCTGTTTGTGAGTTATATTAATGATGATGACTCTGGAATGACAAACAAAATATTGAAGTTTGCAGATAACATTAAATCTTTTTTGTCTTTTTTTTGGGGAGTGGTCAACTTTATCAAAGATGCTCTAGTTTGACAGGGAGATTTAGATCATTTGATGCATTGGACTGATACATGGCATATGATGTTTAACTATCCATAATCTAAGAAGATGCATATAGGTTTTCACATCTGAAATTATTGTTACAGTTTAAATGGTAATACATTAAATTATCCGGTTAAAGAAAAAGATCTTGGTGTTCTGATCGAAAAATTACTTAAGTCATCTAAATAGTGTATTGTACCTAGCAATAAGGCTAATATTATATTGGTTATATAATGTTATATTGGTCTCTTCTGTGGTGTAAAGGAAGCAAATACTATGTCATCTTACTTCATACTACACGCAAAATTGGAAGTTATTGACAGTTTATAGTCAGTATATTAAATTATTTAAAGCACTGACAAATTTAAGCGAAATAAATAATTTATAAATAAGTTAGCGTTTCGTAACTACTATTTTATAAATTAAAATGTACAATAAGCAAATCAAATATAATAAGAAAAAAGAGTAATTTAGTGTTAATTTTCATGCAGTATTTGGAAAATTTTGTTTTTTTCATGACCTGCACTTCGTGATCGTAGTTGTTTGCTATCTCTCTGATGTCATGTAATGTGCAGGTGCTTCGGACATTTTATTGAATGATACTGTTATTTTTGTATTCATGGGCATTTTATTGAATGATACTGTTATTTTTTGTATGCTTAAATTTTTTGTGAAGTGTCACCCTTCAGATTTCAATATGGATTCATAAGATAATAGGAAAAATTGTAATTGTATTATTGAAAGCTTATTAGAGAACAAGTTTGGTACAAAGAGTTTTAGTGATAAAGAAAGTATCATCAGAAATGGTAGACCGATGCCAGCTCTGAGACTAACTGGAAGAACACAGCAGTGCGTTCGAAAATTCAATGTAAACCAATATTACATGACATCCTAACTTGCAGAAGCTTTTCTGCTCACCGTGGATATGGGACATGGAACTCAAACGGATTTAGTTATTTAAATATTATGCATAAGGCAATTAAAAGACATAAAAATTCCTCCAGTCACATGTTTTCAACTCTAGGCTTTGTTTTTGGTTTGGTTTGAATTTCACGCAAAGCTACTCGAGGGCTATCTGAGCTAGCCGTCCCTAATGTAGCAGTGTAAGACTAGAGGGAAGGCAACTAGTCATCGCCACTCATCGCCAACTCTTGGACTACTATTTACCAACGAATAGTGGGATTGACCGTCAAATTATAACGCCCCCATGGCTGAAATGGCGAGTATGTTTGGTGTGACGGGGATTCGAGCCCGCCACCCTCGGATTACGAGTCGAGTGCCTTATCTACCTGACCATGCCGAGCCAACTCGACCTAACTAGATTTGAAAAATCACGGATTTAATTCTAACTAAATAGTCAACATAAAATGGTTGTTGTGAATGCACAATGAAAAGGTTAAGAAGAATAGAGACATTTTAAAAAGATTAATCAACGTATTATGATATTTGTGTGAACAACAGTTAGCATTTAGAGGTCATGTTGAATCACTAGTCTGCTAACCAGGCAGTTATATGTAATTGGTAAATTTCTGCAAGAAGTATGATATATTATTGAAATACCTTTTAGAGAAGTCGAGTGTGTTTTTTTCTGGCCTGTCGAACAGAATCGATAATTACCTAATTAATTGTTTAGGGGAAGAATTGTTGAATAAAATTAAAAGCGAAATAAGTGATTCTCTGTTTGCGGCTCTTATCTTAGGTGAAACTACTGATGCAAGAAGCATTTCTCAGCTTTCTAGTTTAGTGTGATATGTGACTAAAGATGGCGAAATTTGAGATAGATTTCTGGGGTTTACAAATGTTAGTGCAGTTTGAAGAGATGTAGGTATATCCAAGATAGTGTTTAATTTAGTCGATGAATTGAATATTGGGTCAAAATTTGTTGCGAAAACCTATGATGGAGCAAGTATGATGTCCAAGTAGCTGAATGAGCTTCAAAAGAAAGTTAGAGATAAGAACCCAAAAGCTCTTTTAATTCATTGTATAACATATATACTGATTTAAATAATGTCGCAAGCTATGACGAAGATCAAGGAGTGTGACAAATTATTTACAAAATTTAAATCATTATATTTGATTTTGTGAAATCAACAAATCATGTGCATCTTTTAGATACTGAAATGATGATAGGATTCCCGAAAGTGGCCCTGACTCGTTAGAATTATAATCACTGCCTTGGAATACAAGGAAAAACTTGTTGACTTATTTCAAAATATTGTTGATAATTTTGGTAACTGGGATGCAGAAACCTTTATCTATACCCAAACACTTTTATCGAATCTCAGAGATTTTGAGTTCAATTCCTCGTTGATTATATTTCCCAATTATACATATTTTATATTTGATGTTCTACAGAATAGAATATTTGACATATTATATTGCATGAATAAAGTAAATGAAATGATGACTATTATGCAAAAAATGAGAGAAGATTCCGATGAATTCTGGACAGCAGTTGATGAATTATACTCACCTAATAAGAAACAGAAAATTATTTTATAGAGTTTTGGATACAATTTCTGACAAAATTGAAATTGGATTTCAAAGCTCGAAAAACATAGCATTCCTTAAGCTTCTTGACACTAAAAAACAGGAAGAGAAGAAAAAGATATTTCCTGAATTAGTATTAAAATCATCACAAGATAATTTAGAGAATACTTTGATATTCGCCGCTTGTAAACTGAACTTTCGGTTGTGTAAGCTGACGCTGATTTGAAAGAATAACCAGTGAATGAATTATTTTATTGTTTGCTAAATACCAAGTTAGACGCAGTCCTGCAACAACTTACAGAGTTACGCGAGTTAACCTTGACTCTTCCAGCCACCAGTGTCTCAGTTGAGCGTTCTTTCTCTCATTTAAAAAGAATACATAGCTGCACCAGAATGCAGAACGGCAAGAAAGACTTGGAAGTTTAGCGTTAATCCCGACTAAGAAAAAGCTTCTTAATGAAATAAAGACTGATAGTTTCTATGAAGATGTATTAAGATTTATTCAATCAAAGGAAAGGAGGATGGAATTAACATGTAAATAAAATAAGTATCCGAATATGTCTTGTTTTTATCTTTAATTAGAAGTACTTAATCCTAAATATGATTAATGACTTTAAGTAATTAATTTTATCTTTATTGGCCATCTTGCACAATATATTATTATATATATAATTATATCTTTTTTTAATAATCCAACTTTTATACTTTTGCTTCCCTATCAAGACAAATCACTCAGATAGTCCCCTGATGACTATCTGTGCTGGTATCGAAACTCAGATTTTAGCATTGTAAGTTCGCAAACATGCCGCTTTGCCACTGGAGAAGGACAACATTATACGACTATTGCTGTACATCAAATAGCAGTTCCTTAAACAAAATTATCTGAGATACTTATTAAGTTTCTAAATCATATTTTGTACGTTAAAAACATATGTCATACAAGTGCAAGTTTTATTAATGAAACATCTATCCCCCTCTAATGTTATACATGACCCGGCATGGTCAAGTGTGTTAAGACGTTCGACTCGTAATCCGAGGGTCGCGGGTTCGAATTCCCGTCGCACCAAACATGCTCGCCCTTTCAGCCGTGGGGGCGTTATAATGTGACGGTCAATCCCACTATTCGTTAATAAAAGAGTAGCCCAAGAGTTGACGGTAGGTGGTGATGACTAGTTGCCTTCCCTCTAATCTTACACTGCACAATTAAGGACGGCTAGCACAGATAGCCCTCGAGTAGCTTTGTGCGAAATTCCAAAACAAACAAACTAATGTTATACCGTATATTTAACAGACCCCCTAATTTGATGATGTAGCACCTGTTCATAAGACTGTGGTTTATTTTCTATATATTGGTGATCTTTTGGCCTTGACCAATGACCTTCTAAAGTTAATCAGGTGTAGAACTTTGTGTGTTATACCTGTTGTTCAAGTGTGGTGAGTATTCTTTCATCATGTATTGAAGTATTATGTCCGTTCGGTTGAGGATCATCGTCTGTTTATGTTTTGTTGTTAAGCACTCACACTCATCGTGAGTATTGAAACTCCACACTTAACATTATAAACTTCATATGTAACACTGGGCTACCGAGAGGGGTATATTTTCAATGCACCAATGACTTTTCATACAGATATAAAACTTTGTGTTTGGCGCGTGTTGTATAAGTTTGATCAAAATGTATCCATTCAATCTTGAAATATCTTGTCTTCAGAATTAGGAGGGACAGACAGTGCCAAAGTAATCTATTCCGTTCTATGGTGCTTCGTAGTGGAAGTTTAAGAAAGTATTCTCTCTGTTATTTCAAAGAAATGAAGGTGTGGTTAACAGTTAAATGTTGTATACAGCTCTGGGTAATTGACACTTGTTTCATGGTTTACTTCGTCAGGATCGAATGTGGAGGAAAACTAGATCATGGACTATATCGTTAATTGGATGCAGAGGAGTGGACCCTAATCGTAACTGGCCTTTCAAATGGAACTGTAAGTAAATTTTATCGTTTGAGGTAACAGGAAAGATGTGAAACTAGAAAGCGAAATTGTTGTTATAATATAATAACTGTCTTACAGATTTTGTTATAGAGATGACTTAAAAATAATTGCACAATTTACAATAAATATGTACATAGGTTATAATTTATGGAGAATGGAAATTGAGTGGTTGTATTTTATACATACTTGTATTAATTTCATTAATGTTTCTGCTAACTTATGGAAATCAGCAACTGTGAGGCCCCAAGCAGTAAAGTAATTAGATCACAAAGTCTCCTAACAGTTATGTGCTAGTGGGTGTTTAAAGGACACTCTCTGCCCCAGTTTTTCAACCAACTCCAATCTAGAAGCCTAAATGTTACAAGAAAAGATTAAACTTTGGATGTTCTGTCGCACTTTTGTAAAAGGCACAATTAACTAATGAATTTTAATTTTATGTGTAAGTTTATTTCACCAATGCGGTTCCTTAGAAAATCACTTGTTGATTTTGGGTTGGAGTTTAGCTTCCTAGTTTTTTCTTTAACTCCCCCCCAAGCAAAATTAAGATTTATTGAAATATCTATTTTCTATTATCCAAGAGAAACTATTGCATGATCTGAACTTCTTTTAGGTCGTTGTTTCAAAAGCAACTAGAGGATGTGGCTTGATTTTTGTGAGTTATTATTTCAGCAGTAACTTGAATGCAGTCAAACATCGATATAAGGCGCTAGTTGGGGTCCAAAAAATTCGACCGCGTTGTATCTGAGTGCGCCTTATACCGATTTGATTATATATTTTTTTGACCCTCGGGGTGAGCGATAATGGAAAATTTACGCGTTTTGTAGTGAAATAAAGAAAAACAAACAAAACTACTTACACCAATGATATAGCATTTTTTTATTTTTTTTATTTATTAAACTCAATTTTAAGACTGAAATTAAATGTAAAAAGCAGAATTCTAAAGAAATTTATCGAATTCATTACTTTGATGGGGGCTGATATTCTAAAAGTAGTTCCGTCAGAGCAATCATGTGATCGTTTTTACGATTAGACGCTGATTAAAATTAGTTCAATTTTAAAAGTTAATACATATAGTAATTAATTTTAATAATTTATTTACTAATTATTAAAATCTAAGTACAAACTGAAGTCAAATAATTACCAGATAAAAAAAATGTCATGGCAAGGTTTAAAATACGAATTCAGTACTGAAACAAAAACGGATTTTTCAAAAAATTTAATAACAATAAAATATAGTAAGCACATAAAACAAGTTGAAATGCACAAATTTATAGTTACTCAGTAGTCTTCTTTCTTTCAAAAGCCTCCAAAAGTGTCTGTTGTCTTCCTCCTTGGTTCCGCATCCTCTTCGCAGTTCTCATTAGGTCCTGGATCTGTAGTATCTTGCAAATTCCTAGATTGCGGTGTTCTGCCCAATATAGAAGTTGTTCTGTGTACTGTACTGCATTAGTTGAGGTGATGCAATTCCTGAGTTCTTCTGGAATGGGGTCATCTTCTTCTTCTTCATCTGGAGTGGTAAAATCTGTGGGTGCTGCCGCTGGGTTCTCTATTGCTTTCTGGATCTCTTCATCTGTGAGGGGTGGCTGGGTAACTGGTGCTACTTCGTCAATCTCGGCCCACTGCTTCACAAGGGTTGTCAAGGGGAGTCCATCCTGGTAGTCTACAAACTTCCTTTCTGCCTCTGCTACTTCTTCTGCTGTAAATCCATGGAAAATGTCATCTTTTTCTTCTATTGGTTCTGGTTGTGGTTCTGGTGCTGCTTCTTTGAGTCCTTTATTCCAACAATTGATGATGGTGCTCTGGCTTATCTTGTTCTTTGCTCTGTCTTTGACTTGCTTGTATCCTGATGTCTGGGTCTCTGTCTGAAGTGCGAATGTTCTATCTGGCATAGCCTTGTAGTAAAGTGCTGTCTCATCACAATTGTAGATCTGGTTCAGTTCCAAGTTATTCTCCTTGATGTAATCCTGTAGTTGAGGGATGAATTCCACTGCTGCTGCTATATCTGCTGACTTTGCCTCTCCACAAATCTTGATCTGGTTGATGCCGTGCCGCTCCTTGAATCTCTGTAGCCATCCATGGGTGGGCTGCCAATCTTCTTTCTGGTATAGTTGCTGGTAGGTCTTCTCTGCCTTTGCAAGGACCATGGGTCCTGAGATGGGAATGTTGTCTGCTCGAAGTCTCACAAACCAATCATAAACTTCCATGTCCACTGCTGGGTCTGCTGCTGTCTTGGCTTTCTTCCTCTGTAGTCCTGTCATTCTGTGTACCTGGTTGCAGAATTCTCTCAGTTGATCTTCATTCTTCAGCCAACCTCGAAGTGTAGACTCTGGAACTCCTATTTCTTTCATAATCTTGGTCCTTGCTTCCCCGTTCCGGATTTGCTGCACAATCTGTATCTTCTCTTGTACTGTGTAAGCATTCCTTTTGGTGCCTCTCTTCTCCATGGGTATAAATACGCTGTATGTTGAAAAAATATGAAAATCGCAGTCTGTCGCCACCGGATGGTCACTATCCCATTCACTCACGACAAAATTGATTCGGTCGACGAAATTCTGCCTACGAGCTGGTGTTACAAGACCTTTCAGTTATTCGGCGATATTAGAATAAAAGGGAATAGCTGACGTCACAGATTTGCAAGAAACTATTTCGTCTGAAAGCTTCTGGGGAGCGAGCTGTTTCTTAGAAATTTATATGGTTTCAACATTGACGCTATCGTTTGCAGCACTTCATGCCACTGTCACTGGTGTATGAGTGTAAATGACTCATCCTTCGTCATCCATCGGTCGATCAAGGATGACTTGTGGTTTTAATGAAAATAAAGTTTTGATACTTCTTGCCTACGCACTGAGAGCTATCCTATGACTGGCAGATTATGTACTTTACTGCAGTTGACAGCGCCAGGAATTATTACATGCAGGCCGGGGTTTGATCACAATATGCGGCGTGAAAACCATACAAAAAGATTGAAGTGGATTTGGTTTTTTGATCACATTAACCGGCTGATTACATTAAGCAGTGGTAATATTAAGCGGCGGCCTCTGTAGAAACCCCCAAAAATTTGGGGCCTAAGACCCCATCGCGCCCAACTGATTATCGCGCTTTATCGATGCGTTTTATATCGATGTTTACCTGTATTTGGAGAAAGCTTATGGCAGGGAGTCGTGAGAGTTGGTATACTAGTGTCTCCCAAAGAGACACGTGGCCAGAAAGCTGATCAGATTAATGAAGGAGTAACAACAACCGTGGAGACGGATATACAGAGAAGGGAAAAGTTTGAAGTAAACGTTGGGCTGCAACAAGGGTCAGTCATTGTTCACTTGTTGTTCGTCTTCGTCATCGTGTCTTGAGTAAGGAGTGCAATAAGGAGAACTTCTGTAGAAGCTATTATTCACCATTGAGTTTATCATAATCGTCAGTTAATCACTGGAAGGATAGGATTGAAGAAGGCATGAACAAAAATGGTTGGTGGAGAGCAATACTTATGAAGGACAGAGACCTCTGCTAAACGGAACAGCCGCAGACAAAAGAAAAGTAGAAGAGTAGTTCAGTAGAAACTACAATGTGTGGCTTGAACGTTTTATGAGCTATTGTTTCGATAGAAACTACAATGTGTGGCTTGAACGTTTTATGAGCTATTGTTTCGATAGAAACTACAATGTGTGGCTTGAACGTTTTGTGAGCTATTGTTTCGATAGAAACTACAATGTGTGGCTTGAATTTTTTGTGAGCTATTGTTTCGATAGAAACTATAATGTGTGGCTTGAATTTTTTGTGAGCTATTGTTTTGATAGAAACTAAAATGTGTGGCTTAAACGTTTTGTGAGTTTTTTCTATATAAAATACAATGCGTGGCTTGAACCTATTTTGAGTAATTCTTTCGACAAAAGCTAAAGTATTTGGCGTGAAGGTTTTTGTGAGCCATTGTTTCAAAAAGACTAGAGTGTGTGTGGTTTGAATTTTTGTAGATTATTGTTTCATGATCCAAATTTCTAATATGTTGTAGAATGATTGCTAGTTTGGATTAATTGAATATCATATACATGTAACTGCAACAGGGAGCTAAAAGTAGTTGCAATATAGAAGGTTTAGCAAATGTTACCCAAACAATAATTTCTAACATAGACAACAAAGGAACTCAAACGACACAAATGAAATTCAAATAGTTTTATTCAATCACACTGTCAAAAGTGATTATTTTCGTAGACTGCTAAGCTTCAAATTGCATTGACTGTTTGTGAGCATTTTGCTGGGATAAATAATAGCAGCACGATATCCTAAAATACGGAGAACATAAAACCTTCGAGAATTGCGTATATCGCACTTTTATAGTTGTACCAATGAAAAACAAGACTGTTTGTAAGGAAAATCACAATATCCCAAAAACTGCAGCCCATGAGGATGGCAGTTAAAAATATTATTTATTAAATCAAATTATAAATAACTATAAACAGAAAATACTCTAATTTGTAATTTGTAAAAGAAGAAAAATTTACAAATTTGTAAAATTCATCCTCCACCCATAGTTGATCAATACAAAATAATCAGAACTATGAAAATAGTTTGGTGATAATACTTTACCCTAATTAGAATCGTTTGAGCCATGGACACGAGTTTTTCCAGCTGCCACTTTAGGTATTGTTTTACCACATTTGGTGCAATCTTGACAACACTATCTTGCTGGAAGACAGTGGAAGATTTAACGGGTCTTCTTGCTGAGTAAATGACATAATGGAAATAATCTTGTTATACTTATCAACAGTCAGGGTGCCATCAATTTTGTGGAGATCTTTAACACGATTGGCCGAGATGCATCTTTCACGCATAACTGTTTCCAAGTGCAATTCTCGTAAATTTTGTACATTGATTGTGATACTGTTCTATGTTCTGCTATCAAACAGGTGTAAACTGTTGACATACAGTTTGAAGTTGAGTTCATCTCTAAGTAGTACTCTCCGTCAGCTTCGCTCATTTTATTCGTTAAAGTTTGATATCCATTTCAGCCATTCATTTTGTTATTTCTCCCAGACAATGATGTCTGAGCAGTCATATTGTGGCCATTTCACTCAAGTGTGTTTCTTACTGTTTGTAAAGTGACGTTAACACCTACACTTACAGCTAGGTTACTGACAATACTTCTGCTGGATTGGCATGCATCACTTAAAAAAACATACCTTGAAGAGTTTGTGCTTTCTACCTTGATCACTCTTCTTGTCAATCATGAAACCATGCCATAATCTGTGGCTTCGAATAGCCTTGACAAGTTAAAACCTTTATTTATACACATCTTTAACGAATAATTTCTTCCGGGGAAGAATTATCACACCACTACTACTGAAAATAATATGACTGACTGCCTTTATTTTTATAAGCAGTATGCTGGTGTGGCATTGAGTGATTGGTTGAATGACAGCCAGACACAGGTTACCTGATTACCACACATGACACTAGTCTGATTCAATTCATTATTTGATAAGAGAGGGGGATCAAAACCATAATATTTGTTAAATATACAGAATGTATCCATAAATATGTCCAATACTCTATATAAAATGTTTCTAAGTCAAAAACTTTTGTCTAGTTAACAATGACTAAATCCATAGCATAACATTATAAATAGGTTTAATTGGACAGACATATAGTGTTAATTATTAGAAAGTTTTAGCTACATGAAAATGTGTTCCCATATCTCATAGAACATATTGAAACACATTTTCATATAGCTAAAATTTAAACCTTAACTTCATCTGAACAGACGAGAGATACCATAAGTCCATTCATTTTGGAAGAATTACTGAGACGAGAAAAAACGTTTGATTATCAAGTAAAAAGCTGGGATTAATTAGTTAATTTCGACTAAATGTTTTTGATTTATTATTACCATGTGCGTGTTTTCACTTATTTCATATGCAGTTCACAAATGAACTTAATAATTGACCGTAGACCTTCTTTGTTTTAATAATTTGATAAGTGATTCTATGAAACTAAAAAAAAATTAGTATCATATAAATATTATAATACATTCACCTAATTTATTTGGTTAATATTGGTAGCTAATGAACATTCACAGCATTTCTTCTGAACAATTCCTTCTAGATGGAGGGGCCAGCATTTCTCCTTGTTCCTACGTGTATTCTGGACTGATTCCTTTCACAGAACCGGAGATTAAGGCCATTGCTAATTTTATATTCGACCACAAGAAGAGAGTGAAGCTTTTTCTGACTTTACATTCTTACTCCCAGATGTGGTTAACACCGTGGGGATGGACAAATGAACTTCCTTCTGACTACACAGATCAGGTGCATAGCTCGAAGCCATATATGATCATAAGCTAGAAGTTTCTGAATATTAACTTCCACTTGTAATTTTTAAAAAGATAGTGCTTTATTACGATTTTGCATATTACATGAACTGTTACTTAGTAAAATTTCAGCTATTTGAGTTAAACTTCGTAGGAAAAAAAAGGTTGTTAACTAGAAAAAGGGTAAAGCTTGACATGAAAAACGTTGTAGTCAGTAGAAAGGTTAAACTTTGCATGTTAAAAATGTTGTTAGTTAGTGGAAGATGAAAACGCTTCATTAGCAATATGAATTTTAAGTATTCGGTATTCATTATTTACTATATTTAGTCAATGAAGTGATAAAAATAATTTATTTCGTCTTATAATGTTTAATCTCTGGACACGAATTCTCTCAAAAACCATATTCAAAATTGAAATTAAAGGTTTTGTACTATCTATACACCAACCAAGTTTCGTTGAACTGACTGATATTATCCAGACTTACAATAAAGGTATTTATATTATCTGAGATACATGTACATTCTCTTAAATCTATCCAATCTTAGAATAAAGCTCCTGATAGCTGTACTGCCTAAAAATTCAGTTGTACAAAAATAATGTGGTAATCCAACTGTACTTGGACTACCTATAAGTATTAAGTTTTATAATACGAAATATTTGCAGAAGAATAAAACGAACTCGAACAAAAAGAAATGAACTTTTGAGCTTCCCTAGTTACATTGTCATTATTTATTTACAATACACTTGTGGTTTCTTACTTACTGTTGTTTAGTGCTAATTTTAGCTGGTTTGCGTAAAGGTAACAGGTGGATAGTGGATTCTGATTGTTAGATACAGAAGACTGCACATCTGTAAACAACAAAAAACAGAAACAATTCTATTTATATCACATTTTTGTTATACCACAACCTTTGTGTGGTATTCCACAATCCTTGGTTACTTGGTAAAGAATACAAAGAAAGTTATTCACGTGAGTGTAAGTTTTATTGAATGACCACTGTGGTGTATAACCTGTGATGGTTAGAGTATTTAAAACAATTTCACAGATACCCACATCTAGTTTACACATTAACTAAATGTAAAACACTTGCACAAAAGTTATCTAAAATTATCTGAATAAATCAAAATAAAAACAGATTAAACTTCTAAGTTACAGAAAGCACAAACTTATCAATGTTTGCGATCTTGGATGATCTAGCAATAACGTTTCTTATACTGCCTGGAGTTATTTAGTTTTAATAGTATTACTTACAGCTGTATTTTCTAAAATTATAGAGTATTACAATGGTTACAAGCTATGCAGTAGAATAACAATAGTACATGAGCTATAGTATTCGATTGAATTATCAGTTCAGTCAAATTTTCGACTATAGGTGAAACATAAAATAAAACTATTGTTTAGAGGATCCACGAATGATATGTATTTTGTTCTTTCTTTAGAGTAGCTATTATTAGCATTGTCGGTTGGGATATCTATTATACCTATTTTTATTACCTTCATGAACGACATTTATTATTTAATTTTATTGTTAACAAAATTTTGCATTTTTAGGTTAGTATATAAATTTAGAAAGCTGTTGTTTATATGGGTCTGTACGTAAGCGAGGTTTGTTGTTTTGTATTGTTTTAGTTCACCATGTTGGTAAAAATGTTTGATACTTTCAAAGTTCAGTTGATATTTTTTATTACAATAATACTTTGCATTGCTTCTCAACTGGGTGGATGGTTCACCCAGGGTTAGTAAGATAAAAATCATGGTGAATAAGTATTATATTTATGCAACAATTCAAGGGCAGAAAAGTTATTAGTTACTATTATATATGAAAACTGCAGTTTGTTAAATACGGTTTTTTGAATTTTATGTTTTATTCGTTCTAGTTTGATGTATATTTAAGTCATAATAAAGAAATTTTTATTTTTAATTTAGTACTTTTGGGTTTTTTCAAGTACAAACTTTTATCTCATAACTTCGTCGTCTGTTGACCGATTTAAGATTAATGACAGTTTTTAACTCAGGAGAGCAAATCCTTTCGATTGATGCGTTTGACCACGCTCAAGTTCTCATAAATTAAATTACTTTAATACTGCCAGGGAGAAATTCAATTTGAAGGTAGGCAGGTAGAGATCCTAATGTGTAATAAAGTCAAATCGGTTATACACAAACCCCACGTTTGGTATTGGTGGCGCACTAAAATTAAGTTAATAAAATGGGAAACAAAAGTCTCGCAGATTAATTTACTCTAATCCTACTCAAAAGGGTTTCAACTGCCGCGGCTATTAATGATTCCCTTTTTGTTTCGAACTGGGGTAAGTGAAGTGTTGTGTAAACTTATAGGAACTATGGTAATTGATGTAGATCTAATTAAATTTAAGCTGGTCAAACCTCGTGAGGTATTGTTCGGTGTAAGGTAGAAAATACTGTTAAATATTTAACTGATGAAGTGAGGCATTAATATCAGTCGCGGTAAAGCGGCTCATAAAATGGCTCTTAATTTTTTTCAAGCACAAACTTTTTGCTCATAACTCCGTCAACTCTTTACTGATTTGAGATCCACTTACAGATTGAACCCACGAGGTCAAACCCTTTCGATTAGTGTATCTAATCATGTTCATAGTCTCATAGATTAATTTGCTCTGATCCTGCTTAAAATAATATTAAGTGCCGCAGCTATTGACTGTCCTCTACAGTTTTTAGTACAGGTAAAACTCGTGCTTCACTTACGATGCTATAGTAGGAAACACAAGGTCTATCAACGCTTTTAAAACCTAGGTATAGTGGGAGGGGTGCTTTAAAACTTAGCAGGGTGACAGTACCATACTCTACTACGTGTCCATAAGCAAATGAAGAAATTCACACATAAAAACCTTAACGCATAAATACTGCTGTCAGAGATGAGGTTCTGAAAGATGACAGATCCATTCCTAAAATATTTTCTCCTTATACTTGGCCCGGCATGACCAGGTGGTTAAGGCGCTCGACTTATAATCTGAGGGTCGAGGGTTCGAATTCTCGTCGCACCAAACATGCTCACCTTTTCAGCCGTGGGGTGTTATAATGTGACGTTCAATCCCACTGTTTGTAGGTAAAAGAGTAGCCCAAGAGTTGGCGGTGGGTGGTGATGTCTTACAATGCTAAATTAGGGACAGCTAGCCCAAATCGCCCTCGTGTAGCTTTGCGCGAAATTCAAAACAAAGAAATCCTTATACTTATGGTGACGTCGTCTGTACTTTCCAACTCCTAATTTCATTTTGACATAGTTCAATCACTCATGTTACTCTTTTAATCATATAGATAAGTTAAAACTTAAGTTTGATTGTTTGTTTGTTAAGAATCAAACACAAAGCTATACAATGGGTTATCTGCCCTCCACACATCAAGAACGGCGGTATATTTTGATGTCTGTACACCTTGTCCGTTTTCTTTTTGTTTTTTCCTTTTGACTAGATAACTTGCTTTAGTCAGAATATTATGTTAATAATTTTACGATAGTTATATATTTTGGATTATTTGGTCATAGAACAACGTTATTGATAAATGAACTAAATGTAATTATTTAGTCCTAAAATTAAATTACAGATACTTATATTACGTGTAATTATACAGCCTATTAATGACGTTACTAGTACTTGTACTACGTGTAATTATCTACTGTTATGATAGTATTATTCATACTGTTGGAAATTATCCATCTCTACTATCACACAGTGATACTTATACTATTCTGATTACCTACTTTTACAAAAAAGAAAAGAAAAGACAAACATACAGGAATTTTCTGTAATTATCCAGTTTTTCCGTGGAGAATCTGATGCTTGTGGTATCTGATATCTTTAACCCATACAGGAGTGAAACCGATGAGATATCATTGATTAACAATTATTTATTTTGTTATTTTTTGTTTGTTTATTAACAGGTTAAAATTGGTACTGTTGCAGTTCGTGCACTTCGGTCATTATACGGAACATCATTTAAAATCGGTTCTACAAGTGAGCTTTTATGTAAGTATGTAATCATATCTGATAGTTAATTATATGTTTCTGTCATCTTGTATTGGAAGAAATCATTTGTTGCAAATTCACCTGCAAGAACAGTTAAAGAACCGTTAAATAGTAGTAGATATTTATAAACATTAAAATGTAATATAAATATATTAGGATCGTGTAACTTTGCATAATCAGCCCAGTAAACTACACAGTAAATTAAAGTTCGTTTCTTTTAACTCGTTAACATTAACTGACTTTGCAAAAAAAAGATTATCCATAACAGGATGAAAATCACTAAGCACGTTCTTTTTTTACTTGTAAATTTCTGCAGTCCAATACGAAAGCTTTATTCTTATAGTACTTATAATACACATACAATTCTTATTTTGAGACATGTTGTAATGTTGTAGGAAATAACACTGTATGATTCTAAGTGTGATATTTTCTGGTGAAACCGATTTTTACATGATTATTATTTTGTTTCACTCTATAACAAGAGGAACCATAAAAAAATCACAGAGCTCAAGCTAAGACAATAAATAGACTGGACACATCATGCAAAATGTAAAACACTATTTATATATAAAAATACAAAAACAGCGTGGATCTTGTTACCAGAATATGGAAGTGTCACCTTCTACCAGATCTGTGGATCAATCAACACATTTTTAACTTTTCAGAATATCTTCCCATTTACCAACTTATGTTAAAGTAAATGTGCCATTCCAGTGCTCCTTACATAACAAAAAATATTAGATTTACCCAAAATAACTAACGCTGACTAAGTGATAGTTGCCCTTATACAAGATACTGAAGGCTATATAACCTAAAAATATAATCTACTGGGCCAATGAATGACACTGCTGTCGTTGACTTGCTTCCATAATATGCAAGGTTGCAGCGGTTTTCCACGGATGGAGCAGGTACTACAGAAAAATAAAGGAACAAAGATTACTAGAACCAGTGGTTGTCTGAACCATAGGTTTATTTAGAAACCGTATAAAAACAAGCTGAACAGAAATTGTGAAAATGCCTATATAAGAAAGTAAAAAATGTGTTATATGTGCATACCGCAACTCTATTATCATATTTTGTAACTGGAAAAATTTAACCTAAAATGGACCTTATGTGACACATGGGTTAAAATGACAGGACACAGAGACCCCAAGATTCAGGCATACCACTATCTAATTTAGAACTACTGGCCAACGGGAAAGTAGTTAGCACTTACTGCCCACATAGCTACTGTTAATCAAGTTCAACTATCACAATTATAATGCTCGACCTTCCTGTAGTGTATCAGAGCTAGCACACTAACCACTAAGCCATGGCTGATCCAAGATACCATCATAATAACTATGACTAAAAATTATATGTTGCTTTACGAAGTTCTTGTTCTTAGGTTCAGAATTTTATCACATACAAGCAAAAGTATACGTCTTCAGTGACATGAAAAGTTTAAGCTAATATATCAAGTTAAATATATTCAATAGACATTAAAAAGGTTGCCCTCTTAGCCGTGGGGGAATTATAATGTTACGCTCAATCCCACTATTCATTGGTAAAAGAGTAGCCCAAGAGTTGGCGGTGGGTGGTGATGACTATTGGTCAATCCCACTATTCGTTGGTAAAAGAGTAGCCAAAGAGTTGGGGGTGGGTGGTGATGACTAGCTGCCTTCCCTCTAGTCATACACTGCTAAATTTGGGACGGCTCGCACAGATAGCCCTCGAGTAGCTTTGTGCGAAATTTCAAAACAAACAAACAAACCCTCTAGTCTTATACCGCTAAATTATGGATGGCTAGCGCAGATAGCCCTCGTGAAGCTTTGCGCGAAATTAAAAAACAAACAATATATATATATATATACTAGACACTGTACATAATCACATGTTCTTAATTCTTTTGAGCTGGACTTGGCCCAGTAGTTTTTGGTGCACAAATTATAAATAGGAAAGTTCATGGTTTGAGTTCCATTGCCATAAAAAAGTTTTTTTTTTTCGTGTTTTTTTTACATTGAGTTCATAGCTGCACTTTAAGAATAATGGTCAGATCTCACTATCCTATGAGATAAGAGCTGGAGATAGGTACTACTGATTAGCTTCCTTTAACTGCAGTATTTCAGTTGAAGATCAAGAATGTTATTTTCATGGAAGGGAGAATATTACAATTTTACTCCGAAATGTTGTGCAGTTGGTGAAACTTCGTGGACAAGATAAGAGTGATGGGTAGACTCTCACATTCATATCCTGAAAAGAGAGTTGACCTATTGGATTAAACTGAATGGCTTATGAGTAGGTGTAATTTTCTGTGTAGAATGAAATTCACGGAAAATGTCAAAGTTAAACTGAATGTAATCAATATTTTATTTGGTTGTGGAGAACTTGCTTTTATAGATGTAAATTAAAATTTTCCTTAAACGTGTAGTTTTATGAATATTTTCTTCATATTTCAATGCAACTTATAGTTATAATGCACGAGAAGACAACTGTACACTAGAGACAAGAAATCACATCTTTGTGATAATGCTTTGTGTTTCTTTCTAACTAGGCTGACTCTTATGTTGAAGGAGTTAAAAAGGAAACAATATGTTAGTATTAAGGAATTTCCATGATTAGAGAATCGAAGTGGCTTCTTTATTTGTGTGGGTAACAAAGTTTAGTCTAACCCCACTTCTCTCCTACTGATTCTGGACTCTGTTTTGTATAACAATCTAACAGTAGTTCCAAGATAGTTTTAGACCATTTTCATAGTCACAAACACTAATGTAAAATAATCCCAGCCCACATTCAAACCTTGATACAAAGCAACCTCCACCTCTAGGTCAGTCACATCTGCCCAAGTAAACCTTTCTCAATGCTGAAGCCCTCTGTGTGATGGGGAATTCTCTCTGGATTATCTTTGAACAGTCCAGACTTCCACAAACATCACGATGATTGCAGTGACTGTCATCATCAGTGAGAGTGTCTCCACTTTAACAGAGGAACAGCAACAGGTGAGCTACCAACAAACAATAGGAGAAGGTAGATCTGTCTTTACACCCCTAACTGAAATCTTGAAGCGAATCGCATTACAACAGATTCAAGTTTTACTATCATTGCTAGGGGTAGAGAGCCAGGTAAACAGATAGAGGACTTGATGTTCTGTACTTATGAGTGGGATAATCTGTTGAGATGTAGAAAAGCTCCATCGGAGTCAAAAGACAGAAATGAGCAACAAGAACTAAAAAAGGATTTCTGAAAGCTCAAGAAATTTTTTGCCACATAATTCAAGGTCACTAAAAGTCTACCAATGTGTTGGAGGCTACTGGGACTTACATATATAGACTATTTCCTTTTGCTTTTGAATTTTATATGTATGTATGTGTATTTCACTTGAGTATAGGCGTGTCTTTCGCCCCCAGTGGCTCAGCGGTATGTCTCCGGATTTACAACGCTAAAAATCGGGTTTCGATACCCGTAGTGGGCAGAGCACAAATAACCCATTGTGTAGCTTTGTGCTGGATTCAAAAACAACAACAGCGTCTCTTATTTTAATTATATTTGGCCATTTTTATTATTTTTACTTGAACATCAAAGAGTTTATTTAGTTGTTTTGAACCAGTATTCGAAACCGTAGCTTCATTTTAGAGGTCTGTTTTGTATTTTAAATTGCATATGTTTCATGATTGAACAATTTTTAATTTTAGTGCTTGCTTGTGTGTATTTTAAGGTTAAATGTTTTGTGTTTTTAATTTTTGTTTGTGTTTTGTGAAAGAGTTCATTTTAATTTTTATATTAAAACGGTTTTGTCAGGTTTTAATTTTGACGCTTGTTATTCTTGTTGATGATGGTAGTATTGTGCAAAATAGTTTGATGGATTCAAATTTCGTTTTCTTATCATCTTAAGAATATACAATTTCAAGGGTTTGTAGTTAATTTAAACTAAATACAATGATTAATTGACTTGATGTTAGGTATGATGTCTAATTACTTCTAAATTATAAGAGCGTTTATGATTCACCAAGTGTAAAAGATAACTAAAACTACAAGTGAACACCATTTACTGGACGTAGCTTCTTTATAATATTATTTCTTTGAACGAGGACGTTAGCCACGTTCATTTTATACGTTTTCATAAGTTAGCAGCAATTAAAAGTAAAAACTTATTAAACGAATTATATTAACATTAGAAGCAAAACAGCCCATACTAAACTGGTATCTTGTGAGCAACATTTGTAGTTCTTAAATTAAATTTTGTATTCGATCTCAAAACACCAGAGGGATGCGATAGTTACGCTGTTGAAAATCTCTGAAAACTTGCAGAATACATTTTCTTCAAAAATAATGGGTATTATCTCCTAAAGAATAACAAGAGAACAAAGGCAGCTAAAATGAGATAAACATAACTACTTTTTCGACCATATGTAAAACTTGCAGATATATAGACTCAAGCATAAATTCAGAATAAATATGATTATAATACATGAAGATAGAAAATAAGTAGTATGTATCAGAGAAATCCCCAGTTTTTGCAGAGTGTAGAAGCTGTGAAAACCATTCTATTCTTTGTAAGATTTATGCTAACTAGGCAGCCAATCAGAGCGTCAGCTAGAAGGTATATAAGTCTAAAAGTAGAGGAGCGTTATATACTAAAGTGAACACGTTTAGTTTCGTGTTCTATCTAAAGCTGTGCAAATAAAGGGAAACTATAATATAAGTGAAAAATATCTGTTTTAAGTTTATGTATTTTTTCGTATTTGTGTTAATATGAAATATTTACTATGCAATTCTGATGTTTTTTTTAATTTATTTCTTTGTATTTTCATAATGGCACTTTCACGTTGAATATATGTTGGGCTGTAAGAAATTACTTTTTCTTTCAAATCTCTATTTTCTTATTCACGAGCAGCATATTAAAAAACGTTTTTAAACCTTGTCATTAACCATGCAGCTACCAAAATTACTTCGACGCTTGTTTAACTTTTCTAGATACAGCCTCAGGTGGATCAGATGACTGGGCCTATGGCTATGCAGGCATCAAGTACTCTTTTACGGCAGAATTGAGAGACACCGGAAAATACGGATTTGTTCTTCCCTCCAACCAGATCATACCCTCGGGAGAAGAATTATGGATTGCCGTCAAAGCTTTGGCTTCAGAAATTCGGAAAGAAATATAAATTCTTGGCTTAAAAAAAAACAACAAAAGAAGACCTTCCTACACTTCAACAACTCAACGTGTATGGCCATGCCTTTGAAAATATTACACTGATAGATTTAGATTATGATGTTTTTAAATTTAAAAAGGACAGAAACATGGAGGAAGCTTTCTAGATAGGGATACTGGCTTCAGTAACCCTAAATGGCATTCATCTCTACCATGGAAGTTTTGATTTTGTGATAAGAAGACTTCAGTTTTTGTTACATTCCTGGCTTCTTCCTGTTTGATCTTTCGTCATTTTATTAATTTATTGTACATGTAAGTTTGAGTGAGAGTTTATATATTTATTTTCTACTGTTATTCTTTATTCCTTTTCACCTTTATCTTCTTTCACTTACTTTAACACTGTTTATGAAGGAATAAAATAATTGATAAAGAAATTGTTTCATATTATAATTTTAATTCAGAAATTAATTGAATGTTGATATATATCGAATTTATGATATTTGCCTACAAGATTGATAAACGCAATTCTCTTTCTTAATACAATTTAGTTTAATATACATACAATAATACAATTTATTTTAATATATATACACAATAATACAATTTATAATAATCGTTATTAGAAATAGTGATTTATATACAAAAGTTTTACAAACTTGCAAACATCATTGAGTCTTCTGTGTGGTCTTAAATTGAATATTTTATCGACGGTTCACAATGGGCGAATTAATTTTGAGTTGATATTAGTACACTTTAATTCTAGCTATCCTTTCACATGTGAGTTTTATCTGTTGAAGTTACGCAATATCTTAATATAAATACTAACGTTCGAAACTATAAACGTTCCTGGTCAAGTATCTTTACTTTCCCAATTAATAAACGTTAATCATAGTTACAGCTTCTGAGGTTTATAGTACATTAACTATAGCAAACCAGCAATATAAAATTGTTTCTTAGTGTTGGGTTAGCTACCTTTTATAAGCTTGATACATTTTTTTAGAAATTACAGCTAAGGCAACAATAATGGTATTTATGTACAAATATACATTGTTGATTCTCACGCTCGAGAATCTTCTACAAATTTAGTGAATATGGTGTAATTTCGCAATACATATTTAACAGTGTACGTTACATGCATTTCTAAATATATATTCAACTGAAACAAATATCGATATTCAACTAAATATATAATAGTAAATCTGTCACATAGTGTTGCTGTTAATGTACTCTTAATGTTTTTATCATCACCGTTTTTATTTTGATTTTATAGCCTTCAAAATATATTTGAATTAAGAAGTCGTGCATATACATCTGCTTCTATATGTATGAATATACATATATATGTATTTTATCTCCTTATTTTTACTTCTAGGTTTTAACACCTCTTTTTATCTTATTTTCAAAATTTATCTTTTCTTAGTTATTATTTTACTAATCTTTTTATTCTACAATAATTCTCCTGAGAAGACGAGAGCGCTTGACACCAACTCAATGCTAACTGTAATTATGAATTTAAAGTGTATTTTAAATAAATATGAAAAAGTAAATATAATAAGCCTGTTGTACTCAAATATATCATATTTGTTATAAAGTATATTTATCAAAACATTCTGTACATTTATAGAGCCTGGGTAATTCGTTTGAATTCAAGGTGATTTTCGTTGCGAAGAATAAAACCGTATTTTCATCTTACATCTTGTATATTTAATTTGTATAACATCTAGAACTGAACATCAGTCTTTTCTTTACCTTGGCCCTGCATGGCCAAGTGGTTAGGACGATCGTTTCTTAATCTGAGGGACGGGGGTTCCACTCCCCGTCACACCAAATATGCTTGCCCTTTCAGCCGTGGGGGCGTTATAATGTGACACTCAACCTCACAATTCGTTGGTAAAATATCCCACGCTGGAACAGCGGTAAGGTCTTCGGATTTACAATGCTAAATTGAGTGGTTCGATTCCTCTCTGCAGACACAGCAGATAGCCCTCATGTAGCTTTGCGCAAACTTTAAAAATAAACAAACAATTCTATACCTTACACTAATTATAGCTAAATCATCAATCTACACTGAAATTGAAAAGTAATTTTGAAAACTGTGAAATAAAATGAATTTAACTTTTTGTTCTTCTTCTTTCAGTAAGTCTATAGATTTACAACGCTAAAATTAGGGATTCGATTCCCCTCAGTAGACTCAGCACACAGCCCAATGTGGCTTTGCAATACAAAAACAGAATGTTAAAAATAAGGACGCATAAATCTCCAAAACAGAATGTCCAGATACCATTGTAGTTTAACTTCCCCTCTAATTAATATATAACTAGTTTAGAAAAATTAAATGATACGAACTCCAAGTTAGAAAATCAAGACGAACTTGTTATTGTGTATTGCCCACAATTTCAAAAGGAGCATTGGAAACCAATAATTCAAAGTAAGCCATTTCTATTAGTTATAAACAACGTCAAACAACATAAAAGGCTGTTTTCAACACCACGTCAAGTTAAAGACAAATGCATGGGACTTCTGTTGTGCATTAAAATTTATTTATATCTCAATAAACGGAAATGTTAGAAAGTTCCAACGATTTTTGCCTAAAACAATATAGTGTACATGTTGGCAATTTACAGCTATAATAGCTCAAATAAAAATATCGAGAGCATTCGCATGTCGTGTGACATGAAAAGTGCAAATTGGGAATTTTAAAAATATATTATTTGGAAGCGAAGCTACAAGAGAACTATCCACAATTTTAGCAGTAATAAGAACAAAAGAAAGGTAGCTAGTCAACTCCTCCCACAAGCAAGTCTTGAGCTACTCATTTACCAATTAATAGCGGGATTAACAGCCAATAACAACGTCCTCACAGCTGAAAGGACGAGTACGTGTGGTGATATTTCGAACCTGTGGTCTTCAAATTACGAGACGAACGCCTAACAGCTACCAGGCCCTTAAAAATTCAATAACAAAGGAATGTTTGAGAACCATATATTTTATTAATATCAATGTGAGCTTTGACGTGGGGCATGTAACACGTTTTTCTTTTTTTTTGTTTGTTTGTTTGGCATGTGCGGTCGCATAAACATGAACAGTAAAAGTGGTTTAACTATATCTGATCTCAAAAATGACATTCATTCCTCATATCTTTTCAACTGAAGAATATCTTCCCTTCGGTGAGAAGTACAACATTCTAGCGTAATATACTTTATGTGTTTGTGTTTTTTATAGCAAAGCCACATCGGGCTATCTGCTGAGTCCACCGAGAGGTATCGAACCCCTGATTTTAGCGTTGTAAATCCGTAAACACATCTGTACTAACGGCGGGCTATACTTTATGAGGGAAACAACTTCAGCATTCATTTATTTAATATAATCTTATTCAAATACATAGAAGTGAAATAATACTGAAATGGAACGACAAAAACAAGAACAAACAGCCATAGATGTGTTACTACAGCACCTGATTCTTCACTAAATAGTAACGCCAGTTTAAGTCAAATTGGTTCAAACTGATACGAACAAAGCTCCTTAAGACTGTCAGTCTGGGTTAATACTAATAACATACTCTTCCCAGAGTTAAAGTATGACGGTGATATATGTGAAACTATATTGGAAATATTATGATAAAGAAATACAATATACCCTTATATCTTTTCCTAATATTATAGTTTTTATTCTGAACTTACTCTTTGTTCTGAATATGTGAATACTTCACTTAATTCATAGTCGAGAAAGCTGATAATTTGATCTCATTTCAAATTAATTTTGTTTCTTTGTTATTCTCGAAACTATTTAATACCCGTCACTGCCACTGAAATACAAGTCTTCGTTTGACACGTTGTCTAAAAATGTGACAGTAGTCTCCCTCAACGACTGTTCAGGTTATTTCTAGAGGTTACGGTCCCATCTGTTACAATGAAAGTGACCATATTTAGTTAATACATTAAGAGAGTCTGCTCGAAACGGTTTAATAATAATGCTATTTGTCAGCTTCGGACACCAGTCTTCACCAGTTTTACCGTACAAGATCCAGCAAGATAAGCATCATCCAGGTTGAGCAACGGTTTCTCTGTTTGTTTGTTTTGGACTTTGCGTAAACCTGCACAAGGGCTATCTGCGCTCGCCGTCCCTAACTTAGCACTGAAAGACTACAGGGAAGGCAGCTATTTATCCCCACCCACTGCCAACTCTTTTCACCAATCGATTGTGGGGTTGACTGTCACAATTATAACGCTCCCAGCAGAGCAACGGCCCACTGTATTTTACAAGCAAGTGAATATGTTATATTGTGCTGAACTGATAACAAAGGCTGTGGTTTTCCTTTTGCACTTCTGTCCAATATCATATTATTATTAATTCAGTCAACAAGAGATGCAGTATTACTCTGTAATTGGTATCTTTACAAAATTTCCAATTAAGTAGGCCTATCTGTACTTTAATAAGTCAGTTTCACTTGATTATATCACAGTATCCTTATTCGCTTAAATGACGTAAAATCACTAAAACCTTTAAAATACATGAACTGTTATCATTGGCTCTTTTATAACTGTTGCAACCAATTATCATACAAGTTTGTACAGACATTTGTAAATATCCTAATCATTCCAACTTATTTGATGGAAAGGTTACAGTCCTGATGAAAAATTTAAGCCTTAAATAGGCACAACCAAATATAACAACAACAGACATTTTCTAATGTAAACAAACTTTGGATTATATTTGTCACTGTTAGAAAAAATATATAAAATGATGCTCTGCTTAGATTCAATACTTTGTATACTCAAAATAATTTTTTACTGGTCTTTAGCAGAGACGTTTTTTTGTTTCTTTTTACCTGATTGTATGCAGAGGAAGGAAAATTAATTTTCACTATACTATTTTCATTCATAACTACTGAGTAGATGTTCCATAAATCAAGACACTTTCCATATAAAAAATCAATCTAATTTATTTAGATCATGGATTACACATGGGTTTAAATAAAGTCAATGAAAACTCTTAAGTTTTCAAAACTTTAGGTTTAACTTTTAAGATTCACAATTTTATTGTGAATTTCATTTGTTTTTGAATCTATTCAAAATAAAAATGTAACTGAAATGCTGTTACCACTTAATGACAAATTGAAATTCACATCTTTACTTGTAAAATGTTTATGAAAAGTATTTGAAAATGAAGATAAGTGGAATATGTAACAATCAATTAAACTAAAATTTCACTATTCAGAATGGTTAAGTTGAAAGAAACAAAAGACAAGTGAAATAAATCAAATTTCCCAATTACGATTTTCAGCAAACAAAATAAACTGTAACATATGAATGAGTAAAATATATAAATTTTTCCAAAGCCATATTATCAAAGCTTATCAACTTATTCCAACAGTTAAAATTGTGCTAAATGCATTTAAGTGTAAAATATTATTTATCACCATTACAAGGTTAATGAGAAAAACGGTAAAACTATTACGTTTGACATAAGGTACAAATATTAACAAAATATCGGTTCTCAAATATACTATTACAATTTATAAAATATTACACATATTTAGTATCATATTTTGATTACTCCAATACATTCTGTAATACTGTAGGATATTTAAAATTAACAAAGTAGTAGACACATACAGAAACAAATTTTTTACCTTTTACAACTTTTCCCAATATATGTAATAAAATAAACCATAATCTATGCACAAGATTTAGTTCTACAAGCCGAGCTGTAGTATGATGGTCCATATTTATTGAAAAGGGTTCAGAGATGATCTAATTCAAATTTAAAAGATTATACAAGTAATAAACAGGAATTAAAAGCATCTGAGAAATAATAAAACAAGAGAACACACATTTAAGATCTGGAAATATACTGTTTTAATTTTTAATAATGTGATTAACTTAAGGAATTAGTTGCTGTAAGCAATAGTGAAGGTGAGAACTTTGTAAGAATTTTAAAAAATAATTGATAATTCCCTAAAAATAAAGCATTGATTCAGATGTTTATGTACAAGGTCAGATGTAAAGGACTAAATTATCCCCTGTTGTTCTTACAACATGTTACATCACCTACTGTTAAATATTAATCTAAGTTTTTCCTCAATTTTGTACAAAATCTTAGTTTTAGTTATATCAGTAACATAAAGACAAAACCTCTAAGTTCTTTAATAAATCTATTATATATTTTTCATAATAAAACTACCAATTTATTAGTTCACTATTTCTGATTCTGTAAAGTGTTCTTAGTCTGACTAGAAAAGATTTTGTATGAAGTTTTATTGTTTTCCCTCAATTCTCAATGATGTTAAATGTTAAAATATAGTCTAACTTCCACTTAAATATTTTGAATAAATTCAGTACTTTTAGCTAACGGGCCATTTCAGTGTTTAGTAATACTTGTGTTAGTATGTTCAAATCAATATTTTTGATAGTCCAGACTTATTTCTAATTTCAGCTCTTCTATTATAGTATGTCATATGTATGGTGCAGGGTTTCTATTAACTATTCAAAAACATTTGAATTAATTATAAATTCCAAAACAACCTTCTTCACATCAGTAAACAAAGTATCAATAAGCAGATACTAAAAACAAAATAAATTTCAAGTGTGGTAAAAGAGGCATCCTCATCATCAAGAGTTTGACTTGAAATTCGCCAATATTTTATGCCTCTGGTAAACTTAAGCACATATTCAAGTATTAAGTTATATTAAATACATGGTATTATTTTTAAATAGAGGATGAGATTGGCCACATAAAAAATGGATACAAAATTCTGCAATTTATAAAAATCAGACAGGATTAAATATCTCAAACCCCAACAAACATTAGCTTACTGACTGTGCACAAAATTATAGTAGTTAGTTATAAACATTATGGAAATTTTAATTATGTATAAGTACACATGAGGCAGAGCAATACTAAGACATATAGATGTTTTGGTTTGGGTAGGATTATAGCACTATATTTAAAGTGGCTTCAAGACAAGATCAGAAAGACAACACTTTTATTGAATAATAGAGGGCCAAGAAATGTTTAGTTTAGAATTTTTTATCTTCAGGTTGCTTGAAGCTGCATGTACTTAGAACACGTAGTATATAAATTAAAACAGGCTTGTAAATTTCATCCAGGCAGCAATGATATAGTTCTACTTCCAACTACACAACTTATTCTAATGCATATTATCACTGTAAGATGAAAAAAATGTGAATGACTTCTTTATAATTTTGTACATTCTATATCCCTTACCTATGCCAAAATTAATTCATTTTTCTCAAATCAAAACTTTAACAGTAAAATAGTGATTGGAAAAATTATATGAGCTGTTAAATATTCACATAGGTCAGATACTCAAAATGACAAACATACATATGTATAGAATTAAAAATCCAACATTAGAATGAAAATAACTCACACAGAGATAAGACACTTTCAAAATATATAACATTACCTTCATTTATATCTTTAAAAGAACAAAGGCAACAGTTAAGCATTCCAATACTGTAACTAAACAAATGATCACGAAAAATTCTGCAAACCATCTTTAACCCTTTCACTGGAACTATGATGTATATTTTCCAGTGATCCCACACTGGGACTGCAACTTTTCCCACTGTCATTCAAAATTGCTGTGTATGGCATACAAGAATAAAATGAGTTAGAAAGTTTTAAAGTATTTATTAGCATCCAATCTAATGTTCATAAATGGTTTCCCTTGATGTTTTCCATTCAGTCCTTCAGTAATCCACAAGATGCCTAAACAAATAATATGACAAATATATGCAAACATTCTTGATGCAATTAAAAGAGATAGCTTAAAAGATAGTGAAAGGGAGTCAAATGATTTTTAAGTACACAGTAATGAAGAGGTAATGATGGAGAGCTAGCACCCTCTTGTTTCCAGTGATGAGAGTCAAGATTATGAACCTGAACCTAGCATAAACAGCATTAACAATGAGAAACATTTGTCCAAGTCACAGTGTGAAAGTGGTAGAAGCACTTGGAAATAAATATGTATCCTAGTCACAGTGAATGGGTTAAGATATCTAAAATTCTTTTAAAGAAGCTGCTAGAACTTTCTTCATGGCTTCAGTCTCATCCAAGTCAAAATCCTGTAAAGCAACAAACAACTTCTTCAGCAACTAAACACTAATGTTAATATTGTTACATGTTACTGTTTTATTTTATAAAAACAATCAAACTTAATTTACTTATTACAGTAATATCTTATAACAAATTGTTCAAAAAATAAGTACCTCAACAAATAAATATTTGTACTGTTGTTTTCAAATAAGCTGGTTTCCTCTAAAGATTTGATAATGTCTACCAATAATGAGGTGTGACAAGAAACTGTTATACAATGAGGTCTGTACTCTCTTGGTTTTCACTGATATATAATAAATTTATCAAAAACCGTTCATGGTCGGATATATTATGATCTAACCTCTAAGCAATGTTATCAAAAACTAATAGATATCTAATAGTGAATAAAATTATGATGACATTACATTATTATTTTTTATACATAACATAATATCAAAAATATAAAAAGTTTCACCACAAAATATGTTTTTATTTCTTAACATTTTTTTTGTATTACATGGGCATGTGAGTGACTATATGTGCAGAAGTTACTTTTGGAAAATTTTCTGCCTAATCCATTATCCAACTGTTCATGGCAGCCAAAACATTAAAATCAAATCAAATAAAAAGCTATGGCAATAGCACAATTACCGAGAGATCCGTATCACAAGTTCTGATAAACAATATACGGAAATTCAATCCTACAAGTACATGAAAACAAACTTCACACTTTCTTCTATACTGAACTTCAATAAGGTAAAAATATAAAAGGAGAAAATTTTTTCACATACATGATATTAGTAATGGTAACCCCTCTCCCCAAAAAAACTGTAATAATCAGAATGTAAAATCATACTTAAAAATATTTTTCAGTCTAAATAAAACAAATATTGTTTGTTTATGCTAAATCTGAATACAGATGAAAATGAAGTTAATTATGGGTCATTCCATGCCAATTCATCCAGATTTTGGAAAATTTTCCAGGTGATCCCCTCAGAATGCCATGAAAAAATTCACGTGTGCTCATCTACCCATATAATGAAAAATTGCCAAAGATTAGATCAATATCTCTAATAGTTTCTGATTTACAGCCCTGTAAAATTTAGTTAATTTTGTTATATTTGTGGCAAATTCATTTTCGGGCAACTCTGGCTGCTTAAAGCTGCAAGAGTAATGGTGGTAGAAGGCTGAAATTTGCTACACTGACTGAATTAATCGCACAGAATTCAAAAATGGTCTCAAACCATGTTTCTCTCTCTTACGATTTGCACAGTGAGGCAGTACATTCACCTGGAAACCCAAAATTGTAAAAAACATTGGTTTATGTAATAAGCCATAGCTCTAAGACTTAATATGATACAAAGCTGAATTTTGTTTTCAAAAATCCTATAACATATCAGTTGATAAATCAGCAATTGGTGTAATTAAAAGTTTATTAGATCTGTAAAAAAATGTAGTTGCATGCAACTTTTTATGATTTAGCTAAAAATAGCCCTACTTCAGGCCACAGTTTGACCATGTCACCAGTTATTCAGCCTTTTCAGATTTTTACCATATATTCTTACATCTCTGAATATGATCTACAAAAAAATCAGGATGATGTTCAACCTACGTTTTGAATTATAATTTTTTAAAGTATCCTCTGACCATACGTTGTTTACTTGAAAAAAAACAAAAAAACTTCAATTCAGGTGTGTTACTGTGTGCAAATATATCCATACAATTTTGAAATAATTTATGAATCCCATTGAAATATTCTAATCAGCCTTTACCATATATTCTTACATCTCTGAACATGATCTTCAAAAAATTCAAGGTTGTGTAAAATAATAAATTATCAAGTGTCTCTGATATGTACCATTGGGCAAAGGACCACACACATGACATTCAGTTCTTTCTTGTCAATCAGGAATCAGTCCTGCAGAATTGTGTAAAGTTTGATCTACTTGAGCACTATGAAAAATGCAAAACTATGGCAGGCATTAGGTCACATCATAGCTTTATTTCCCACTCTACCAACAAATTGTATATGAGGCATACTAATACCTTCAACTAACTGGAGGCAAAAGACTCCAATTGAACCCAGGTATCAGAGGATATTGGAAAACTAAATATGTTTGGGAGAAAGATTCATGTAAAAGGGAAAGACTTGGGTCATAAGGAATGAAAGTAAGGAAGAGAGGTAACAGGAGGATAAAAAGGTTGTCCTATATAATGTTCAATCTCCCTGCAAATAAATGCCATTAAATCCTGCAATGGTTCTCTCACTCCTGTAAAGTATGGCATTAGACAACTGAGATGGACCCAAAATGGTAATGAGTTTTGAAATCTATACTTGACACAGAACAAGCAAGCAAAAGAATTGGCAACAAAATGTGTGTAAATAATCTCTTTCAAATGAAAGTGATTAAAAAAAAAGAAGAAATGAAATAAATACAAGAAAGTCTAAGTTAAATTACTCCATAGAAGAACTGTCACAAAAGAACGATATCTGAACTCAAACACTGCCAAACAAAAAGTCACAGACTGGTAGTACCATACAGAGGGAGTCATATACATCACAGGGCAACTGGAAGAAAGACAATGCATGTTGATATGCATGAGACACATGTTCAATTTGATTCTAATGGGAGTGAGGCAAAAGGCTTATGGCATGCATTATTTTACAAAGTTTGCAGATGGGGTCATCACGAAACAAAAAATGCTAATCTTGTGAGAAGAAGGGGTACTGTATCAAAACCATGGCTAACTAGTGACATAATCATTTAATGCATGAGAAGTCATACACTTTGTGGGGGCCCTAGGGTTGACACAGATGGGTCAAATTCAAACACTGAAACTCTATGCCATTCCCTTACCAGCCTTAATGATGTATACTGGGAATAGTGATAACTGGTTCACCCAAGTTCACCGGTTATCAGTGACAATTCATACACAAAAACTTTTGTCAAATAATGCTTTATAATGATAGCACTTATTTTTCTGGTACTGATTTTCTTCCACATGTATCAACCTCACTGCCTTTATTTGAGCAAAACATGTGCAGAACTTGTAGTTTTGAGAGTCATCTTGAAGAAAAATTATAAAAAAATTACAATAAAGAGAAGTTTTGCTTAAGTACAGAGGGAATTAATTCCTTCCATACTAGTTAGTCAGCATAAACTGTGTTAATTAACAACTATAAATATATATCTATGGCTTACCACTTCCATATTTTCCTCCTCATGTTTCTGGTTGCAGTGATTACATAAACTATAAACATTCAAGTCTTTCATTGAACAGTAAGGACATTTAAAAGTAATTCTATTTGGCTCATCTGGCAGCACTAACTTTTCTGGTACTGGCTCTCCTCCATATGCACCAAGGTCACTGTCTTTGTTCAAGCAAGTCGACTGATGTGCTTGTAGTTTTGAGAGGGTCATCTTGAATAAAAAATCATAAAAGATAGAGTGGAGGAAAAATGTTATTACAAAGTATAGTTACCCTACTGTATTATTGCAGGCCTAATGGTGATTTTTATAAAACTACATCAATTTCTAACCAAAAGTAAAGAAATTTCTTTCACAAAATTATTGGGAAAAAATTATTTCTCAATACCTACATTGATGAGACATTTTATCTAAATAATCTTACCTTTCAGTTGTTGTAATTGATTATTAAATACTAACAAGTACTTAGCTAAGGAATCCAACTCGCTGGTAGGACCTGCCACTAGCTAAGTTTTCTATAACAATGTGAGGCTTCACTGACTTTATCACAGTTTGTAGTAGAATTTTAACCTGAACATGTTTTTCACCTTACAAAACAACACTTGATTAGAGTACTCAAACTTACAGTTGTTTATCTGATATCAAATTACTAAAACTGACAAGGAAATCTTATATTTAATCTGAATTTAAATTAAGCAGGTACATATATAAATACACCTCAAACACTGAACTAGTTCCATATTAATTACTTTTCATACTTAGTGAAGAGTAAATCAACAAATATTAGGTAACACAAATATTAGGCTATATATATAGTAAAATATTCTATAATTATGATGGTACATAACATCTATAAATCAACAGAACACATCAAATATAATATAATCATAATGGTCTAGCTTTAAGGAAGTCAAAATGCAAAGAAAAAACATAGATTGCACTCTTTATCAAGCAAAACAGAAAAAAAAAACATTAGTGAGTAAACAGACAAGTGAAATACAAGCATATCTGGTCAGCATTCGATATTTTGCATTCCACTGTATATAACTATGGAATTAATATTATCTACAAACATTTATTTCTCAACCAAGAGATTATTGAATTACTGCAATTATCAAGTAAATTTTCCATACAAAGCTGGTTTAATCTGTTTCTTTGTTTTATAGAAACTTTGAAGAACAGTTATGTAACAAAATGCTAACTTAGTAGATTTTGACAGTAGATTTTCTCAACTGTCAAATTCTAATATTTTTCTTGTATTTGTTTTCTTGTTATTTTTAGCATCATTTAAGCAGTGCATACTTGATTAATGTACATTAAAACTTTGTTATCTGGCATATTTAAATCCAGAAGTTAAATTTTTCTCACACTAAGAAACCAGACTGACCTTGTTAATTTCACCACAGAAGCCACAATAGGCCAGTCAGTGGGATACCTCTAGTTTTAGACCAATGGTGGAACACCTTTCACTTGAACTAGTAACCCTTCATGGAAGATGGACAGATGGAACCAGCTATCAAGAAATTGGCTCAATGTGTGAAACCGGATCTTCTTGTCAAGAGTGTTTGTGTGTTTTTTATAGCAAAGCCAAGTCAGGATATCTGCTGAGCCCACCGAGGGGAATCAAACCCCTGATTTTGCATTGTAATCTTGTCAAGAACTGGACAAAAGTTAGCATCAAAAAGCAGATGATGAAAAGCAGGATATACGAAATTTGACAAAGAAAATAGGAAGAAAGTGGAAGATAGACAGAGTGGGAGAGGAGCAATTGTTGTAACCACAGAAACCAAGGCTGAGCTGGCCAATAAAGAGCAATCAGGAATACCTGATAAGTTGTGTGGGTGACAGAAGTCCTCCAATGAAGTAATAAGAGAGGTTGGTACACATAAAGATAATTGTGTGACCAATCTTGGCCGAAGGCATCGGCTGCAAGAGCTGGAAATGAGTTTCAGGCAATGAAAAGAGAGTGACTTGTTGATGCCCATGGTAAAGGCATCCACTTGGAAAGAACTCCAGCAATAACAAAAATCTCTAAAAATAAGGAGAACAGTGACCAGATTGAAAGCACTTAGCACATGAAATACAATGAGGGTAATGTACATGGTGCCAGTATAAGAGATCCAATGTCCAAAAACAGATCTCTGGACGAAATGCCCCCTGGGTAGTTGATATGTGCCACCACCACAGAATTGTTTGAACAAACCATCAGCATACAATGTTAAATAAGAAGAAGGAAGTAACACAATGCCAAATGTATTAATAGAAATTTGAGAACACTGATATGAAAAGCACTTTCATCTGCAGACCAATGGCCCAAAGCCTCATGATGATTGAACCATGTCCCCAAACCTGAAGTGATGCATCCATGATAATATGTAGATCCAAACATGGGGAAGAAAATCACACCTGCCAACAATGAACCTTGTCCAACCACCTAAGCAGATCATCTCACAGTCAAAAGGAAAGGAAATGGGGGTGCAAAGAGAATTCCAAGCAATGTTTCATCCATCTTGAAGTGGCCAATAAAGGTATCTCTTATTGGCATGACTGAGGGGGACCTGTGATACTTGATAACAACCTCTCCAAAAGCAATAGAACCATGCAAGCAACAAGTGACTGACCCGAGATAGCATGGTATATCAACAGTTCCACTGAACAATGTTGTAAAGGAAATGACTATCCCTGACTGATATAGGTGTTGCAAAAGAGCCCTAAATGGACAAGATATTAACTGACTTTGAAGAAAGAGTTCTCTAGTTTGATCAACCAGCTCACTCAAGCCACTATCAAAAGAAGCTGCCAAGTGTGATTGGCCAATTCATGTTTGCAATCAGCCAGAAGCCAGTCATCTGTGTAATAAGGAAATTGCATTCCCAGAGCATGGAAATGTCAGCAAAATACCTACAGTAATGAGGCAGGTCAAAAGGAGGAAGGAAAATTGATAAACCACCCCAATATAAACAAACTCAAGATATGGGGCAAAACTTAAATGATATTAGTATACATAGGTAAACATTGGAAACCATCATCCACAACTCAAGAACAAATACCTATCTCATGGTGAGAAAAGATTTCAGAGCAGTGAAACAAAGTGGTTGAGGTGAGATAAATCAAGTACAACTACCAATCCTCAGTTTTCTTGGGGACAACAAAAATGTGAGAATTAATAAGTAGTTCAGAGCTGCTTCAGACAGACACTGGCTAGCGATGAGATCTTGAGGAGGGAAGGAAATAGGATAAGGACTGACAGAAAGTGAGGAAAAAACTGAAAAACAAATCCTTCTGACAAAACCTGAAGCACCAACTGATCACCAATAAAGAAATGCCAACAATGAAGAAACTTGAACAGCTGAGCAAACACTAGACCAAAACCCACTAGGAAGTCACCAATACTGGTGGCAGCAAGGGGCATGTAGTCAAGGAAAGTGACAAAAAGAAGCACTTCTAGTAGAAGGATCAGGTAAAGGCTGGGAAGTGGAAGGGCATTAAGTGGTAACTGGAGGCATATGAGGATGTGAGGACAAACAGGCTACTATATTCATAAAAATAGATTGTTGTGGGAACAATATCACCTAAGACTAGAGTTTCTGGGACTATATCAAAAATATGCCTCAAAAATTGGATCATATGTAAATCTCTAAAATATGTCAAGAGTAAATAGAATTAAGACAATATAACACCATGACCTATAAGGTCTCAACAACAAAAAAACCATGTATGTAACCCCAAAATTGAAGATGATACGTGAACTAAACTGGAGGAGAGAAGGGCACATGTATATCCAGAAAACCATTCAATATTTCTGTACGAAAGAAGGATATTGTAACAGATTAGTAAGGATAATGTACAAACAAACATACCATGCATGGATAAGACTGACAAATGTTTTGGGAGCCACCCCCAAATAAGCAGTAAGGAACCTAACAACTGCTGGTATAAAAATTGACAGTTATCACATTGGTTGGAAAGTGCAAACTTATCTGTAATCCCAAATTTGACGGGAATGAGGCATGCTAATCCATCTTCTTAATTGTAAGACAAAGTCATCAACATGAACACAAAAATCAGGTGAGGAAGGAAAGATGAAAAAAGGGTTGGGAAGATTGTATATGCAATATGGAAGGACAAGATACATAAGAAATAGGAAAAATAGATAAAATCTCACAAACCTGAGACATAAAGACTGCTTCAGGCTTAGTAGATTTATCAATTGGGAATGAGAAAGAAAGGTAAGATCTGGAGGTGGAAAAAGATGATCAAAGTCTTTGTCAGCTTGTAATGTGACACTTGAACATTTAAATTCCTGACATCTAAGGTGACTAGAATTAACTGATATTAATATAAAAAACAGACTGACTGAAAACAAATTTAAGAAATAACCACTTCATGAGAAAACAAAGTCGAACATGAAGCTTTAAACAAACAAAATAGCACATCAGAACCAAAGTGCAGTCAAAAGTATGTTTTAAATTTCATGCAAAGCTACACAAGGTCAATCTGCATTAGCCATCCCTAATTTAACAGTGTGAGACTAGAGGGAAGGCAGCTAGTTATCATCAACCTTTATCATCATTAACTCTTTTACCAACAATAGTAGGATGAACCATAATATTATAACTTCCTCATGGCTGAAATGGTATGTCTGGTGGGACAAGGATTTGAACCTGCAAACCTCAGATTATAAGTCAAGTTCTTTAACTACCTGGCCATAATGGGCCTTGCTGCCCAAAGAAAAATGATAGTTTAGTAGAGGAGTCATATGCATCACATGAGCATATCATTCTCCTATTGGTAAGAAGGTGATGCATGATGGTTTGCTTGAGAAATATACTAGAATCTTGCAATTCCAATAGAAGATTTGTTGCATAGGTAAAGAAAAAGTTTGAATGTAGAGGACACACTAAAGCTCAGAAATATTAACTTCTGATATGACACCTAACCTGTACTTACAGCTTGGTAGAATCCTAGTGTAAAATTTTACCTAGATGGTCCCCCTTAAGGATGTGACTGAAGATAACCCATAGAGTGCAACACCCTATAACTTGAAACAGAACAGGGGCATACACTTCACCAGAAAGGATGGGTCAAAAGGACAAGCAGAAAATACAAACACAATCTAAAATCTGCATCAAACTATATGTGTATAGTATGAACTCAGCTTCTGGGCTACAGTAGAAGAAACATCCCTATAATCTTTATCTCAAACTCAGTGAAGCAGAACAATAAGGTAAAATCTACCTTGCATCCAAGTAAAAACTTATGTTGGCTGGTCTAATGCTAATCCAGCACAAGACCATCTGGAAGAACTTGACTTCCACTTAGCAGTAGTAGGGATAAAAGCCAGAAAAAGGGATAAACTATAATATATATGTAGAAAACCACTTTACTGAGTGTAATTTGTCATATTAAGGAAGCACCCTTTATGGTTCACCAACCCAGTGGCTATGAACTTCCATGTTCCTCTAGGAGAAAAAAAATGGGAGGAAGAATGAAAGCACAATGGGGAGTCCATAAGAATATGTTTCCTTAACTGTATCATAAAAATTCCATTTTTAAATTCCTTTGTACTTACATTACTGGATTACATTCAAAATTTAATCAAACCACTTTACTATCCATGTATGTAAATAACACTTACATTATATATTATAATCTTGATTTTTATGCTATCTAACTTTCAATTCCTTAACTTATATATTATAATTTTAATTTTTATATTATCTAACTTTTAATTCCTCTGTTTCAAAAGAAGCATTTAAAAACAATACTTAAACTGCAATTTGCTCTCATGAGAAAATTTAATTTTCACAAGGGCTATTTTGAAATATAGATGCTTTGTCCTGTATGTGAGTGTCTAGATGGTAATGTAGGTCTATCAAACTACTGACAAATAAAATACAAAGATATTGGCTGCATGCCCTAGAAAAGAGTGATAAATCTTGTCAGGCCTTCATGGGTGCCATGCCCACCTTGTATACTTTGCTGTGATTTACAATGTCCATATAGTGAGTTGACTGACACACGTGTATATAGTCATTAGAAGGAGCTCAGTTTACACTATAATCCATCCATGGTTAATTTAAAATTACCACACAGCTGTCATCATAGGATGCATGTAACTGTCTTTGATACTGTTGTTAGCTTGATCAGCTATACTATTTACCATGGTTTTTTACAGTATTTGCAACAGTTAGAAAAAGAGTTAACCCTTCTGCACTAGGCTAAGAAACTAAGAATCATGAGTTTATGATGGTTCCATGTGATACTTCTTCATAAATAATAGAATATACAAAATTAGAAATTAAAATAAAACATTAAAAAATAAACCAAAGCAAAAAGGTAAAAATGTGAAGCTATGCAACATGACCAAACACAGATATTTTAAGATTATTCAACAGAGTTAAAATGCTTTTTTGCATAAGTCACTTTGTTACATTCAAACTTTAATTAAACGCCTTTAACATCAATGTATATGGACGAGTTTCATATTATTGTGTGTGCTATGATTCAAAGTTTTATTTTATCCTAGTTTTAAGTCTTTTATTTCAAAATAAATATGTAAAAAAGCCACTTAAATACTACAGATGTATAATCACATGGCAAAAGAGCTATAAAAATTTTCTACTCTGATGCATTGTATCTTCAATACCACAGCAATACTCTTGAGATACATCTATAATTAGGTGCTTAGATAAGCTTTCAACTGTTTCCAAATTTTCCTAAATGAACACAGTTGAAACAAGTACTGTATTTTTTTATGTATGTCTCATCTGTTCCCCCAAAAAAGGGGTCTCAAAACCCCCCTGTGTCCCATACACCAAAGGTCAAAAATTTTATTCTGCTACTACTTTTGAAGTATTCTAAAGAATAATAATAATTAAGCTGATGTTAAACAAATAAATAAATGATAACTATGAAAAATATGTTTTTCCCTGAAGATAGCCTTGAAAATAGGGGTGCATCTTATACACTGAAAAATATGGTAATGAATGTTTCAAAGCTGCCACCACCTTCAATAGATAACTAAATGCAGATAGTTTAAGGCTGTTTAACAGAAATTTAAAAGACATGTACATACTTCTCACGTTTAAAAATTTTCTTGCAATGTCTGATGATAATATTTAGTTAGTTATAAAGTAGAAAAAATGGAAAATAAAGTATAAAGGTTTACCCTAAAAAACACTTGATATTCAGTTATTAGGCAAATGAAATGTAAAAACTGCAAGGTACAAAATAGTATTTTTATAATTCACAAAAAACTCACTTTGCAGGTGAACTATTCAGAGTCTGAGCACAAATTACTAAATGAAATAGCAGAACTGATTGTGGAACTAAATACCTTTAGAATTTTATGTCAAGTTTCAAATAATTTCATCCATTAGTTTGATGTTTGGAAAAAATTTTATGAGAATTACATCACTTACTTATTATATAAGTTTTTGTATAGTTCACACAGTGAAACAGATGACCATGAAAACCCCATTTTTAAATGCAATTTATCAGTAGATTTTAAGCTAAGTATGGAGGGTAGGCAAGAATCCCCCACTTGCCTTACTTCTGCTGGTTACAATGTGGGTACGGACTAAATCAGGCCTCGTTTTGGACTATAAGCACCAAGAAGATATCTCAAGCAGTCTTGTGGAACACCCCACCTCATGTGTAAATGTTTAGTTGGGCCAGAAGTGTTCTACATTGTGTAAATTTTAGTTCAACATGCCTAAGCAGCAATATATGTTACTAAGCAACATTCCATAAAGAACTAGAGGCACTGTAAAAAGAAAGTAAGAACAAAAGAAAGACTTATTCAGTCAGAAATAGATATGTGAATAACAGTGACCAAAGGCAGTTGATGGCCTGATGAGGAACAATGGCCAGATTTTGGAGATAGTGTGCAACATAGGTGTGAGTGGTCATTTACATGTCAGTCCAAACAATCTTCTCCAATGTACAAGGGATGAAAGCAGCCAGTGACTTTCATGGCAAATTTGATGAGAAATAGATGGAAACAAATGTGCTTCTCCATCCAATGAAAAATACACTGAATGGATAAGATGTCAGACCCATCTAGTGGGTATAACAAGACATAGTTGGCAACATACATCAAAGATACAGACTGTATGCAGAATCAGGTAACCCATCAAACATCCAATGAAAAAAGAAAGAAACCAGATGACAGTCCCTGAGATATGGAGGAGGTAAATGTACTTGGGCAAGAAAGGCATTCCTCCCCAACAAGTCTCTGCAACAGAGTAATCAGGTATGAATGGGCAAAGTCAAGGAAGATGAATATTCCATTGTAAAAAGAAGCAGAGTATATATGTATTCCAAAGAACCCTCTTAGTAATGATGGCTTGCTTCCAAAAGGAAAGAGATGGAAGATAAAAAAGAATGAAGATAAGACAGAGATGAGAAAAATGTGCATAAGAAAGACTAACAGACGACAATGGATCAGAACATCAAATCTGAAAAACAAACTACAGAGTTTCGGGAATCCAAGGGCTTCTGATTCATTGTAAGCTGAGGCATATCTGCAATCTCTCAATGAGGATAATGCTTACAGCACTAGAATGAAACTACGACGAAATATTTGTCAGCAGCTACTCACATATTAAGGACAGAAAGAAACTATAACATTCTGAGGAAGGGAAAGTAAAGAATAATAGAAAATAAAAAGAGTTAAAAAAGTAACAAACCTGAGAAGAAATGTCATGGAAGAATGCAGAATATCAAGGCTGATCCATGTCTTTACTGAAAGAATTGTTTACAAATTTAGGCACCAGGGAAAGACTGCCTAAAATCCAAGTCCTTACAGACAGGAATTATATGAAGCAAAAATTCTGTGTCAAGGTCAAAAAAAGGACCAAACCACATGCAAGGCTCCACCACACACAACACAAAAGCAATTATGACTCCCAACAAAAAGAGAAGCACCCATGCACGAATGTCAAATTTCAAAAGTAATGATTAATTAATAAGCACTGAAGGAACAAACTGCATTAGAAGGCAGTGTCACACTCCTGTTGGAGGAAGGTTATCTCACTCTTATTTGCAAGCAACAATACAGCAATATCACATGAAAAACATGTGAGATTAAGTGGTAGCGGAGTGAAAACGTTTCTATGTGAAGACTAACACTAAATCAGAAAAGCCAGACATGAAAAGAGATTATGTATTTTAACCTGTCAAATAGCCATCAAATGGGCCCAAGAAAGTGTCCTGAGGGTGAAGTTGAGGGCGGAAATGAACAATGGGTGCATACAAAGGAAAAGATTAGACCATTTTTGGCTGATGCATACACTATTGGTGCCAATGTATGCAGAACAGAAGACCCAAATTGAGGAAGCTTAACATTGTCTTAAGTGGCAAAGTCATTGACGAACGTACAAAAGCAAAGCCATCAAAAACAGTGGATTGTGATCATTCTAGAAAAGGGGTTCCAAGGAAGCCCAAGTCCTCAACAGAACTTGATAGACACTCAACACACCCTCCCACCTTTTCTCTTTAGTTCCAGTACGTTTCTTGATTGATGTACAAAAACTTTATGGGAGTAGCACAAGAAAATAGCGATAAATTCTGTGGATACGTGTGTAGCATTTCTGAAAGATGTTTCCATAATAAGTATTGAAAATCAATGTTAATTTTAAAAATTATATTAAAATCCCTATCATACTTGAATTATTTTATTCTTTTATTTAGGCAGTAAATCCATCTTTTTTCAGTTATATAACAGGCTTTGCAGCAGGTCTTTCTCAGTTAAACACAAATTATACCGTAACAGACTGAAACAACAAAAAATAGAACCATGCACACACACAAGGTATGAAATGGCTCCAAAAATACAGAAATTCTACAATTGGGAGTAAAAAAAACATAGTTCCACAAACACATCATAAATTATAAACACACAATAAAACTCTTAAAACTATGAAAGATTTATTGAAGCAAAATATTAAAGTCTATTATCGTAATTAACACCATTAATTTGCTTTTTATATAAATGAAACAGTTACCTCTAGCTACAGTATATGGCTAAATTTCTACAACAATGTTTGATTGATTGACTGATTTAGTGTTTTATGGCACAAAGCAGCTAGGCTATCTGCACCAAACTTCCAGTAAAAAGGTAAAAACAAATTAAATGTAGTAAAATACAGAATAGGAAATGAAGGTAAAACAAAACATCATTGAAAAACAGAAAAAGCATAAAACCAATGTTGACACCTAGTTTACAATGTTAAGAGAGAAAGCAGAGTAAAAGAATTGTAAAGTACTTTCTCTAGCAAAATGGTAATGATCATAACCCGCCAGCAAGACTAACAGGTAAGTTCAAGAACCACCGTCAGTCACCTGAAGTTGGCCTTTCCAGTCCTAGTTCCAAGTTATGTGTCATAGCAGCCATTATCAAAATGTAAAATAATAGAAGTTTTAAAAGACATACAGCAAAATCGTAATAACGAGTAGCCAAATGTCCAGTAAAAAGGTAAAAGTAAAGTAAATGTAGCAAAATTTGTAAAAGTAAACGAAGGTAAAAACAAAACAGTAATTAAAAACAGAAAATTGCATAAAACCTGTAGCAGAATGGTAATGATAATAACCCACCAGGAAAACTAACAGGCAAGTACCAGAACCACCATCAGTCATCTGAAGTTGGTCTTTCCAGTCCTGGTTCTGGGTTATGTGTCATTATGGCCAGTACCAAAGGGTAAAGTAATAAAAGTTTAAAAGACATGCAGCAAAATTAGAATAACAACTCGCCAGGACGACTAACGGGTACTTCAAACGGATAGTTCTAACAGCAGCGTTAGTCACCTGAAGTTGGCCTTTCCAGTCTGGTGTCGAGTTATTTAATGTTCTGGCCATTTTCCAATTTCAACTTGGACTAGAGAGATTGAAACTTTGAAAAGGGAACCACAACTAAAAAGGTGTAATGGATAAACACTTAAATGAGATTAGAAAGATTAATGTCCATTAAAAAACTAAAAACTTTATCAAGGTGGACAGTGTCACCATCACCAATAACACTGTCCAATGTTACAGATAAACCCTGGGAAAAAAAATGTTTAAAATAGTGCCGTTGTTGAGAGTCGTAACGATGGAAAGAAAGTAAAATGTGGCTTACAGTGACTTGAGTGTTACACAAACTACACACTGGTGCAACAGTTCCAGATAAAAGAAAACGATGAGTTAAAAAACTGTGACCAATGCGTAGTCTAGATGGAACAACTTCCTCCTTCTGAACCTTATGGAAGCTAGATGGCCAAAGCCCAATATAGGGTTATATTTGAAAAAGCTTGTTGTCTCGTTGCTCACTCCAAGTGGACTGCCAGCTGGCACGGAGCTGAGCCTTGAATACAGGACCATAGTCCATGTACGGAATAGGCACAGTGGTGATAGTGCCTGAGCAGACAGATTTAGCTGCCGTGTCTGCATGCTCATTCCCGTGAATACCAACATGGCCTGATATCCAGAAAAACTGGATAGAAGTAGATGTTAATGAGAAATGTGCAAGTCGGTTTTGAATATCAGTGAGAACAGGGTGTGAGCCAACATGAAGTGATTCCAGAGCCAGTATAGAACTAAGCGAGTCAGTATAAATAGTGCAGTTGGAGTACTGCTCAGCTTCAATATGATCCAGGGCAAGAGATATGGTGTACAGTTCAGCAGTGAACACAGAGGCTGTAGAGGGGAGTCTGCTCACAACCACCGAACCACAGCAAACCATGGCAGAGCCCACTGAATTACTTGATTTGGAACCATCTGTATAAATTGGAACTAAATGATTGTTTGAAAGATGTTCATTAAATAAAAAACGGTACTTCCAGTCTGGAGTATCTGCCCTTTTCAGATGACTGAAAGAAAGGTCACATTTGGGGGCTGTAATAAGCCATGGTGGGATGGGCTGACTTGTGGATTCTGCAATGTTATCCAAGGACAGACCTAATTCAACCAATTGCACCTGGATGCGAAGGCCAAAAGGAGCAATGGCAGATCGTCTGTTCTGAAAAAGTATGGCGCACTGAGGAAGGAAAACACATCTCCAAGTGGGATGCTTTGGTAAGGAATGAAGTTTCAAAGAATATAGTAAAGATAGTTGCAAATGGCGAAGGAGCAGAGAAGGTTCATGAGATTCAACGTATAAGCTTTGAACTGGAGAGGTGCAGAAAGCCACAGTGCAGAGTCGAATTCCTTGGTGATGAATGGGGTCCAGCATCTTTAAGGCCGAGTGTCTGGCAGAGCCATAGACCACTGATCCATAGTCGAGTTTTGATTGAATAAGAGCACGATATATCTTTAACATAGAACATCGATCTGTTCCCTAACTGGCAGTAGAGAGGACACGGAGGATGTTCAGTGCTCTTGTGCATTTGACCCGTAGTTGCTTTAAGTGTGGTATAAAGGTCAGCTTACGGTCAAAGATAAGCCCCAAGAACTTGGTCTCAGGGACCACTGGCAGCGAAACTTCACAGATACGAAGTTCAGGATCAGGGTGAATACCCCGTTGGTGGCAAAAGTGCATGCAAATGGTTTTAGAGAGAGAAAAATTAAAGCCGTTTGCCATAGTCCACTTAAGTACATGATTGAGGGCAGTTTGTAGTTGCCGCTCAATATATCTCATGTTCAACAACTTTCACATCTTGTGTCAGTCCATTCGCAACATACAGCCCATTTGCAACAGTGAGAGGAAGTTGTTCAGTGATGGCATTTATCTTTATACTGAAAAGTGTGACACTCAAAACACAGCCCTGAGAGACTCCAAGTTTCTGTACAAAAGAACAGGAAAGTATCGAACCCACACGAACTTGGAATCACCTGTCCATTAAAAACTTTTTATAAACATGGGTAAATGGCCATGTAACCCATATGTATGGAGGTCTTGCAAAATGCCATACCTCCATGTTGTGTCATAAGCCTTCTCAATGTCAAAGAATATTGATACAAGATGTTGGCGGTTGAGAAAGGCTTCTCTGATAGATGTTTCAAGACAAATTAGGTGGTCTGTGGTGGAGTGCTGTCGTCGGAACCCACACTAAGTGGGCGAGAGGAGGTTGTTTGATTCGAGGAACCAAACAAGATGAGCATTAACTATCCTTTCTAAGGTCTTACAGAGACAGCTCGTCAAAGCAATTGGATGGTAGTTTGAAGGAATCTTGGGATCTTTCCCTGGCTTAGAGAAAGGTAAAATAATAGCCTGGCACCAGGCATCACGAAAAACATTCTCCTGCCAAATCCGGTTAAAGGCAATTAGAAGGACATCAAGAGAAGCAGGAGATAGATGGTGCAGCATGTCATAGTGTACATCATCAGGTCCAACAGATGTACTGCCAGACCGATGAAGGGCCATTTTCAGTTCCACCAGTGTAAAGGGACAATTATAGTCAAAGAGACAGTCAGTTCGAAAGAAATGAGGTGAACACTCTGCCCGAGTCTTGAAGGCCAAGAAAATGGAGGAACAAGCAGAAGTGCTAGATACCCAGCAAAAGCTTTCACCTTGAGTATGATGGTATGACCCAAGGAAACACGGATGGCTATGACCTCCAAGGGTGTGTTGAGTGACAAAGACAGGGTGGGCACATGCTGATCAACCAATAGTGCCACCCCTCCATGTACTCGTTCATCACACAACCTGTCATTTCTGTACAGAAAAAACTGCCGCATGGTGACTGTATCAGCAGGTTTTAGGAATGTTTCTTGTAAGGAAAGACATACAGGATGGTAGGAAGCAATCAGTGTTTTGATATCATCCAGATCAGAATGTAAACCTCGACAGCTCCATTGTATCAAGGTAGCCATTTTTAATGATGGGTAGGCGAAGTGGCTGAAGAACCCTTCTGTTTATGACCACGTCTTTTTTCCTTACTGTCCTTAGTTGGAGGAGGTCTATCAACCTTCATGGATCCTGCCCTGGGTTGATTGGGCAGGTCTTTGTTATTGGAAGGGGATTCCAGTTACTGAGGATGCCAATGAATGATTGTTTTGCCTCTTGGGGTGGGAGAAAAAGATGTATCAGAAGAAATGCATGTATTTGAAACTGAAGGATGTGGATCTTGAGGTTTGTTGGAATGTATGGGAGGAACAGAGATGGGTTTGGAAGTTGATTCATCAACCTTTTTAACCATGGAGGTCAAAAGGCTTTTCATTTGTTTTGAAAACGATTCTCTTGGAAGCACAGAGAGATCTGTCTGCACTCCCACTGTAGTTGTGGAACGAAGTGCAGCAGCATATGTCTGAGATGGAGTAGCGGGCAGCAATTTCCGAGCCTCATGATAACTAATGTTATGAGTCATTTTCAAATGCTGCACCTCTTTTTCCTCCAACCATTTTGGACAAGAATGAAAGTAGAAAGGGTGAGAGCCATTGCAGTTGACACAATGTAGGTCCATGTCACATTCATAGGCATCGTGGTCCTTGCCACCACAACGAGCACGTCAGGGAACCACGACATGATGTCTTTGAGTGGCCAAACCTGACATTGGAAACATTGGAGAGGGTTTGGAATGTAGGGCCGTACCCTGCAAATTAGATAACCTGCCTTTGTAGTGGCAGGTGCATGTGATGATGTAAATGTCAAAACGAGGGTATCTGTTGGCAGTGAAACTCCATCTTTGTGAGTGGATATGTGCCTCACTGCAGAAACTCCTTGAGTGGAGAGACCAGCGAGAATCTCTAACCCGGGGACATTCTTCAAATCCCTGTCAACAATAATTCCTCATTATGAATTCAAGGTAGCATGAGGGGTAACCTCAATAGATATGTCCCCAATTGCTGTTGAATTCAAGAGGAGTTCACTGTGTTGGGTTGTGGATGTTTCAACTAATATGTCTCCAGATCGAAGCTTCTTTACTGACTTTGGAGAGCCAGCAAGACCCTCTCGTCCCTTCTGAATAAAAAAGGGGGACATTTGCCCTAAAGGTTTTTCTGAAAGAGATTGTAATATAAGAAAATGAGGTACGTGTGTTACAGATGTTGAAGATTGCTGCTCAGAGTCTTCAAGACGTGGTCGTTTACCTATTGACTGTTTTTCACTATTTTATTTAAATTTTTTTGAGGATCCATAGGAAAAAAGAAAAATTTCGGTACCCACTGACCCCACCCACCATGGAGCCCTATGAGGGGACGCACAACAATGTCATGCAAGGACATGCAGCAACGCCAGGGTTTCGTGAGCACTATACCAAAACACCAGCATCAAGCACAATGTCCACAACACCTGTTGAGAACTTCCAACACTGGTACTTGGTTGACTCTAGCCCAAGTGGACTAGCCGATTGACCTAAGGGAGGGCCACCCAAAGGCCGCCCATCTACAGGAATTCAAGGCCAAAGTGGTGTGTTAGGGTTGGACCCCTCAACCACCAGGATCCTTTCCTCCCCTTCACAGGTTGCCACGCAAGGCAAACACGTGGGTGGATCTTTAGATCCCAGAGAAGGTAACCAGACAGAACAGAACCTTCCCTGGAAAGTCCCCTCACCACGTACAGGAATCCACACCGTGGGGAACAATGTTTGAAAATGAACTACTTTTTAACAGAGAACTGAAGTGTGAGAATTTCATTGTGATGAATAACGGAAACTACAAGCAACCAACATAACCTTTTGTTGAGATTCTGCCTGGGTAAATAAATAAAAAACATATTGCTCACACATACTTGTACAGTTTTAACTGAGAGGAATAAATTTGTTTTGTAAATTTTTCTTAGATCAATTTTAGAATAATATGCTCAAATTTGCATTTTTCACTGCAGATGTCAAAGAAAAAACTTCTGGAGTAGTTTAAAGAATACAAGATAAATCTTAAATTTCCTGAAAATGCAGAGTAAGATTAACAGGATGTCAGTGCTTAGAGATTTATAAAAAAGTTCTGACTATTAGAGTATTTTATTTTCGGAAAATAAAGCTACAGAGTCAATGCAGGCCTAATTTTATACCAGATTATTGGAGTAAATGGTACACTGTATGTATTGTCAGTTTGAATTCATTCAAAGTATTTTTAGGATTTTATAAACAAAAGAAGGATATGTTTAGATTATGAACCAACTGACTTTCTTCCATCCATTTGCTTTGTAACTAATGCTTTATTTAACACTAATAATGCTTGAAATGTTACATTTGGGTATTTATTATAATTTTCTCAAGTTAAATAGAATATACTCACAGTCTGAAAACATGATGCTAAGACTTAATAAATAACACAAATGAACTTCCAATTCCTAACTCAACAATATAACCTTAACTTAAGACGTTAGGCAAAATAACCAGAAATAAAAACTAACTATACAAACTATCATAAAATCTACTTCTCTCTTTCCATATGTCAAAGCAAAATTGCACAGGTTATGACTTTTTGCAATGTTACATTCAAAATTTAATCAAACATCTTCATGTATATCAATAAACTTAGCATGAAAAGTTATTTTTCAAATGTTTATAAAAGTCTTAATTTCTTATTTTAAAATACTTAATCTTTATTTTTCTGTGTCATGTGATGCATCTCATCTCCAATTTTTCAATTTAAGAAATGTTTAACTTCAGTAACAGACTACCACAACTTTGAATCAATTATAAATACAAATCACACAAAATTCCAAACACAAACCTATATTCTGAGCCTCCTACCTTCCTTACTTGCTGATAATAAACAATTCTCAAACCTACAGGAAAACCATTCTCCTCTCTGGCTTACTTTACAGGGATAATGGACATGTTTATAATATAAAAAAGAAAATTCTCCTCTACATAAACTTTATAATGTTTATTTTTGGCTCTAAATATGATACATGATAGAATATGCTTGATTTGTGTTAAGCTGTTTTGTTGTTCTAATAATATAAAACATTTTACATTTTTTTAGCCTACTTGTAAAAAAAGGTACATTATCATAGTTTTGGGATATTCCATTATGGTAACTAACATATTTTTCTGTGTTTTAAAACATATATTTGAAAGCTACATGAATCATTTCTAAAAGAACCAGAATTTGTGAGATTTAATAAGACTTGTAGAAAAGACTTGTGAACCTAACCTGGGTAAGATAACATGTTTGAAATGACTCTAATGTCATAAATAAGGGTATCCTGATTACTTTTAAATGAGGACAAACAGCTCCTGTGTATAAGCAATACAATTATAAAATTAAACACATTTGAAATGGTTCACAGCTGAAGTTGCAAAGATAAATAAGTTGAAATTCTAATATAATTTATGCAATTTAAAAACAGTTGCAAAATGACACTTTTTACTTTTAGTTGATGATTTTGCTAAAGTCAGTGTTAGGGTAAAGAAACTATGAGACAGAATATAAAATTTTACCAAAAATTTCATGTTAATTCATGAGGTTCTACAGGCCATGCAAATGAAATATGAAACTGATAAATGCATAGTATTTTTATTCTTAACTTGAAAATAATTTTTCACAAAAACTGACTGTGTAAAGGATTAATAAATTAACATACCAATCTCTAGTAAAAATAATTAACTAAAAAGTCTGATTTTTGTGAACAAAAAAACTTGTTAACTTTTGAGTTATTTTTATACTGTAGTAGACAGGTAAACCAGATACATCAAGTTACATGTTGTCCTTAAATGTTATATGTTATGATATGAAACTGAAATAGTGAATAAATGTGACCATAATCTACAATTAACTAAAGTTCTCCACTAAAAGTTAGGTACAATGCTGGTGAAATATTTTATCACGTAATGCTTTGATTACTAAAATTGTTATGAAATTATGAAATTGTTATGAAATTAATAAAAATTATTATATAATTGAAAAGTATATAAAAACAAATACTGGTCATTCATAAACTAAGTACCTTGACAACTATCTAAACTCTATGCTCTTAAATAAATAGTATTTGGTCCTAAATATCTGAAAATTTCCAGGGAACAGTAAAGTAAATAACAAACCTTTTTATTGCAAGTGCCACATAATCCATTGTAAGTTGCAATTATGTTGTTAATGGCATGTGCTTTTGTTTTTTTTCCAGAGTCAAAAGATGCTTTGCACAAAGGACAGGTGGGTGTATTTCCTTCACACTCATCACTCACTAAGCATCTATCACAAAATCTGGAGGAAGAAGGAACAGACAATATAGAAAACATTACTTAATTGTTATGAAACTTTGAAAAACAAAGTATCTTCCAAATTTTAATTTTAATAAAAAAAACTGATATATTATGAAGTTACTTTTAGCAATACAAGCTATAAATACTAATAACTATGATAATGAATTTTATTTATTGAAGTGTAAGACAAACAAGCTTATCTGTATAAAATGGAGTAATCATTACAGAGGGAAAGGACATGACGTTTTCCAGGATAGAACTGTTTTGACCAAACAATCTCATGCATGTCCTACATATAGAAACTGTCCCCTCACTCTTTTGAAAATAATGTTAGACTACCACATCCATATAAAAGTAAAATTCACAAAATATGTCTTGCCTTTATCAATACAGACTCTGAATGTAAATAGAATGTCAATTTTTACATATCAATAATCTAAATAATACCTGGGAAATAAATTTTGTAATACCAAATAAAAGCAAAAAACTTTATCTAACAATTATCAAAAGGTATCATTAAAAAGAATCTTCAACAATAAAAAAATTTTTAAGAATGTACATGTTAGTATACATATGTGTGTGTGTATTAAAAGAGATTCATATACCTTACATTTTAGTCTCAAGTAGCTGTGAGTTTCGGTAAACTTTTCATCATGATTTGTCATATAAAACCTAAACAAAATATATGATTCATAAAACATGAATTGTGCACAAGTTTTTGTAATGGTATGTGTATATTCTGGATTTTTTTAAAGTTGTCAGCCTAGCATTTCTTCAATTACTGGATAAATCATTAGTTATACTTTTGATTTTTAAATGATAATAGGTGAATTGTGCTAATTTCAAAAGTACTTTTTTCTTGCTAATACAAAGCATTATTGTTCAACTTAAATAAAAAAAAAACATTTGAAAACTGCAGGTGCTTAAAACATTTTTAGGGATAAATAAATTGCCCATGGTGAAAGATTTGGATATAAATACACTTAAATGCAGGCTTTTTTTTTTGAGGAAGTATGCACCAGTACAGCACACCGGCACCATTTTTTCATATTGCAAAATGGGTGAAAAGTCACAAATGAATGTGTGAATTTTTCCCTTTGAACAAATCTTTTGCTCACAAAAAGACTAAAGAGACACTGAACTAGAAATGTTACAAATTAAAGTTTAAGTGTGTGAACACATACTACTTGTATGTTCATGTACGTGTGATCACCAGAGTAGCATGAGGTGTGAAGTGTCAGGTAGGAAACGCATGCAGTTAATATCAAACATCAATGGTCACCTGGTTTTAACATCTAAGAAAGGTGTCTGCTATCTTTCAATTTAACTGACAAGTTTTGAATGAATAGAGACAGGTGAGAGCTGGCCTGGGTGAATACAATACTGAGTTCAAAGAGACTGCTTGGGAGTGGAAAATAGACTGGACTGTACATTTATTGAAATATGTCACAAAGTGGACAATGACAATTAATATTAATCCATTTCAGCTGTTCCATATACATAATGTATACAAGGCCACTAGTATTTATAAAATTTAATGTACTGCAATGGCAGCACTAGGCATAGGGCACAAGCAGCTCAGAAGGCCCCTGACTGACAGGAATTTGTATTTTTTATTAGTACCTTATTTTTGCCTATTTTAGTACTGTAATCACTGGAAATCTAGAGATATTCTCCACACAATCAGTCTACAGCCCCTCTTAGAATTAACTGGGCATTTAAAAATTGTACCAGCAAAACCTCAGTAACCATTCACTGATTGGTTACTAAATGCATTTATAAACACAGTATAAATGAATCAGAGGTATTAGTTTATGAACAGAAATAACTTTATAATAATTGCATTGGTATGTGTTATATTCATGAATTTTTGTTTAATGAGAAAAAAATTCAATTATTTTTTTTGTAAAGCCCCAAAATATTCATGCTTAGGACCTCCAAAATGAAAGAACCACTCCTAGTTTCTTGAAAAATGATTAAGTATCACAATATTGGTTGATTAGACACAATTTACAATGTTTTAAGTTTACTATTTATCTCCAATGAACTATATGATATATTAACATGCCATCAAAAATAACAGCAAAAAGATTGTATCCATCTGTTTTGTATTAATGGATATAAAGGGAAATGGCTTTTAGTGAGAATTTGTTACAATCTACCAAATGATACTGATTAAATTAGTGAGAAACTTTGCAATGATATTAATATTTCAGCTGTGAATGAGGTCACAATTATGGGTGATTTTAATTTCAAACAAACACACACACACACATAAATATATATATATATATATAGGTATAGATATATTAGAGGAATACAAGAATCAAACCATAAGATAGAAAGGTTTCTGGAAACTCTCCAAGATGGCTTTTCTTACCAGTTAGTCAATAAATACTCCAGACACTGCTTTTTACATTATTGTTAATTTCAATATAAAAATGATCAAGAAGTTGGCAACTGAGGAACATCTGGCTGAAAGTGATCATTCCTCTATAAGGCTTGATGTTTCATAGTACATCAAGATAATAAATGATGATATTTTGGTTACAAATTTAAAAAAAAAATTTTTTTTGAAGGGATGCAACAAGAATAAGCTGTTATAACTTGGGCAGCTGAATTATTGGGAGACACTGAACACTTGGAAATTTTTAAATATTTAAAAATGCACATCTTCCTCACAGAAAGAAAAGGGTGGCTGGAAGTAAAAAGCAGGCTGACTCAAAAAGAGCATGAAAGATTAAATTAGAAAAAAAAACATCATAAATTTAAAAAATTTATATTGACTTGTATGACAGGGGATTTAGAAAATTAGAAAACATCAAGAAAGTTGGTAAAACAGCAAATTAGGACATCAAAAAGGATGCATGAGAAAATGCTGGCTTAAAATATAAAAAATTAACAGTAAGGATATTTTTATATATATTAAGAGTAAACAAAATGTTGGGATGTGGGTAGGGCACTTGACAGGTGATAAAAAAGGCTTGTATATAATGATTATGACATGGCTGAGTTATTAAACTTTACCTTCTCTTTGTTTTTGACCAATGAAGATTTAAGCAGTATTCTATATCTTGAACAGTTGAAACAAGATAAAAAAAATGACTGCAGTAATTCTGAGTTGGTTAAGAAAACACTGGGAAGCTTAGAGAACAATAAGACTTCTGGGCCAGATAATATTTCCCCAATGGTTTTAAATGAGGTTAAATAGTGGATATGCATGCCACTTACTAATATTTTTTGTCAGTCCTTGAATAATGGGCAGATACCAGAAGACTGGAAGTTGGCTAATGTAGCTCCTCTTTTCAAGGGAGGTGTGATAACAATTGTCCCAGTAACTGTCGACCCATTAGTCTTACATCAGTTGTGAGACAAGTTCTGGAAAGTCTGATTAAAAATGTTATGCAAAATCATTTAACACAGTTTAGAACTTTATTTGATGGTCAACATGGTTTTACTATGGGAAAATTTTGCCTTACAAATCTTTTGACAATTTGAAAAAGTTAACAGTTTATGTTGATGATAGTAAGGGTGTAGATTTGGTGTATCTAGATTTTCACAAAGGACTTGGTAAGGTGCCATATAAAGGATTGTTTTTATACATGTGGAGGATAAGTTAGCAAATTCAGTAGAAGAGTGGCTGAAAAGAAAAAAGCAGAGGGTTGTTGCAAATGGAGTTCAGTCAAATTAGATTAATGTCACAAGTGCAGTACCTAAGTGTCAATCTTAGGATCTTTTCTCTTTTTAAGTCAATAAATTACTTAAATTTGTAGCTGATATTAAAGTCATGGGTGTTGCTAGCTGTGGAAAGGATATTGCTGCTTTATAAAAAGATTTGGATAATTTACTGAGTTTGGCTGACAAATGGCAGATGGGTTTTAATTATAATAAATGCACGATAATGCATGTGGATTATCATAATTTGAATTAAAAGTATAATTTGGATATAAATAACCTTAACACTGTCATGAAAAATGGATCTTGATGTAATAACTGATCAGTCTCTTAAAGTCTTTCAAGCAGTTTGCTGTTACTGTTGGTAGGGCAAATAGGATTTTAGGTTGTATCTACAGAAATACTTAACACAAGTCTAAACAGATTATACTTTAATTGTACATGTCACTGGTTCAGCCATATTTGGAGTACAGTGCTCAGTTTTGGGTTCCTTACCTACGTTAAGTTGTTGGAAATGATTGAGAGAATGGTTACTAGAATAGTACCTGGGATGGAGGGGTTGTCATACAAGGAAAAGTTAAACTCTATCAAATTGTTTTCTCATGAAAAAAGAAGAGTAAGGGATCTCACTAGGTGTTTAAAATTGCAAAGGGAATTGGTAATACGGATTTTCTATATTTTTTTCCAAATTTAATAGTGAGATATATAGAAGATGGGGAAATAAATATAAATTTTAGTAGGATAGGTGTCATCTTCAGCTAAGACAGTTGTATTTTGTTAACATGGCGTTTGGCCTTTGAAATGGATTACCTTTGGAAGATGTGAAAGCAGCCATTTTAAGTGAGCTTGAGGGAAAGTTTAATTGATAAATATATAAACAATAAGGGCTGGTTTTAAGGATGTTACAATTTTATTTATCAACCGATTTAGTTTTGTTTAAAAGTTGTAATATACAAAATGAAGTAATATATACCCTGTTCTTCTACAATCTACATTATGTTGAAAGTATTATTTGATAATAATACTTCGCTTAAAAAAATGGAGTATAAAAACTAAAGTTTTCAATCTTAGCATTTAAAGAAAGTAAACTAGTTTGAGAGTTTCAGCCTACAATCTCTTAATTTCCTGATAGTTTATGATTAAAACAAGTTAAAAATAAAGTATACATTTCTTTTAACTTTGAACTTACACATGACCGCAACAAATATTCACTGGATTATCAAAAATTTCCTGGCACACAGGACAAGTAACAAAATCTAAGTTCGACAACACTTTTCCTGAGTCCAACTGTTTTGTACGATCACACATTTTATTTATCAATACGCCTATCCTTAAAAGTAAGTTTTAATATTAAACATAAAGCACAATATTTAAACAAGACTCACGACTTTGTTTCCGCGATTATTCTCATAGTCAATATGTAATACAATTAGTTAGTTATTGTGTTTTGAATGACGCAAAGTCAATCTCGAAACCAAAACCAAGTTTTCACCATCTGGTGATTTGATTTAAAGGTAAATTTGTTTGTTTGTTTTTGGAATTTCGCACAAAGCTACTCGAGGGCTATCTGTGCTAGCCGTCCCTAATTTAGTAGTGTAAGACTAGAGGGAAGGCAGCTAGTCATCACCACCCACCGCCAACTCTTGGGCTACTCTTTTACCAACGAATAGTGGGATTGACCGTCACATTATACACCCCCACGGCTGGGAGGGCAAGCATGTTTAGCGTGACGCGGGCGCGAACCCGCGACCCTCGGATTACGAGTCGCACGCCTTACGCGCTTGGCCATGCCAGGCCTTAAAGGTAAATGTATTTCTATTTTTTGAATTTCGCGTAAAGCTACTCGAGGGCTATCTGTGCTAGCCGTCCCTAATTTAGCAGTGTAACACTAGAGGGAAGGCAGCCAGTCATCACCACCCACCGCCAACTCTTGGGCTACTCTTTTACCAACGAATAGTGGGATTCACCGTAACATTATAACGCTCCCACGGCTGAAAGGGCGAGCATGTTTGGCGCGACTGGGATGCGAACCCGCGACCCTCAGATTACGAGTCGCACGCCTTAACACGCTTGGCCATGCCGGACCTTTATCGTCGGAACCTAATTGATGACTCGCTGTAAACTAGTTGCTAGCGGTAGTCGAGTAGAGTGTTTCATGGAAACAATAAGCTAGTTTTGAGTTTGTGAACATTTTTTAGCGTTATAAAATTACAGTAATGTCAAGGACTGATACTACTTAACCGTGAATTGGTGGCTAAAAGAAGAACCTTTAAAGCGAAAACAAGTTGTTCTTATATATTGGTTGTGGCTGCAGGTGAGCTATTACACAGTTCATTGCTGGAAAATCAGAAAATGATTTTTCCGAAATAAAATGAAGCATCCAACACCCAAATTATCAACTCAATTAGAATCAAGGAATAAGAATCGTAAGTATATTGAGACCTATTTGTTTTCTTGACTTGTGTGTATTAGAAATAAAGATTCCTTTGAGGCACAACTGCGACAGCATTTGGGAACAGGTTATTCCCAACATAAGGACTTTTTAAAGAGAAAGTTTAATGTACATACAGACTAACAAGGTAAGAAAAATAGAACAGAAATATCTTGCAAAGCAAGTTACTGCATTGTGCTTTATGAGAAGCACATACGATTGGAGAAAACTTTGTTGCAGCATTGTTGGTGTTTGTGAATTATGTGTTTGATAAATGTATTTAGGAAAACTTGCTCTTATGCAAATAAACACAACTTGTGAAAAAATATTCAATTACATTAACAACTTTATGAAAACATATTAAATTAGATGAGGAATATGTGTTGATGTGTGAAGTAACATTGCCAGAACAATGGTTGAGAAAACAACTGGTGTTGTAATACAGATTAAAACTGTGACACAGGACTGCACCAGTAGTGCATTTGTTCTCAACAAATGAACATTTGCTATTAAAAAGGTATCTACGCCTCTCAAAATGTAATGAATGGGGTAATGCAAATAATCAACTGTATTAAAACATGACCACTGAAATCCAGACTATTAAAATTTATGTGTAAAGAAATGTGTAGTTAGCACACAGTGCTATTTCTACATATAAAGCTGAGGTATTTGTCTTGAGATAACGTGATTGTGAGACTTGTTGAATTTCATCATGAAGTATTGGTATTTTAATGAATCACCAATTTCGTTTATTAGATTGTCAAATACCTCGTGGTTTCTGAGACTGGTGTATTTTGCAGATGTCTTGTTAAGGCATGTTAATAGATTTATTGGAGTATATATTAACACAAAGCATTTTAAATCACAATTTCAGGTATAACATGCTCAAGCATCTTGCTCTAAATCATATTTATTAGGATATAATTTAACATGTCTTTAAAGCGAATCTTTCTATTCGCGAAGTTATCAGTAGCAAAATCATATGAAAATGTGCTTCAAGTTTCTGACTCAATAGCAAGTAAAGTCAAGCTATTCAATCTCCTTGACTAAGTGATTATCTTAAATAATTATTTGCTTGATTTAGACAAGAAAAAGATCTCCAACATTTCAAATGTTAACTATAATGCAAAGGAAAATGCCCAAGTCTATGTAAACACTTATATAAATCAACACAATTTATCAGCTTTGATTAATTTGCAAAGTTTTGGAATGGGTTTGCCAAGCTTATCGACTCTCCTCAAATAAAACCAAAGGTATATACATCCAGCAGCTCGGCTCTCTTCCAATACATCATGGTGCTGATTACAATGATTCATACATAACCTGAGTTTTCAAATCATTAGTGGTTAGACAAGCGACTTTTCAAACAAATTGGACTTGTTATGCTTTCAACTGGAGCTTGCAGGATAACTTTTCTGAGATTGAGAAAAATCTATTAGCTGTGAAATGGTCTCTAGCATTCTACTCTGTTTATGATTGCTGGCTGACATCAAACGGCAGTTTCTTTCTTCTACATCCAACTGTGGGCATGTCATAATTCTCTAGCCCAGATAGTAGCTGCCCCTATTTATATATTGATACACTGTAGGCATTTACCGTGTCAATAAATCTTTCCAAAATATGGTCATCATGGTGGTTTCTAGCTGCTACAAGCTATCCTTTACAGCAGTAGTTCCCAACCAGGGGTGCGAGATAACATTTCAGTTTTTTTGTTTATATTAAGGGTACTGTCCTATATATTCAAAAATTACATTCGATTTTTATTTCTTATTTTTCTTGTTACAGACGTAGCTTTTTACCTTGTTACGATAAACTGTCGTTTCTTCCGTCACCGGCGCAGACCGAAATCTTAATGTACAACTATAAACAAACAACACACAAAACGTAAACGTGACTTAAATACTCGACAAAACTAATTAGGTTACGTTCGTGAACGCCGTCTTAAAGTGTCTGTTATTTATTTATGTTATGCATTCACGTGATCGTGGCTCGAGAAACTTCCAGAAGTATCCAGAATTAATCGATGACGTCATGTGACGTATACTCGAGAATGTTCAAGAAAGTTTTGCAGAGTATATAAACCCATGCGTAATGCTATGGTAGTCAACATTGGATTTCTAGATCCCAGCCCAGGCAACTCTTTTGCCAGACCCTGAATCGTGCCGTTTGATTTGATCTGGATTTGAATGAATTATATTCATGTTCACATCTGCCCAACTTCTTCCTTTCGAGACAGGTCCCGGCCTTTCTTTCCACTGCTGCCTTTGCCTCCACCCAAAACAACATTTAGAGAGACGTCCTCCACCCAAAAAGTCAAGAATAATAACGATAATTAATTTATTAAAATAATAATAAAAAAAACACCACTTAATCTTAATAACAATCCACGAAAGGGAACGAAGAGGAACTACAAAGTTCCTGAACACCCCAGTTGGAGAGAGAACTCTTTTGAATTCTCTCTCTCTAAACTGAACCCCTGCCACGTTAGTTTGGTTTGGTAGGGTAGTCAGTGCCTTGTTGATTCTGTGTTCGTGCAAAAAAGTTTCATTATGTCAAAGAAAAGGAAACGGAATGATGATTATTTGAGGTTTAGTTTCACTTGCATCGGAACAACTGAAAATCTGCAAAAACCCCAGTGCATGCTTTGTGACGCTGTCCTTTCAAACGCAAATTTGAAGCAATCTAAGCTGCAGGAACACTTCAAGAACCGGCATGGTGGAGCAGATGTTGCAGGCCATGATGTTGAATCGTTGAAAGGCAGAAGGGCCCGCTTTGATTCTCGAAATTTTGCCCAGGTTTAGGAGGAGACCTGAGCTAATCACCGAGCAAGTCAGACGTGCCAATATCTCCGCCAACATGCTATTTAGAACGAAACGTTCATCCTCGCCAGTCAGGCCGTTAGTGCCGCCGGTAATTGTCGACGGCCTACCGCCGAACCTCACGCTGTACCAAGTCGTCACGTTGATCGCCCGAGCCAAGCCTGGGGCAACCATCAAACCGTCCAGGACCCTTATTTTACGCCGGGGCGGAATCCTCATCCAACCAGCCACTACTGCAGACCAAATTTATCTGTGCCAGCCATGGAACACTGAATTTAAAGTAAATTGTTCCCCCACTAAAAGTCCAGTCAATCTTTATTCTGTATTCCTCAGGGGCGTCGACCCATCAATTCAACCAGAAGAAATTAGACAAACCATGGAACCCCAAATACAAGCCAAAGTATATGCAGTTCATCGAATTTTTTCTAGGAACAGTAACCATCCCATGCACTTCATGAAGATAGTGACAACGTCGAAGTACAGTGCTGACTGTATGTTACAGATAGTGACAACGTCGAAATACAGTGCTGACTGTATTTTACGTGACGGCTGTTATTATCATATATTTCATTTTAGAGCCGAACGCCCACATCGACGATCACTCAATAACGGTTCAAACAAAGCACCCAGATATCGCAAACAACCAACGGAAATCTTCCAACATGAAACTACCAAAATACCGCCGAGTCCAGACCTAATTAGAAGAAACATGAAGACAGATTCAGACAACTCGACTCAGAAGACGACAACTCCCACTGTTAGCAACACGCCAAATTCTAGTAGTTCGAGAAAGAAAAAAGGACAGTTCATGCCAGACTTCAATCCCAGTTCCACAGAATTCAACAACCAGCCAGACTCAAACCATTACCAAGATAACCATCGACGCGTCAGTACAAACTGAAAAACAAACTACCTCCACGCAGAAAACTCAAACCAAAACCTCGAGAAGAAATAAAGCATCACAGACCAGCGAAGAACAACTCACCGAAGAACAGTCAGTAGTTCCACCACCGAGACCACGTTTTTCAATTGCACCAATGGGCTTCAAGTGTGCAAACAAGTTCATGACGAAGTTACCACCTGATCTACAATACTACAGCTAACAGTTTCCACGTATACCACCAACATAGTTCATCAGTTTCTTTTCTTTTTTTCTTTCCTTTCTCTTCCCAGCTACTTCCGGGCACGGTCTGGGTAGATTATTCGGCGCCTAGGGCGTGAAAGTGGGTTTTCTCGGGGTACTCCCGTTTCCCCCCACAGCATAATCTCTGGCATCGGACCTGTAGGTCCCAGCCTCATTCTGAAAAGGGCCGTTTACCCAGGCACAGGGTATCAAATCAATCATAGTAAATTTTAAAAATCAATTCGCCAGCTGCCAGTGTACTCCGTCCTCGAGCCAAGGTCTGGCTCACTTCACTTTCGCTGCTCTCGTCCAGTTCTCCCGTCCTTTCTCTCACTCACAAATACCCCACTCCATTTTTGAAATATTAAAAATAAAGTAAAAATTCCACGGATATTTTAAAAAATTTCTCATGTAAGGGGACGAAGAGGAACTACAACGTTCCTGAACACCCCAGTTGGAGAGAGAACTCTTCTGATTTCTCTCTCTCTAAACTAAACCCCTGCCACGTTAGTTTGCGTTTGCGTTTGATTCTCGAGCAATCCTTCCAAAACTAGGTTTTATATCTGCTGACACACCACTGCTGATGGCTTCATACCACGTAGCGTATAAAGTAACCCCATACAATTGCACAAGAGGTGATAAAACCGCGTGCATTAAAAATGGCAACAATTGTTCTGGGAAAAGAAGCCTCAAACAAGCTTAAATTAGTTAATGTTATTCAAAACCGAATTGGTGATTTGAGTTCGGACATTTTGGACCAAGTTATCGCAGATATCAGAACTAGTCCCTTGAAAATCTCTCTTCAATTGGACGAAACAACTGATGTTGCAAATTGCAAATTCTTCATCGACATGCTTTGGCATCAAAAATATTGCCTCCAAGGTTGAAAAAGGTCCTTGACACTTCTGTGAAGACCATTAACTGGATTAGGGGTCGCGTTCTGAACACCGCCTCTTCAAGTCGCTTTGTGAAGATTTTGGAAGTGAGCATTTAGTTTTGCTTTTCCACACAGAAGTCCGCTGGTTGTCACGTGGGAGAGCTTTAACGCGCTTCTTTGAACGCGAGAAGAAGTCAAAACTTTTCTGAAGGAACATGACTATGATCTGTCCGGAGAAAGAGAATCACAAGAATTCAACCAAATGCTAGCCTATTTGATTAATATTTTCACTCGTATGAATGACCTAAGTGTATCTCTTCAAGGAAAAAACATAAACATATTGAAATGCTGCGAAAAGTTAAACGCTTTCAAAGAAAAGTTACATCTTTGGTCTCGACAAGTTAGAAGAGGGAATCTTTCAAATTTTTCACCACTCGAAAAAATGGTAGGTGAGGATAAGTCCCTAATCCATGTGTTTGTGAAGAAATTGTGGATCATTTGGAAATACTATCAAAGTCATTTGATGGATATTTTGGAAGAAAACTGGAAACTTCTGAAAAATGGATTATGAATCCATACTCCTTCAATTTGGATAATATGTCGGATGATAAAGAACTGAAGGAAGATCTTATTGAACTGCGCACAAATCGAGTTCTTGAAATGCAGTTTGAAAGCAAAACTTTGAAACAATATTGGTGTTCGGCAATGGACATGTTTCCAAGACTTTGTGAAAAAGCACTAAATGTGCTCATCCCATTTGCGACGTAATACTTATGCGAGTTTGGATTTAGTGCCCTTTTGTCAATCAAGACAAAATCTAGAAATCGCTTGGGTGCACAGGCAGACTTGCGGATTGCTATCAGCAACAAAGTGCCACGCTTTGAAAAACTCGTAAGAAATAAACAGGAACAATAAAGTCATTAAATTTAAATTGGCTTATGAACATTTGAACATTTCAAATTCAAAGAAATTTCATGCATGGATGAAATTTTTTTTTTTTATAAGCCATGTAGGGTTTATGCAACTTTTAGTTTGTTGTAATATTTTTTTCTTTTCCAAATGTTTCGTTTTTGTTTATATATAATTAAAAACTAATTATAAAATTTATTCGTAAATAAATAATTACTGTGAGGGGTGCGAAAACATATTAAAATTTTTAGGGGTGCGGGGCTTAAAAAGGTTGGGAATCACTGCTTTACAGCTACAGCTTCTTGTCAAATTGCTGGTGTTTGAGGAATGTATTTCTTGATAGTATTCAGAGGTTGAATTGTACCTTTCCTATTTTTATTAGACTGTGATGTGCGTCATCGTCTGCTGACCATCTTAGTTAGTTAGGTAGTTATCACCATTAGATTCCATCTAGGAACATATGGCCGCAATCGCTTGCGGATTCTTCAACAAGTATTTAAGTGAGTAGGTTGTTAGCCCACTGCACCGAGCCGTCCCTAATTTAGCAGTGTAAGACTAGAGGAAAGACAGCTTTGTTTGTTTGTTTGTTTGGGAATTTCGCACAAAGCTACTCGAGGGCTATCTGTGCTAGCCGTCCCTAATTTAGCAGTGTAAGACTAGAGGGAAGGCAGCTAGTCAGCACCACCCACCGCCAACTCTTGGGCTACTCTTTACCAACGAATAGTGGGATTGACCGTCACATTATACACCCCCACGGCTGGGAGGGCGAGCATGTTTTAGCGCGACGCGGGCGCGAACCAGGAAAGACAGCTAGTCATCGCCACCCACCGCCAACTCTTGGGCTACTCTTTTACCAACGAATAGTGGGATTGACCGTCACATTATACACCCCCACGGCTGGGAGGGCGAGCATGTTTTAGCGCGACGCGGGCGCGAACCAGGAAAGACAGCTAGTCATCGCCACCCACCGCCAACTCTTGGGCTACTCTTGTACCAACGAATAGTGGGATTGACCGTCACATTATAACGCCCCCACGGCTGGTAGGACGAGCATGTTTGGCGCGACGCGGGTGCGAACCCGCGACCCTCGGATTATGAGTCGCACGCCTTACGCGCTTGGCCATACCAGGCCGCTGACCAAACGCAAACGCAAACTAACGTGGCAGGGGTTTAGTTTAGAGAGAGAGAAATCAGAAGAATTCTCTCTCCAACTGGTGTATTTAGGAACGTTGTGGTTCCTCTTCGTCCCCTTTCGTGGAAGGTTATTGAATTTAGCTTTTTTTTAAAATAATTTTAAACTCTTTTTTGGGTGAAGGAGCAAAGTTTAGTATTATTCGTGAACGAGGCACAGGTAGCACCGTAGAAAACGGCCGCTGACCATCTTGCGATTGACAATATTTTAACAAAATTACTTTTAGATTGTATATGGGTGACTAAAGTAATTTTAACCTATTTGTCAACCTGGAGAAAAAGTTTATAATTTCTGAATGGTTCCAAATAAAACACACCCCTTCTAAACAGCATTCTTCAGAATATGTTATGTTCCACAAGATTTAATAAATTTGCTAAGCAAGGGATATATGCAAAGCTAAAAGGTTTCTTTCTTTGATCCAAGCTTGAAGGCCAGAATAAGGATAAGAGATGTTGCTAGTATTGCTGTAAGACTGTCTTTTACAATTCAATAACTCATTTGGATAAATAAAATTCCGTGTATTGGTGACTGATTGTAATAAAGTCTCAGTTTTATGTCTGCAGTTCGGAATAAATTTCAGAAATTGATTCCACAAAAACACCATATTTTTTTTACATATCGAATAAAAAATATTTGATTTCCTGTGATATATCCGGCGTTAAGTTAACGCTTATAGAATAATATTTAGCTATGTTTACTTCAAATAGTATCACTTTTAACAATGAATTCAATGAAAATTTTGCACAGCAATTAAAAGGAAAGATATAATTAAATTATCTGTGGTGAATTAAATATTAAATGTTTAACTCTAAACAATAATTTTGATAAACTATGTTTTTCTAGATTTATATAATATATACATTTAAAAATAAATTAAAAAATCACAAAACTTTTGGCCTAAAAGTTTCTCAATAATATTAACAGAATACTATCGATCGTTTGCATTTAGCGATAGATTTCATTAAAAGTATCAATAAGACAAAATATAAATTATCATGGAATACAGTTTTATTCCTTTAAGCAAGATGAACTTTTTCTATTAAACCTATATCACTTAAAATTTATTTTAAATAATATTACAAAATTATATGAAGTTTTTCTACGCCCTTATCAGTACAATGTTTAAAGTGGCAAAAAAGAACTATTTAAACATAAAATTAAAGGCCACAATTATGAATTTATACATACACCGCTTCATCTTTGCCGTCCTTACTTGAATTGCCTACTTTGCTATAGGTGGATTATTTGAGCTACTGCTCTACTCGAATTGCCATTTCTATTATAGTTACTGTCCTCACTTGAGCTATCTCCTTCGGTAGACTCAGCAGATAGTACGATGTGACTTTGCTATAAGAAAACACACTCAACATAAACTTGAGCTATCTTCTTTACTCCAGTTACTGCCCTGGGCCCTGATCTTGTTGGCCTGTTCGGAAATCTAGTTTTTTCTACTGTTGTTGTACTCTGTAGACCCATGTTTAAAAATAATGTTCAAACGCACGTACTTCAATAGTGGTGTTACGATTAATGAAACCTAAACTCACTTACACATTTTCACGTCTAATAAGTCAAGTAATTGAATGAAAGCGATAATTAACACGGATCAACATACTTCACTCAATGACTGGCAATACCAAATGAAGGAGTTCTTATTAGATATGTGATTGATTGAATTCACTGGTGGTACCATTATTAATGATACTCTAGAAGTGGTGGTGATAAACTTCTCAGCAGGTTGAGTTTCTAGATTTACTTAGTTCATTATTTTCTTGCTCATATACTTCCAAATATAATTACAGTAGATAACCTTTGACTTAAATTAACTATCCTTCTAGATTCTGTATACCACATCATCGATTCTTTTAAGTATAACATTGGCCCCTTCTAACACTTCTTCACAATAGAATTCATCCTTTATCATGCTAAGAATTGTACAGCTATATCGGCATTAATATCATAGTGACTTTTCATTTTATCTCTAGCTCATTTGACCAAATAAAATCATGTATGACATTGATAGTGTTTTCCTTAATCTCTCTGTTCTTACCCAAACATCAGTGATGAATTTATTATTTCTGTAGCGTCATGTACTGTTATACAAAACCTCTTCATTAACAATGAAAGACCTTGACCTCACATCCTCTGAAGTTCATCCACATAAGTGGCTGATTTGGTTTAAAAAGTGCTATTGTATCTTTTTATCATACCATCAGAAGATAGATGAAGAGTTGTTTTCCTGGTATTTTATAACAGAAAATATTTATACATTTCTTTCTCTGATCTAAGTGAAGTTTTACAATCACAAACGAAATCCCGGCATGGAATCATTTTCGAGTTTCGTTTCTGTTGTTTTCACTTTGTTGTTAGAAGCAATACATTCTTCTTGCCATTTTAAGAAGTATTGCATCAAAACAATAATGTATCGGTTCTGAATGTTTTTCTACGGTAGGGACCAAGAACATTGGCAGCATCTCTTTCAAATGATACTGCAACACAATATTGACGTTCAAACGGAAGTAACTCGCTGACTATACCAGTACTAACGTATAAATAAAATTACTTGTATAAATTAACAACTTATGGAGCAAGTAACTGAATATGTCACTCAATTAAATTGATTGGCTCCAGTACTAATTCATTATTCACTACTCGCTGATTCTTGCATTTATAGCGTATCCTGGTTCCAGGTATTTCATAAAACTCCTCGATCATTATCTTATGATTACAACTAGCAGCTTCCTCTAATAAACAAAAAATTAAAACATTAGAAACACAAATTATAGGTTAAGCTCATCATAGCTGACAAGTTCTAACATTAATTAAAAGATATAAACAGCAATTTCTGATCAAAGAATATTGGTCTGAAAATGCAATGCTATTTTTAACACGTTGGCTCCCACACGACCCATGCACTTTCAAACCATATTGATGTACCTTCTCAAGATTAAATTGACGAAACGCTAGACGACCTCGACATGGTACCATTGTTTCATTTACTGCAATGCATTCACTTGGAATGTCAGCACTTGCAATATTGTTTCAAGAATCTCAAGTAACCTGGAAAGTATCTTTGATTAGAAACTACAATTTACAATGCCAGTATGCAGGACTACAGAAGAAGAATGTGCATGTGTTTTCTGATAGCACAGCCACGTGTGGCTATCTGCTGAGTCCACCGAGGGGAATCGAACTCCTGATTTTAGAGTTGTAACTCCGTAGACTTACCGCTGTACCAGCGAGGAACGTGTAGAAGAAGTATAGCAAAAAAGCAAAATTATTATTACGAATGATGACCTTACTGGCTTACAGCGTTTTCAGCTTTCAGACGAATATTATTTTACGTGAATAATTCAGTCATTATATTCTGCTAATTCCTTATGACTCACTATCCTTTCACGTCTGGAAGATAGTGCTTGTTTGTTTGTTTTGAATTTCGCGCAAAACTACTCGAGGGCTATCTGTGCTAGCCGTCCCTAATTTAGCAGTGTAAGACTAGAGGGAAGGCAGCTTGTCATCACCACCCACCGCCAACTCTTGAGCCACTCTTTTACCAACGAATAGTGGGATTGACCGAAACAATATAACCCCCCCCATGGCTGAAAGAGCGAGCATGTTTTGGTGCGACCGGGATTCGAACACGCGACCCTCGGATTACGAGTAAAACGCCTTAACACGCTTGGCCATGCCGGGCCGGAAGATAGTGCTCTCGATTTAGAATCTGCCTATCTCAGTTCAAATCCTGTTACCGTACGTACGTTCAACCGGTGGGAGGACGTTATAATATTTCCGTCAAACCTACATTTCTTTGGTAAACAGTAGTCCAAGAGTTGGCGATGAGTTATGTTGACTAGCTGTCTTCTGTCTAATATATCATTTCTTATTTAGGGACAGGTAGAATAGACAACACTAATCTAACTTTTAGAGACTCTTAATAAAGAAACAAAATACAGAAAATGAAGGCGTTGTTTGTTTTTAAGCATACAGTTACACAACAGGCTATCTGTGTTGTTCTCATCATGAGTATCAGAACCTTAGTTTTATTGGTTGAGCCTCTCAGACTTGCTGCCGAGTCAATGGGAGGGTGCAACAAAACACTTTTCTCCTTATAATAAGGACTCGGAATGGTTAGGTGGTTAAGACACTCGACTTGTATTCCGAGGGTCGCGAGTTCGAATCCCCGTCACACCAAACATGCTCGCCCTTTCAGCCGTGGGGATTTTATAATGTAACGGTCAATCCCACTATTCGTTAGTAAAGGACTACGTAGCCCAAGAGTTGGCGATGGGTGGTTATGACTAGATGCCTTCCCTCTAGTCTTACACTGATGAATTAGGAACGGCTAGCGCAGATAGCTCTCGAATAGCTTTGCGCGAAATTCAAAACAAACCAAACCTTACAATAAACCCTCAGTGACAAAGCGGTGTGTATGTGGACTCACACTGTTAAAACGTGGTAGACAGAGCACGGATAGACCATTGTGTAGCTTTGTGCTTAATTCTAAACAAACCGAACCTTATAATAATTACTTCTCGATTCATACATTATTCAAGTATAATTTTAGATTTACGGTTACGTGTGTATTATTTTTATACATTGCTCAGTAACTATTTTTGAGTCACTATATACTCTTTTATTGATATTTAACAAATACTAGAATTATTTTATTGTTGTAAATGATTTAAAGTTTAATAGAAAGTGACTGAATTAAAGTAATTTCGTGTTCACACGACCGAATATAAAATATAGGGAAGGTTTTTCTTTCCAAACTCACGAAAATCTACAGCATTTGTGGCGGAAGTTGCGTAGGCTTTTAGATTTGGGTGTGGAGTATTTCGCCACTGTTTAGGATTTTAGGTTTGTACTTTTGGTAGTGTTGTGCGTACTAACCTGAGGAAGATTGTTCATTGACTGTTTTGTGTTTAGTTTTGGTAAATTATAAAGATGGCCTATTACCAACACCAAATGGTAGACAGACAATTTCTCTGGAATGTTTTTCAAGGGTAAGTTCACATCAAATCTGATAATGTTACTAGTATACCAAAATTTAAATTGACGTTGCTATTAGCAGAAGCGCTAGATTTTTGAAAACGATCCTAAGCAGTAATCCAAAGTCAAACTTCTAATACTTTATTCAAACCACACCTACTCAGTCTTAGCACTAGCATTACAATTTCTGAAGATTATTTAAAAGGGTCGAAACGTTGTTCTGTAGTTTAATAAAGGTTTTAATACTCGTACCTGCCGTCTTGAGAATACATTTTTACTTCAAGTGGGTTTCTTCATCACGAGGTGACACTAATGTATGACTGAGTAAGTAAGACCGGCCTAATAATAATAATGCGAGTTAACTTCAAGTTGCAATTAACATCATAAGACAACCATTCAAATTCAAAACCATAATTATTGATATTAGTACAATACAGCATTATTCTCTAATAATAACCAGTATTGTTTTGAAAATATAATTTTGTGTCATAACGTGTATTTAACTTAAGTTTTAGGTAAAGCTTTTCATTGTTTGATAGTAACAATAAACTGCAGTGATTTTTGTTTTGTTATTATATGGTATTGATATTAATATTATTAATTATCCACATCTTAAAATAAAATCGTACAGAGTTTTTTGAAGTTATGTACATCAGTTAACTTCATTGATATTGGTTTTGAAATCTGAAGCATGAACAGGACCAGTTAAAGACACTTAACAGACTTTATTGTTTGCATGGTTCTACTGGATTTCCTTATTTAAAAAATTCATATCACTGTAATAAAACATCAGCTCTTTTATGCATAGATTTTGAAATTCAACATACACACTTTTCAGTGAAACAATTTTTTTTTTTTTTTTACAAGTATATAATATATTATATCCATGTGTGAAATTCTGCTGGTACTTAATACCAGAACGTTTTTAAGATGGTACTAGTACCAGAATGTATTTGAGCTGCTTTGTCATTTTTTTGTTCATACATATATTGTTTTTCTTTCTCAAAACAGGTCTGCTTCACCCAGCTGAGTACCTCTACTTTTTATTTGAGAATGTCACCCTATGTGATATCCATTTATTGCCTTTAAAGTTTTGTAAAAATAGCTTAGTAACTGTATCCAATTCAAAGTAATTTTTATATTCAGAATATATAATTGATACTGTGAAGTATTAATTTTATACCACTGTTATTGCAGGCCATAATTAGTTGTAATTGAACTATTCAAATACTGTAAAGTTTCTATTTTGAAACAACTGTTAAAAGTACAGAATTACAATTACCTTACTTCTGTGAACCATAATGATGAATAGAAATAATGAGATTTATGAGAAGTAAATGTATGCACAAATATGTTTAAGTAAAATCTGCAACTCGGCTAACACAAAACCAGAAATATGTAACATATATAAACACTGAATAAATTCCAAATTAGAATAAGAGCAGTATAGGCTGTTGTCACCATTTCACATAATACACAATATAAAAAAGTTAGATAAAAAAAGGAAAAATAACTGGTATATTGAACATAATCTTTAATGCTTCCTATCCCTACTTTATCAAAAAAACAACAAAAAACAAATCTTAACCTATCCTCATAAGATAGCCCTTACATCTTTCCAGTCACATTTGTACCTCTCCTCTGATGATTGGAGTGGCTGCAATATTGTTATGTCAAAATTCTTTTTTTTTTCATAATTGTTATTCAGTGGGTTTAATATACATTGAGGATGTGATCTATATAACCACAATGCATTATCTTAATTTAGCTATACTTAAAGGTTATTTGCCAAATATTTGAGCGACCTACCACTTCATCTGAACCATTCTGTAGTACCAAAACATTCTTAATACAAGTACAAATGCATAAAAGCTTAACCTAGTCAACCTGTTTGTTATCATTATACGTAAGTAAAGCAAAGGCCCAAGCACTGACCCCTGAAGCCACTACTTGCAACAGGGGTTCAGTTTGATTGAACTTCATTGATATTAACATGTTTTTTCTTATGCAGCCACCCCACAATCCATTTAACTATCTTTCCCCAATTCAGGTTTCTTCTTCTATTCTAAATACATGAAAGTTCACATAACATGTGGTTGAAAAAACTGTATCATGTTTTAAATTACCTTCATCAATTTTTATTCTTCAAGTAGGTAATACCTGTTATTCCTCATGGAAAACATTGCTTTATTCAATCTTGTGCAAGAATGTTGACAGCATTGTGTAGGTGGTTTCTAGATATTATGGCCCACCTGTATGCAATTAGAACAGATGTTTATGTGGTAGCATATGTTGCTCTAACTAATGCAGGGTCTCTTGGAAACTAAGAAATCTTTTGAGATAGGGAATTTTGTTATTGTTTTGTTTACCATTCATTTTCTATTCTTACTGTTGGTTAGTTCAATTATGAATTCTTATTTACACTAAAGAACAAATTCAAGCTGAAGCATGTTGAATTTGAGTAAGTTTCATAATACAACCAGACACAAACTTGCAATAGTGGTGACCTGCAGATATTAATGTTGTGAAAGATATGCAAGTTAGCTAGTCATGAAAGGTGTAACATCATAGTCTAACTATGGATTAAAACCCTTACCTTGAATTTAAATGAGTTAGCTTATCAGATAGTATGGTTTTATTCTGATAAATTCTGTTTGTTTTTTTTTAAATTATATGTTGTTGGTTTTTCCTTGTGGTTGTTTTTCACAATTTCTTTATTTAGTGAAATTAATAACATTGATTTTTGTATCAAGCCCCTAATAGGCATGAATTTGCTGCTGCTGTTTTCTTTTGTAATAAAACTTGAGTTCTGATTGTGTGAAAGTTTTATTTTGGATTTCTACTACAGTTCTAACGTCTCTTACAAAATTAGCTATTCCCATTCACTGCTGCCCTCTGTATGCAAACTTTTTCTTTATACATGCCACAAGCCTTTCCACTTCTTCATTTTGGGAATTGCAAGATTCCTACATGTCTTATGCAAATCCTTTTGCATCACCTTGTCACTAACAGGAGCATGACATGATGCATGTGACTCCCTCTATTTTCCTTTTCTGACCTGTCTCTTCTCATTGGGCCAAATTTGAATTCAGATATGCTCTCTTGTTTATTTAATGCTTCATGTTTGATTATGGTTCCTCACAAAGTGGTTCAATTTCAAATTAATTTGTTTTCATTCAATCTGTGTTTGATATTAATATTTATCAGTTCATTCTAGTTGCTTTATTTCTGCACTCAAATTTAGTGAACTTTTCTGTGACAATGAATTTTGAAGTTAACATTACCACTTTGGGGGTTATGCCAGCAAACAGAGTTTAGTAATTTACTTCCCTCTTCCTACACAAAGCATCCATAGTCTTCAACAAAAAATCTTGCCTTCAGCATCATTTAAGAGTCTAATTTCCCTTTATACATCCAGTTTACCTTTGATATTTTGGACAGTGGTCAAGTTAAAACAAACATTTACATTCAGGAAGTAAATAATTTTATGGGGCAGAAAAAAAAAATTGTGGTGCATTCATGGGATGTGTATAAATGGGAAAAGGATTAATTTGTAAGATTAAACCATCTTGAACCTTTCCAGACTATGAAAGTATAACTGAAGAACACAGCAAAGATTTAATAATTCTTTTGAAGAGCTTATTTCAAACCATTTTAACCATAGACATGCAATTGAAATCTTTACTCCTGCAGACAGCCTCAAGCTATGATTGTTAATATACATAATAATTCAAGTTGAGACATTCTTGGTGCTCTTTAAAGTTCACAGCAATATTGGGAAAAATTTCCATTGTTGTAACTGGGGAAAAAAAAAATCAATGATACAATGTTACTTATTTTGTGATCTAAATTTTAGTTTTGTTTTACATTGGTCACAAATGTTCTGCAACTGATACTATTCAAACTTAATATCTAGTTTTTATTCTATTGTGAATTTACAATAGAAATACCTATAGTACGTTAATGAAAGTCAGTTTAAATAATTATGAAGTAAAGTAATATTTTCAAAATCTGTTAAAGTGTCAACATTTATGAAGGCAGTAGTTCTACAAATTGCAAATAAAACTTGATGTAAGACACTTTTAATTGGGTATTTTTTTACTTTTGGTGAACTATCTAATTTATTGTAGACTTTGAAAGAGATCTTGTATCTCTATCTGTTTCACCACTGATAAATATTCACTATCACTGCCCAGGTGCATGTGTGCCAACAGTTGAAAAGTAATTTTCAAAACTGTCCTTGGTTTCATTTGATAAATCTAAATGTAATCATAATGCCGTTTTGTGGAGAAGCACATTTTATGTCAAAATAAAAAAACTTCTCCAAAATATTTGGATAATCTGAATACTTCTTACTTGGTAGATGAATTACTAATATCAATTAAACACCACTGTGCCTTTGTCATGATGTTTGTTTTTTAAAATAAGTAACAGGCCATCAACAATATTTTATAAACTTCATAAAATAATTAAATAATGAAAAATAAGGCTATTAATGTTTGTATTTAAAAGTTACAATAACTGCAGTTAGATATAATTAAGTTATCAGCTGGCTAATTCATTTATGTGGGTTATTTAAAAAGAATAAACATGATATAAAAATGCAGTATATGTATGAAAAAGGTAGAACATTAACTTTAAGCAAAGAATCAAATCTCTACAAAATACATTTATAAAAACTTAAGCAACCTCTAGTGATGTGACTTTATCATACTTTAGTGTATATATTCCTGTGTGTATTGGTAAAACACTTGTAACTTTCAGTAATTTTCTAAACATTGAAGTAAGCTTTTTGTCATATGTTCGTCATTTCCCTAAAATGTATAAGCTAACTTTTATATCAATTATTACATATCTTTTCACTGAAAAAAATTATGTAGCTTTTAAACATAGTTTAATATTATGTACTTTCACAAACAAAAAAAGAACATTTCCAGAAATTATAAGAGAAAACTCTTTGAAACTATCCCTTTACTAATATGTAATAGTCTTATTCCTGCATTATCTAATTACATTCAAAATTTCTTTTATCATTTTCTAAGTAAATAGTACAATCACTTTATTTTGCACCTTAATAAAGTTTCACCAATCAGGAAAATACTTAATACATTATCCATTTTTTGATTTTCAAGCAATGATAGAGTTTTAGCAAGAATAAACTTATTCTTGGGAATGGGCTGGAAATTCTAAAAAGAAAAGGAAAATTGACAAGTGAGTTGTTTTGTTTGGAGGCAGAACTATTTGCAACTGTGCAGAAATGAAAATATGAACATGTTTTCCATTTCTCTTCATGCATCACAGTCATAAAATAGCAAATATGAATTCTAAAGTATTTTTTGAGTTAAAATTATTAACATATAGTTAGAATTGATGTACAAATTTGATTTTAAAGTTTACACACACAACAATTTCATAAAGTGACAAAAGTTATAAAAACCCAAAGAAAACTATCTTTAGACTTTAAACACTGCTATAAAAAAAAGTATCATACATGTAATGTAGATGCATTGTATAACATACAGAAACAATACAATACTCATTTACTTGTCAGTCACCTGCTGTAACAGTATTGGGTACATTTTTCCACACTTCTTGTATGATATAGAAAATTTGGTATTATTTTGCAGGTTTTAATGTATGGTTGCATTCATGTTAGAGCCTTAAATGTAACTGTGCAGCAACTTAAGCACTTCATAATCTACCAATAGAAAGTAATAAATCATAAGATGTTTCATTTATTGGACAAACACATACTTAGTCAAAATAAAAACCTAGTAATTATGGATGTTTCTCAAGGAACTTGAATATAGTGTAAGATTTTGCAACAGCATGGGACCTATTGGTCCATCTCAGCTGTTTAACCCTCTAAATTATACTAAAAACTATTAATGAATAATTTAAAAATTGAATATTAAAGCCATCCCTTAAAGTCTGGCAACAGAAATATTGTAATATCAGTTTGTGTTTGTTAAATTAATGATAGCTATAACTTTATTTTACAAAGTTTGAAAACCATCAGGAACTGAATGAGAATAAAATTAAGTGTTAAGTTAATAAGGTATTATTTTGTTTATTATTACTTTGTTTATAAGTAATGTCATTTAGCTTCACTCTAGCTACAGTAATATGAAAGTCCTAATGTAACTTAAAATAATATATTCTGTAAATGATTAGCTAAGTTAAATTACAATCCAGCAGTTTTAAAGTTTGTATTTTATAATAATGAGACTGAAATGAAAAAAAATTGAAAAACATTTCAAACTTTTCAATTGAAGTTAAAATAATTATCACAATATCTTTAAAAGATTTAAAGTGTTGGTAAACGGCATGCCAGTTTTAAAACATTAAAAGTATTTTTACTTGTATAGTTCTACCTCTTGTGTTTTCACTTATTTTTGTTACCAACTATATGAAAACATTTTTCTCATGAGAATTATAACTTCTGCAACAAGAGGTGCAAGTGTCTTAAACAATACTATCTTTGAAAACATATCTGTACTCCCCCCCAAGTGGTACAGTGGTATGTATACTCAGACTTATGTCACCAAAAAATGTTTCAATACCCATTGTGGGCAGAACACAGATAGCTGTTTGTGTAGCTTTGTGCTTAATAACAACAACAATTTCTAAAGTTTAAACACGTTGTTAGTGTGTCTGGAAAAAGCCATGGAGTGGGAAATGTACCACAGTAGCATTTAATAGATATTAGTATTGTTGTATTGGTTCAGAAATTATCAGTTAGTAGCTGAAGTCTTAACTGAATTGACGTCAACTCCAGCTTTGTTGAATTTAGAAAATTTCAAAAAAGGCTTTGATAGTGATTGATATCCCAACCAAATACAAACCCTGACACCTGATGTTTCGTTTTGATACTATAGAATAGTGTAAGTTTTTTGTTTTTTTAATTTCTGAAAAGCACTAAGGTGGTGGTATAGACCCCAGTCCAGATCTGCACATTCTCGTACAAAATTAAATGAAAGTTATTCATTTCTGGATAAAATGGGAAGGCAGAATCCTTGGGTCCATTCACTAAATGCATG